>NC_092712.1:274062171-274373246 GCF_047496885.1 Scyliorhinus torazame | reverse complement strand
AGAACCGAGAAGAATTACAATTATTGCATCTTAAGCAGTGGGCCTTCATTTTCATCAAAGTAAATTTAATACAGGGCGACATAAGTGTAGTCAGCCTGAATTTGAGGCTGGGAATCATTCTGTCACAGCAGAAGGCATTATCTGACTGACTTAACTAGTGTGGGGGCTGATTAGTGGTTTGGATTGTTTCCATGTCCAGTGGAAGAATGTAACTTTCCCTTGTAATGTTGAGCTGGGGACGCTGAAGACCGTGCCAAAATCCCAAAGACCATTAGCTGAGTAAAGAAGAATGCTGACTCTCATACACGGCATCCCTTCTGCAACTTGTAATGTAATAATTAGGTTATTATTTGCGTACGCGGAAACGCAAGCAGTTCCCACATTATCATTGAATGCAGAGGAACACCTACACTGATGAAAGGAAGCTGCTCTCTACGCCTGGTGAAAACCCAAATCAGTCTGGATTGTCCCTAAGCCAGTGTGGTCCATCAAACCATTTATTGGAACTGTGTAAGACCTCTTCACAACAAGTTATTTTGACATTCAAAGTGTACACTCTAATTGTGAACTTTGTTAATTGTAATGAAGAACCAAAAAATACAAACCCTTCTGTCGCAAAAACAAACTTTAAAAGTTGTTCTAAGGGTCAAACATATTTTTCATGACAAAAGTGAACCTTTGAGTCTTAAAGACACAAGCCTTGGATTGCTCAACAAAACCTTTCTCAGGGCAGCACAGTGGTGCAGTGGGTAGCACTGTTGCCTCACGGCGCCGAGGTCCCAGGTTCGATCCCGGCTCTGGGTCACTGTCCGTGGAGAGTTTGCACATTCTCCCCGTGTCTGCGTGGGTTTCGCCCCCACAACCCAAAGATGTGCAGGGTAGGTGGATTGGCTACGCTAAAGTTGCCCCTTAATTGGAAAAAATTAATTGGGTACACTAAATTTTTTTTAAAACAATAACTTTCTCCGTGGTGAGATGGAGGTGTTTGAGGACAAAACAAAGCAGCTGCGATTCAAACACATCACACAGTGTGACGGTGTGCAGCCAATGAACTTCATCTCGGTTAATGAACCACAGAGAAAACATTTGACTGAGTTGCTAGTTTAGTAGCCAGCTGACTCTTTTGCCTTTAAAATGTGATGATGGAGTTTATATTTGTTCCCATCAGTGCTTCAACACATTTTCTAATCATAACTCACACACGCATTGATAAGGAAAGGGAACGATTGTTGTGCTGACTAATTAACCCTGAACATTATGTTCAGCTATCGACTTACTAAGCAATGAATCATTGTGCTCCCATACTCAACTTCCTCAAACCCAGGGTTACAGATGTAACACTCGGTAATCGCCGTAGTATTTGAAAGTCAATATAAACACAGTGGAGCCTGAAGTAAACAGTTTGTACACCGGAATTGATTTCAATGCTGGAAGATGATGTGTCTGGCCAGAAGCTTTGGAAATCAAGGAGGGTGGGTCATTCCAGAAAACCCTATTGTGAAGATTTTTGACAGAGTAAATAAGGAGAGTTAGTAACTAGAGGGCTCAGATTGAAGGTGATCGGGGAAAGGAGGAACCAGTGAGAAGTTGAGGAGAATTTTGTGCACACAGTATGGTGTTAACTGGAATTCACTGCCTGAATGGATCAGTAAAAACTTTCAGAAATGAACTGGATATATCTTTGAAAAGGAAAATCTTTACTAGGCCATAGGAAAAGAAAAATGGAATGGGACAATCCAACAATCACAGTATTACACCAAGTTTATTTCAGAGGAAAGTAACTCCATGGGGACTACATTTTAGTTCAAAATACTTGTCCATTTTGTAGATAAAGGCAGAATGGCCCAATATCTTCGGATATGGAGTAATGCCTCAGAATCAACTTGGAGGGGCAGCACTGTGGTGCAGTGGTTAGCACTGCTGCCTCAATGCGCCGAGGATCCGGGTTCAATCCCAGCCCCGGGTCACTGTCCATGTGGAATTTGCACATTCTCCTTGTGTCTGCATGGGTCTTACCCTCACAACACAGAAAGATGTGCAGGGTAGGTGGATTGGCCACGCTAAATTGCACCTTAATTGGAAAGAAAAAGAATTGGGTACTCTAAAAAAAAATTTGAAAGCATCAACATGTCAGGGCAGCATGGTGGCGCAGTGGTTAGCACTGCTGTCTCATGGCACTGAGGACCCGGGTTCGATCCCGGCCCCGGGTCACTGTCCCTGGGGTGTTTGCACTTTCTCCCCGTGTCTGCGTGGGTCTCACCCCCACAACCAAAAGATGTGCAGGGTAGGTGGATTAGCCACACTAAATTGTTCCTTAATAGGAATTTAAATTTTTTTTTTAAATCAACATGTCACTGATGCGCCTTGAGACCCTGAGGAAGTTCTGACGTAAACAATCCATGGGAAGTTTAACATTCCCATTGTTGTCTTTACCCTGCCTGGACTGCTCTGTGATTCTAATGACAGTGAGATCAGATGACCAGGAGCACAGAGACTTGGGCTGTTTCCCCTAAACTTACCCTGGTGTCCACGGATTTGGGGAGGGGGAAATAAACATTGTTGAGGGGTGAAATATGGTTAGCACAGTCAGTGGGGTGAGCCTGTGCAGTTCTGGAGGTTGGCAGCTCCATTCAAACAATGTCAGTCAATGACCTGAAGACAGGCCTTCAGGAGTCAGAAGGTGCAAAGACTCCAGTGCAAAATGCTAAGCGGGCAGAATAAATCGCAGTCAGCACCGGACGTGCCCTGTCCTACATTGATGAGAATATCTGGGCCTTTATACTTATGGGAACCTTCTCCCAATGTTTCTGTGAAGAAGATCACTTTTCTTGCGCACAGATATCCTTGAATCACTTGATTTCCCAGTTGTTGTCCCAGCAGTGGGCTGATTGAGATCTATTGTCAACACAAAAGATTCCAATGCAGCTTCAAGGTGACTGCAATTAACACAATGGACGTTACCACCATAAAACCACCATGGGAGGTAGCGGGGCTTGGGTGGGGAGGGGGGGGGGGGGGGTGGGGGGGGGTGGTAAGGAGGGGAGAAAGGTCGGGTGCAGGCAAATCAGGTGTTGCAGATCCTGGGCAACCTCATGACCTGCTGGACCTTTTCTGACTGAACCAGTGAGGGCAGTGTTGAGTTTACCAATGTCCCTCGTCAAGAATGAGCACAACACGTCTCTTTTAGAGCTCTGTAAATATATATATTTTTTCTTTTACTTTTTTAAAATCTAAATTTAGAGTATCCAATTAAGGGGCAATTTAGCGTGGCCAATCTACCTATCCTGCGCATCTTTGGGTTGTGGGGGTGAAACCCACGCAAACACGGGGAGAATGTACAAACTCCACACGGACAGTGACCCAGGGCCGGGATCAAACCTGGGACCTCGGCGCCGAGAGGCAGCAGTGCTAACCACTGCACCACCGTGCTGCCCCAGAGCTCTGTAAATATGACAGATGAATGAGTCTTCCAAATAATACTAACACCCTTAAAATATCGCAAAACACATGAGCTAAACTAATTAAACTAGCATTGCCGTACTCTGGTGCCCAGCTGGGCACTTTGGATGTTTGTCACTAATTCTGGGTATGATCATGGACAGAAGATTCAGCCCCTGTTTCTTTTTCTTTTATATATAAATTTAGAGTACCCAATTCATTTTTTTTCCAATTAAGGGGCAATTTAGCGTGGCCAATCCACCTAGCCTGCACATTTTTTGGGTTGTGGGGGCGAAATCCACGCAAACACGGGCAGAATGTGCAAACTCCACACGGACAGTGATCCAGAGTCGGGATCGAACCTGGGACCTCGGCATCGTGAGGTTGCAGGGCTAACCCACTGCGCCACCGTGTTGCCCCCCTGTTTCTTTTAAGTCGCGTCACTCTGGAATAAATGTGAATGCTCCCTATCAATCCCTACAGCCATCTAATCGGAAAGGAAAGAAAACTCAAAAAGGCTGCAAGTGCTTTGTTACTTCAATTTCCCATAAAACTGGGAAAGAGTTCATAGAATAATTTTTCAGACAGCACACAAGGAAGTCATTCTGTCCATCATATCTGTGAAGTAAGTTAGCCCCACTCCCCTTCTCTATCCCTCTTCCCCTGCACACTTTTTCATTTTCAAGCCTATATCCAATCTCTTTCTCAAAGATTCTATTGACCCATTCAGGCGGCGAGTTCCAGAATAGTGGGCGGGATTCTCTGGTCACCAACGCCGAAATCGCCTTTGGCTTCAGCCGGCGAATCCCCATTTGCGGCGAAAATGGGGGCGGCACCGCTTTTGTGATGCGCCGCCCCCTCGAAGAGTACACCTCACACCGTATGGACACCCTCAGGACATTACCTGAGGCCCACTCCCGATGCTCGCCCCCCCAGATGGGCCGAGTTCCCGACGGTGTGGAACACTTATCCTTTATTTTTGTGAACCCAGCGTGGCAGCTGCGGACTAAGTCCAGCGCCCCCACAGTCGGGGGGTGGGGGCGGGGGGAGCCGTTCCGCTGGCAGTGTGGCCATCGTCGGGGGCTGGGGGGACTGGTGGAGTGTGGTCCAGGGGCAGCGAGGTTGGTTACAGGGGGGCAGTTTTTTGGCAGGCTGGGTCCGCGTGCGGCCAGCGTCATATTGCACGGTGCGGCCGCTGCAGGCCGCCCTTGTGCGCATGTGCGGCCACGAATCCGGCAATTCTCCGGCCGTGTCCGTAGGTTAAGCCGGGGGGGGCTTTACGCTGTGCGGCTGCTAGCCCCCCACCAGACGGAGGATCGGTGCAGCTTTTGCGCTGTTTTTTCTGGCGTAAAACACCACTGTTGCAAATCGGAGAATCCAGCCCATAATATCAGACTGTGCATAAAAAAAACTTTCTTCAACTTCCCTCCGGTGGTTAGCCAAATCGCCTTAAAGAGAGGGGGAGATGATTCGAGTAATTCCATTACTGATAGGTCATGTATTATCTGTGTTGGATTAACACGGACTGCAACCCAATGCAGTATCACTTGAAAACAGGCTTCCAACGCTGTAGATGGTTCAACACTGCTTTATTGAACTTGCCGAGTAATGTACATAGTTCGCTGTGAGTCGACACTCTATCAATCTAAGCTTGCCAACCTTGGTCTGGCTTGCCCAGACTTGCCCTGACCATGTGTAGTAGGTGCTGACTGTACATTGCACCCTGACGGCTGCTACAACTATCACCAGTACGAAGAGGCCGAGCCTTCCTGCCTCGTGCGTTTTATACTGGTAATGTGCCCTGTAGTGTCCTGCCTGGTGATGGGTTGTTCTGTATTCTGTGTGGTGATTGGTTCCTGTGTGTGTCCATCACTGCCTGTCTGTATCTCATTATGAACATGAGTGCATATTATGACATCTCCCCTTTTTAAATAAATTTTGGATGTTTGTGGCTGTGTGCTTGTATTTACATGTGTGACTATGTGCAAAATGGTGAGTGAGTGAACATATATACATGGGCAGGTGTCTATCGTGCATATACAGAACAAGGTGAACAAAACTTACACAGTTAAAGTCTATAAGTCCAGTCTTTGTGGTGGGCGGCGGATTTGTGTCCACCGCCTCAGAGGTTGTGGGGGTTTGACGCCGGCGTCTCGACTGGCGGGATTGCTGCCAGATTGGCGGGCTCGTAGTTTGAAATGTCCGGAGGAGGCGCCTCGACATACGGAGGGGTGTGGTCAGGTGGTGGTGGGCAGGCAACTTTGCACAGTGCCTTCTGTTGCGCCTGAGGATGGAGCCATCACCCATGCGAACAACGAAAGACCTGGGGGCAGCCTGTCGTATAACACCAGCTGGGGCTGACCAACCTCCCTCAGGCAGCTTGATGCAAACAACATGTTCTGGAGCCAGCACAGTAAAATCAGTGGCATGAGCATCATACGTGATCTTCTGCTGGTCCCCGAGTCGCTGCACTTTTCTTAGCACCGTGAGGTGATCAAGGTCTGGAACGTGGATGGGTGGAACAGTTGTCCGCAGGTTGCGATTCATGAGTAGTTGAGCCAGAGACAGACCAGTTGACAGAGGGGTTGCCCTGTATGCCAACAGTGCAAGGTTAAAATCAGATGCAGAGTCTGCAGCCTTGCAGAGCAGCTGCTTGACAATGTGGACCCCTTTTTCCACCTTCCCGTTTGACTGCGGGTAATGGGGACTGGATGTGACATGTTTGAAGTGGTAGGATTGTGCAAAGTTGGACCACTCTTGGCTGTGGAAACATGGACCATTGTCGCTCATCACTGTGAGTGGTATACCGTGCCTGGCAAACGTCTCCTTGCAGGCCTTGATGACTGATTTTGACGTGAGGTCCGACAGCTTCACAACTTCTGGATAGTTCGAAAAGTAATCGATCAGAAGTGCATAGTCACGCCCATTTGCGTGAAAGAGGTCTATTCCCACCTTGGACCACAGAGAGGTCACGAGCTCATGTTGTTGGAGCATCTCCTTGGGGCTGAGATGGTTGGAATCTCTGGCATGTGGTACAATTGAGGACCATGTTGGAGATGTCCTGGCTGATCCCAGGCCAGTAAACTGCCTGTCGAGCTCTGCGTCGGCATTTCTCGACTCCAAGGTGACCCTCATGGATCTGCTTGAGCACCATGGCCTGCATGCTGTGGGGGATGACAATTCGATCCAGTTTCAGAATGATCCCTTCAACAACCGTCAAATCACCCTTGACATTAAAAAACTGGGGGCATTGCCCCTTGCGCCACCCATTTGCGAGGTGGTGCATTACCCTTTGCAGCAGAGGGCCTTTGGCAGTTTCTGCTCGTATCTGGATGACACGTTCATCAGTGGCCGGGAAGTTGCAGGTGCACATCTGCACCTGTGCCTCAATTTGGTGAATGAAGTCTACATGATCGCAGGGCGTGGTGATGGATCTGGATAGGGCATCCGCGATTATCAGCTCCTTGCCCGGTGTGTAGACGAGGTCGAAATCATATCGGTGGAGTTGTAGAAGAATGTGCTGTAGCCGGGGCATCATGTCGTTTAAGTCCTTCTGGATGATGTGGACTAAGGGTCTGTGGTCTGTTTCCACCATGAACTTTGGCAGACTGTATACGCAATCGTGGAATTTAACGATTCCTGTTAGGAGACCCAGGCACTCTTTCTCAATCTGTACGTACCTTTACTCGGTCAGAGTCATGGCCCTAGATGCGTATGCCACTGGAGCCCAGGACGAGGAGTCGTCTTTCTGGAGGAGCACCGCACCAATGCCGTCCTGGCATGCGTCCGTGGATATTTTTGTTTCCTTGGTCGGGTCAAAGAACGCCAGGACTGGGGCCGTGGTGAGCTTTGCCTTGAGCTCCATCCACTCCGCTTGATGTGTTGGTGTCCACTGGAATACCTGGTCTTTTTTACTAGATGCCGGAGGGCTGTGGTGTGGGATGCCATGTTAGGAATGAGTTTTCCCAGAAAGTTCACCATCCCCAGGAAGCGTAGTACCGCCTTTTTGTCCTTTGGGGTCTTCATGGCATTGATTGCCATTGCTTTGTCGGAATCAGGTTGCTCACCCTGCTGGGATATTTGGTCACCCAGAAACTTGATTGATGACAGACCAAATGAGCATTTGGCCCTGTTTAGCTTGAGGCCATTCTCGTGGACCCTTTTAAAGACCTGTTTGAGCCGATCTATGTGCTCCTCGGGGGTTGTGGACCAGATTATCACGTCATCCACATAGACTCGTACACCCTCGATGCCCTCCACCATTTGCTCCATTATGCGGTGAAAGACCTCGGAGGCTGAAATGATACCGAAAGGCAGCGGTTGTAACAGTACCTGCCGAGCGGAGTGTTAAACGTGCAGAGCTTCCTGCTGGAGTCGTCCAGTTGTATTTGCCAGAATCCACGTGAGGCGTCGAGCTTGGTAAAGAATTCGGCATGTGCCACCTCAGAGGGTAATTCTTCCCGCTTCGGGATCGGGTAGTGCTCCCTCATGATGTTGCGATTGAGGTCTTTGGGATCGATACAGATTCGTATTCCGCCTGAGGGCTTCTTCGCGCAGACCATGGAGCTGACCCAGTCTGTTGGTTCCGTGACCCTTGAGATGATGCCCTGGCTTTGGAGCTCTTGCAGCTGCGCTTTTAAACGATCCTTTAGAGGAGCTGGCACCCGGCGTGGTGCGTGAATGACTGGGGTGGCATCCGGCTTGAGTAGTATTTTGTAGCAATACGGGAGCGTGCCCATCCCATCGAACACATCGGGATATTGCGTGAGGATGTCATCTATGCAACCTGTAGATTCACATGAGATGAGGCAGTCGGAGGTGCAGAGGACATAGCAGATTAAGGAGTTTACATGCACTGGCACAGAGCAGGGATGCCTTGTCTGGCCTGACAACCTCGAATCTTAACATTGCCGTGATTGCCTTGTGGGATACAACTAGATGACATGATCCACTAGCAGCTATGGCATTGCCATTGTAGTCAAGGAGCTGGCAGGCTTGTGGAAGAATTTTGGGTTGGTCTCGGATGCTGTCGAGGTCTGCCCGGGATATGAGGTTTGCAGACGCACCAGTGTCCAGTTGAATTGGATTCTGCGCTGATTCACTTTAACGACAGCGTGCCATTTGTCACCAGAATCCACACTTAGGATTGGGAGGCACTTTGCATTAGTGGAGGAGACATTCTCACGTGTGGTGATAATGCCCACCTGATATGGAGACTCGAGGCAGTCATCATTGGGGTCCGTTGGGCTTTCGGGGTCGGAATCCTGCATGCCTTGCTGTATGCAGTGGACAGGTCTGCGTTGCTGCTGGGACCGCTGGCTTTTGACCGGTGGAGCGGACCTGCATACGGCCGCATAATGGCCAGGCTTTCCACATTGGAGGCATAGCCTTCTCCTTTGGCTGGGCATTGCCGCTTTAAGTGGGCAGAGCCACAATTTCAGCACGTCATGACGCTGACATCAGTGCGTTCCGTGCACCTTCACGCCTGCGCAGTGAGGTCGGCCGACGTTCGCACATGCGCATTAGGGTTTCCGGCCGCATTGTCCTCCCAGTCGCGGTGCGCCTGCAGGGGGCCCCGTGGAAAGCCCGCGAAACGGCCACTGAAGCCCGCGAAACGGCCACTCTCTTCAATGTTCAGGCCCTGCAGCCTCACAATGGCCTGTACAGTTTCTGCCTCGTGGGAGGCTAGTTTTGCCGTTTCTGCCGCCTTGATGTGGGAGTAGCGATTTCTGGAATGTTCATGGACAACGCACGTTTCGATGGCAATTGGGAGGGTCGTACATTTGACTTTAAGGAGCTGCTCCCGCAGGGAGTAGGAATGGATCCCGAAAACGATCTGATCTTGGATCATGGAGTCAACAGTCGAGTCATAGTTCCATGACGGCGCTAAGATGCGGAGATGGGTCAAAAAGGAGTGAAAAGGTTCGCCCTTACCCTGAAGCCTCTGTTGGAAGATGTACCGTTCAAAGCTCTCATTCACCTCGACTTCACAGTGGCTGTCGAATTTTTGTAGAATGGTCTGCAACTTTGCTTTATCTTCTCCTTGGGGCAAACGTGAGTGAGTTAAAGGTGGCGTGGTCCCCCGCCGTCGCCAGGAGCAGCGCGATTTTCCTGGCATCTGATGCTTCCTCAAGGTCGGATGCTGTGAGGTGTAGGAGGAACTTCTGACTGAAGACCCTCCAGTTGGCGCTGAGGTTGCCGGAGACCCGGAGCTGCGGAGGGGCCTGGATCTTTTCCATACCGCTGGCTGTTTGCTACTTGCTTTCCGGTCATTTCAGATTTACTCGAGGTAGGTCCGTTAGAGTCAATAGTTTCCTGGTACCATGATGTGTTATCTGTGTTGGATTAACACTGACTGCAACTCGATGCAGTATCACTTGAAAACAGGCTTCCAACGCTGTAGATTGTTCAATACTGTTTTATTGAACTTGCCGAGTAATGTACATAGTTCGCTGTGAGTCGACACTCTATTAATCTAAGCTTGCTAACCTTGGTCTGGCTTGCCCAGACTTGACCTGTACCATGTGTAGTAGGTGTTGACTGTACATTGCACCCTGACGGCTGCTGCAACTCTCACCAGTACGAAAAGGTCGAGCCTTCCTGCTTCGTGTGTTTTATACTGGTAATGTGCCCTGTAGTGTCCTGCCTGGTGATTGGTTGTTCTGTATTCTGTGTGGTGATTGGTTCCTGTGTGTGTCCCTCACTGCCTGTCTGTATCTCATTATGAACATGAGTGCAGATTATGACAATAGGGAGCATTCTGTGTGTTCCAGAATGGCACTACCTCAAGGAACAGGGATGGCACCTTTTGCCCAAGCTCAGACTCAGGCGATATACCTATGGATAGTTCAGATGGGGTACAGAAAATAAACATGAGCACAACCTTGCCATGACTCAGGATGCTGAGATAATCACAGTACAATAGAACGGAGCCAGCAGCCCATTGTTCATACAATACAAAACCAATTAAGCTTGAAAAATAATTCCTGACCTTGTAGCTGTGGAAAGAATTAAGTCACGAGGTGGAAATGGGATAATCCTGAAGTTCATTTCTCTTTCCTCTGCACAGTTCTATATTAATCCAGCATGTTATTGCCAGCGTTTGAATTGCAATATCCTGTGTCCAAGGGCTCTTTGAGCTATTAATGAGACCCATCATAACACCTTGCTCTATTTACATTGTACCCGAGTCTCCAGCAGAAATGGTGAAGGACGGACAGACAGACTTTCATTTAAGTAGTGCTCTCTCAGCCTCTCATCATCTCAAAGTGCTTTACAGCTAATTAAATACTTTTTGAAGTATAGTTATTTTGTGACATAGTGTAGGGAAGCATGGTAGCAATTTGTGCACAGCAAAGTCCCAGAAATAGCAGTATAACTAAGGCCAGATAATCTGATTTTTAGTGTTGTTGGTTCAGTAATGTCAACCACGTGGTCTTGGTGTGCGCAGAGTCACCTCAGGAGCCTGTTTCATTGCATGATCTTGGAAGCAATGAGTACTTACTGTTGCCATTTTGTCCTGAATTGCCATACAGTACTTTCTATAACTTCTTCCTCTACAATACGCCTGTGCCCAAAGCAGTGGACCAAGTTTGTAGTCGTAAGGGACTTTCGGTGCAGCATGTCGGAGAACGTCACAGGTAAGTTAGCTCCTGCCATGGCCCTTGTTTATTTCGTCCTTTTTTGCCCGGTCCCCACAGGAAATTGGCAGACAACCCGATCGATCTAATTGTATTCGACGAAAGGACGTTGAAAGCCCCGAAAAAGACTGTTGGAAAGAAGGCAATGATTGGCGGTCCTTCACCAGAGCCAGAGAGTGTGAAGCTCTTTGGGAGGAAAGATGGCGGAGCGCACCTCGGCAGGTGTGGCCGCTCCTATCGCAGTGGAAATGCTGACCCGGGTAATGGCACTTGAATTTGAAAAGAAGAGGGCGGAATGTGGCGCAGTGGTTAGCACTGGGACTGTGGCATTGAGGACCTGGGTTCGAATCCCGGCACTGTCCGTGTGGAGTTTACACATTCTCCCCATGTCTGCATGTGTTTCACCCCCACAACCCAAAGATGTGCTGGTTAGGTGGATTGGCCATGCTAAATTGCCTCTTAATTGGAAAAATAAAAATAATTGGCTACTCTAAATTTATTTTAAAAAAGAATTTGAAAATAAATTTAGCAAACACTTTGAAAGGCAAGGAAGGGAGATGATGGACATCCTCAAAATGTCTATTGAGGTGGCACTGGGCCCGATAAGAAAGAGGTTGGGACGGCCTTCAGAGGCTGTGAAAGAGCATGGAGAGTTGCTGAGGGGGGTGGAATGGGTTTTGTCGCGGCATATAGGCCAGATTGCCTCGCTGGAAGCCGAGATGTTAATGGTGAAGGAGAGGAATTAGGCCTTGAGGGAGAGGTCCGAGGGCCTGGAGAACAGGTCGAGGAGACAGAACCTCAGAATTGTGGGGTTGCCGGTGGGGATGGAGAGCCCGAGGCCAACCCAGTATTTTTCCCACATGATTGCAAAGAATTTCGGGGAGAGGGGCAAGAATGAACAGATGTCCCCTCATTTCACAGCTTGCAGAAGAAGGAGTGGATCTTGAAATGGGCCGAAGAGAGCCGGGGCGTGAGGTGGGAAGGAAGCAGCTCCCAAATTTATCAAGGTGTTGGAGCAGAGCTCACAAATAGGTGCGCGGCCTGTAATAGTCCACTTCTGCTCCTGTTTGCATGTTTGTGTATGTTCTGCCCTCCATTTTATATGTAAAGTAAAAAGTTGCCATAGTCCCAGATGACCGTCGGCTGCTTTCCCCTTTGAGGGGAGAGAGCTGACCGGTGGTGATTAAACCTGAGGATCACCACACCTCAGGTGAGGGATAAGGTTGAGAAGGCGGGGCCTTCGTGAATAATCTCAGCCGGTACGGGAGTTGAACCCACGCTGCTGGCCTCGCTCTACATCACAAATCAGCTGTCCAACCAACTGAGCTAAAACGACCCCCGGTGTTTTAATGTACACTGCAAAAATGCACTCTAACGGTGGAACATTGCTATCTTGGGTGAACACTGTCTGCGAGAAATCAGCTATAAAATGAGCTGACTGCTTTCCGAATCTTGACTGGTTATCTTTGTTTAAGGAAACACCACCTGAGAGGGCAGATGGGGCACTCGCTTTCTGTTTCACTTAAAGTGAATGGGCATTTTCAAATTGATGCTTTATTGCAAAGCTTGCACATGTGTATCCTTGGCTTGCAATTGCAAAAGAAAAAGTTGCACCGTTTAAGTTAAATAAATATCCATTGTGCTCGGTGTCTAATTTTTGGGGTGTGTGTGTTTAAGAACATGCCCAACATACTGTGGCACTTCTCAGTAGTCGCGTACGTTGACTAATGTGTGACCTTGTGTCACTCGCCATGAGTGAAATGAGAGTCTGGCTGCCAGGAAACAGGAGTAGGTGACTCCAGCTCCCCAGACTGGAATGTTTCCAAGATGGTAATGCTGGCCAGTTTTATTTGTGGGAAAGCTTCATTCCAACTATTGGGACACCGCTGACAAAAATGGTGACTACTGATGTCGTACAATCATAGTTTTCTTCAGTATTGCTGGGAAGGGACTGAGCGGATTTCAAGCTGCTTCAGACTGTTCTTAATTGTGAAATACTTTCAGCTGTCAAATGGAATTGCGCGTAGTTGGCCAATTTAAATAAAAATGATGAATGAAACATTATTACCAACTCATGGGATTTTCCTGACACTCCAGGTCAGTAGTAAATACAAGATGTGGAAATTAACCACAAAGAATGGGAATATCAACACTGATCGAGCATATTCATCAGATAGTCGGATCAAATTGCCTCCGGATTCTTAACCCAGCTGATCAGCCTCTTTTCGTTATGTCTATTATGTCTAATAGTTTTCTAACAATTGCCTGGATGAATGCAGCTCCAGCAATACTCAAGAAGTTTGACACCTCCAAGGAAAACAGCCTACGTGGTCAGCACTCCATTCACCAACTTAAGGTTTCACTCCTTCCCCACCTGGTGCACAGGAGCAGCAGTGCGCACCATCTACAGTATACATTGCAGCAACCTGCAGAGGTCCTAGCGACAGCACCTTCCAAATCTGCGACCTCCACCATCTAGAAGGTCAAGGGCAACAGATGCATGCAAGTTCCTCCTGCAAGTTCCCCGACAAGCCATACACAATCCTGACTTGGAAATGTATCGCCGTTCCTTCAGTGTTGCTGGTTCAAAATCCTGGAACTCCGGCCGGGATTCCACAATCCCGCGGTCAAATTCTGACACCGGCGTGAAAAGCGGCGCGAGCCACTCCGGCGTCAACGGACCTCTACGTCCAGGTATTCACCCCTTCCTAGGGGGCTAGTAGGGCGTTGGAGTGGCTCCGGCACCCGAATGCCGGCACGCCACGGCCGGCGCGAGTTCACGCATGCGTGCCACGGCCGGCATGATTCCACGCATGCGTGTGGGTTCCCGTCTCCGCGCCCCCCCCCCCGGGCAATATGACGGAGCCCTACAAGGGCCCGGCGCGGAGGAACATAGGCCCCCCAAGGAACTAGCCCGCCCGCCGATCGGTAGGCCCCGATCGCGGGCCAGGCCACCGTGAAGGCCCCCCCCCCCCCAGGGTCGGATCCCCCCCGCCCACCCCACCAGGAGGGCCCCCACAGGCAGAACTCCGAGGCTCCACCGGGTAGGACCATAAGTACTGTATGGTGGCGGGACTTGGCCCGTCGAGGCCCGGAGAATCGCCGGGGTGACCGGCGTGGCGGCAATCCCGCGGGCGCCCGAGAATCGGCGGTGGACAATCGGCGGGCTGGCGTTGGAGCGACGTTGCCCGATTCCCGCGCCCCCCCCCCGGTGATTCTCCGACCTGGCGCAGGGTGGGAGAATCCCGGCCTGCGTCCCCAACAGCACTGTGGGTGTGCCTGCACTACAGCGGTTAAAAATGTGACTCACCACAGGATGGGCACAGTAATTCAGGATGGGCAATAAATGCTGGCCGAGCCAGTGACATTAACAGCCTATAAATGAATAACAAAACACCATGAAAGTTCAAAGAAATTGAAGAAAATACTTTGTTTTATGACCCTATGATTTTTCACCAGAGCTGCTGACAGCAGTGCTCTTGAGATTTATCTTTAATATCTGGAAACCACCAAGGGCAATCTTGTGGGTGGGGGGGGCGTCGACAACCCTAAATGTGAAGGTTTATCAGAGGATGTGAGTGGGGAGATCCAAGGTGCAGCATCAAGATAGTTTGAGGGTTAATTGGGATACCAGTTCTACCAATTTGCATGTTCAGGGGGAGTCTCGGGGGCGCATATCATTTCACTGATTTCCTGTGTTGCTCTTTCTAGCTTTATTCTATTTGCTCTGTTTCGGTCACCTTTGCTCATGAGTCGCCAGGTATCTTTATGATACCGCCACGTGGTTCAAGTTCAGGTTATGATTAATAACACAGCACACCGCTTAGTAAGGATTAAAACAACGGTCATTTATTATATACAACAAGCAATATTAATACCTTAATACTACTTTCTATATAACAAACCTATCACTACTGGCCAATACTTAATTTAGAAAGAGCCCACCAGGTCAAGGAAACAAATGGCTTGTCCAATCAAATCTGGCCCACGGGATTCAAAAGACTGCTACAGGTCGGTGGCTAGGTGTCTCTACCGGATAGCGATCGTTGGATTCACACTTACTGCTACCGGTGGCTGGCCTTGCGAAGGTCTCGAGCAGGCGAAGATGAGAGAGAGAGAGATCTGAACTTGGACCTTTACTTTTATAGGGCCCAGGGACTTCCTGCCTCCTGGGGCGGCCCTTGACCCTGAGTCCCAAGTGATTGGATTCTGTCCCCAGTCTCTGGGGTCGATGTGTCCAATGGTGAGGCGATTCCTCGATCGGGGGGTGGTCGCTCACCTGTCTTTGTTTCGGCCACTGCAGGCGGCGACAGGTCTGGCTCGGTATTCAATTGCTAATATGTTGCAATTGTTCCCGGGGATAGCCGATTTAACTGTGGATGTCTAAATAGATTGGCTGCAAACAGTCCTGAATGCAACTGCGGATACCTGGGTTGAAGGGCTGTTGATAGCCCTGAGTATCGATCTGGGCTACCTTCCCAGAGCTGAATATGCGAACCTGTCTGCAGCTGCCTGCTTGTGTCTTCATGGCTGCTTTTCCCAGCAGTCTTTCGGGTTAGCCATTTTAAACTGGGTTTTGGCCAGATTAATCGGAACGCAGCCATTTTACATGGCTACACCTGCTTGGGACTTTCTACGTCACAGCAAGGTAGAGCTATATTTCCCACAGTTCAGAGTGGTTCAGGACATGGCTTGTGTTTCAGGTTACGGAGGGGAAAGGCCAGTGATCCACCAGCTGGACAGACTCTCTGGCCCATACCTTTCTGATAAATTACTCAATAAGTTTCAGAGGAAACTTATAAGTTCCTGGTTCAAACTGAAAGTTGGTTCAGCTTTAATTGGAATCATGCAAAGCCTGGAGTCCATTCTGTCCAGCATGAAACTGGTTGCCAGTCATGATTCAGTGTCTGTTGACCAATATGGCACCTTCCTCTTTCGCTCCCTCTCTGGTAGTCCCTCAAAGCAAGGAGGATCCTTGTCAGGAATACAATCTGTGGCAAGAACCTGTGTGTGGAGTCTTTTAATGTGGGGAGGCCTTTGTACAACAGCTAGCACACAATTCTGGTGGACTCGGAGACTTCCCCACTCTTACCGCCGGCCATAAGCTAGTGGAAGGATGTTTAGGTTGAGAATTAACCTTTTTAGCCACACCTTCTTGGAACTTGAACCAGGAGCTTCTAGCTCAGAGGACAGGATGCTAACCAACTGTACTACAAAATATAGCCCATTCCATTGCAGCACAAAGCAGCCACCAAGTGAATTCACAGACTGGTCCCATTATGGCTGAGGATCGCAGTGTTCAAAGGGGCTTGCAGGGTGTCACAGCGCTGCAGTAATCTGTTCTTCTTCACCTCCCAAAAGATCTTGTGGATATAGTCTCCTGCTGAAAACCCTTCTTCCCCCTCCTCCCCTGAGTAACTTGTCCTACTCTGCATGGCCTCTGTTCATTCTCCGAGTCGTGCTGTATTCTGCATTCTATATTCTATGGGTGCAACTGGTTTGTTAAGAAGTCTCGAAGTCACCAGAAAGTTCTTCAGCACCTGTCATACCACTCCCTAGAGACTTTTGCAGCTGGAAACAACGCTAGAAATGACCAAATGCTTGCAAAATCCTAGCCACAGCCAGATGGAGCCAACCAGAAACAAACCTGTAAGTAGGTGATGATCTCCATATAATTGTTTGGTGTTTGATTGTGTGTGTATATTGACTGCTCTCTGGGTGTGTATTAGTTATGCCACAGTGTAGTGAGAAAAACAATAATGAATCGAAAGAAGCAGCTCAAAGCTTGTGCTACAGGCACTTTAAATGCACTGTAAATAAAGCTCCTGTATGGAAATGGATATCATCTCTGCATATCTCCCAGGCTTAAAATAATCTCTCTAAATCACGCTGGTATTGGGTGTGAGGTGGTTGATCCTGGCCCCTTACCATATGTTCTGTATGCCTCTGAAATGGCACTGTTGGCATCAAATGAGCATTGTAACCTGACCGGCATTGTGATCTGCCTCCTTCTGGTGGATATTGGTTGTCGCCTAAACCAATGTTGCACCTTCCATCGAGGGGGACCTAAAAGATCCTGTGACACTTTTTAAAGAAAAGTGGCTGACTTTTTGTCTGTCCCAGCAAGCACTTGTCCTTCAACCAAAACCACCCAAAACAGAACAACTGGTACTTTATCTCATTACAGTTTGTGGGATCTTGCGGTGTGTAAATTGTCCACCATAATTCACTCCAACAGCGATCACACTGTAATAGCTTTCCATTGGTGTTGGAGCATTTTGAGATGTTGTGAGGACGTGAAAATCACTATATGAATACAAGTGCTTTTCTTACTGGCTACTCTTTTATTGCAACCCTTAAAACAACTAAAAAGTGACTATAAATGACATTTCCTGTCAAGTGATATTCGGAGTAAGTCACTCATTTGAGTCTGAAATGTAATCCTTTTTGATAAACGTCTTGAAAATTAAACAGGGCTCCACATGGCTACGTGGTTTTGCAATCTATGATGCCCTTGTTCGTGGTAATTGTCACCCTCAGAATCTCTCTATGTTGGCTACTCCGCGAAACATATCTATTCAGATGACTAGGCCCACTTTTCATTCAATTTTTCACATAAAATTACATAGAACTTGGAAATGGCCATTTGCCTCAGACCGCACCTGTGCCACCGTGCGGCCTGTGTGCTTAAAGGGACTTTGTGTCACTGAGACCACTGTAGCTTTCGATATATTTTGTGACCCATGTGAACCTTAATATCCATGTAGATTTGTTAAGCTAAAGTGGGGAGTAAAGGAGTATTGTATCATGTTGTTAAAACTAATTCTCAGTCCTGTGACTGTGCTCCGCAACGTTTTATAAAAAAAGTAAACGTTAGGGCCTTTTGAGCTAGGGTTCCATTCTGGGATCGTCATGTCCAGTTATAACATCAACTGGGATCGCAAGACGGAAAGCTGAAACTCAGAATGGGAGGATTGGTGTGAAGCAGTTCACAGAATCACAGAAGAGGTGCAGAACAGGCCCTTCAGCCCATCGAGTCTGCACTGACGCATGAAAGGCCCTGACCTGCCCACCTAATCCCACTTGCCAGCACTTGGCACAAAGCCTTGAATGTTACGATGTGCCAAGTACTCATCCAGGTACTTTTTAAAGGATGTGAGGCATCCCACCTCTCCCACCCTCCCAGGCAGTACATTCCAGACCTTCACCACTCTCTGGGTAAAAACATGTTTCCTCAAACCCCCCCTAAACCTTCCACCCCTCACTTTGAACTTGTGTCCCCTTATAACTGACCCTTCAACTAAGGGGAACAGCTGCTCCCTATCCACCCTGTCCATGTCCCTCATAACCTTGTGGGAAGATTAGGTCACCTCAATCAGGTCACCCCTCAGTCTTCCCTGCTCCAGAGAAAGAAAACAAGCCTATCTCACCTCTCTTTATAACTTAAATGTTCCATCCCAGGCAACATTCTGGTGAATCTTCTCTGCACCCCCTCCAGTTCAATTACATCCTTTCTATAATTCTGGCATCCAGAATTGCACACAGTACTCCAGCTGTGGCCTCACCAAAGTTCTATACAGCTCCCTCATGACCCCCCTGCTTTTGTAACCTATGCCTCGATAGACAAAAGCGAGTGTCCCGTATGCCTTTTTCACCCCCCTATTAACCTGCCCTTCTGCCTTCAGAGATCTATGGACAAACGCGCCAAGGTCCCTTTATTCTTCTGAACTTCCGAGTGTCAGACCTTTCATAATATGCTTCTTTCTAAAGTGGATCATCTCACACTTTTCAGGGTTCAATTCCATCTGCCACTTATCCATCCATTTGACCATCCCATCTATATCTTCCTGTTGGGTTGCTGTGGAAAGAGAGGGATCCATGGTGACACTGTCTGTTGCTAGTTCATCATGCCAGATAGCTGGATGAGGGTGAGTTGAGAGTTAAGTGGGGGCAATAAGGCTTTATTCTCAATGTTATTGGGGCAACTAAATGTAATGGGCTCTATTGCAGCTAGAGCCCTAACACAGAGAACCGTCTGGGCTTTGGGTTCAGGGTTTGCATGTGTCCCTATGTCCCTTCTGCTCTGCTCCCTCATATCTCATGTCACCCTGCCAGAGAGTGAGAAGAACGTCAGTGATTGTGCTGCACTGTATTTGGGTGATGTGCCTGTCATGGTTGACTAGCTGGAGATCTGTGGGGGCAGTGAGATAGGTGAGAGATTGACACCATAGAAAAATGTGTGAGGGTGAGATGCGGTTTGTCAGTGTTAGGCCTGAGTCCTGAGTGCTAGGGATCACTACTGGGTGAGTATTAGAGAGTATGCGCATTGAGCAGTCTGTTCGGTTGATGTGCGTGGTTGTTTGTAGATGTCATTTCAAGATGAATTCACTGACCTTGACCACTCTCATGAGATCATTGAGCTTTATCTGGCACTGCTGCCTGGTCCTAGGCACAAGACTCCAGGCATCGACCTTCCATTGTTCTTGGAGGACTTTCATTGATAGCTTGCTCTCATGGGAACATGGCCTTGCTCCTCCGAACTTCCTTCATGACTGTAGCCTGCAGTACCGCATCCATGAATCTGGGTGTCCTCTGTGTGCTCCATTTTCTTTGTGTCCAATGGCAACCGACTTTCTGTCAGTGTCGCTCGCCTTTAAGAGGGACGGACTGCCTTTAACTGCCAGTGGCCAGCTAGAGCAGGAGCTCGCATTGCACGCTGTTGTGTCCTCTATGGAGTGACAGCCAGCCAGCAGCATGGGTAACACTCTGCTGCGTGCTGAAATGGATCAATTGAAGACACAGCATAAGGTTTGTGCCCTGCCTTTCTCAATGGAGTGGGGGCGGGCAACCCGTGAATGGCCATCCCCATGCCCGATATTTAGCCCCTGGAGTGGCATGAAATGGATTATTGATTTGCCACGACCATATTTCAATCCACTGGCAAAGACCAATTTTATCCTAACAATTCAAAATCCGCCTTGTCGATCAGTCAGTTCCTCAGGAGAAAAAGAAATTCTTCAGTTGGAAGAAAAACTTCATTCTTCCTCCCCAAAGTACTTTATAGGGATAGAGTAGCTCACAAATGTCAATCATCTTGATTTTTCCCCATGGGCCCCGACCTGAAAACATTTAATCGTGTTACCAACCCCATCACTCGAAGATCAGTGGTGGTCCTGTTCAGTGTCAGGCACAGTAGTTGGCCTCCTCTGCTCTCGAGATTGAGACGGCAGTCCCAGAAGAACAAGGTCATCAGAAGAAGTGGGAGTGGAATTGTCTGTTTATTGATGGCAGGAGAGAACTGCTGGCTGCAACTCTTCTCTCCACAGATAACATTCCCCTTGATAAGGTGCATATACTGAGCTCATTTTCTTGCATTCAGGAAAGGCAGCAAGCGTAGTGCTATTATTGCTGACACTAAACAGCGGAATTACAATTTCCATTACTATCAAGTAGTCCAGCTTTAATTAAAAGAATGTCTCCCACAGAATTCTGCAGCTTAGGTAGGTTTTTTTTGCGCTGAATTATTAAAGCACGATAATGTAAAAGTAGGTCTTTATTAGCAATGGGGTTATGGAAGTCTGTAATCAGTTATCCCTGGCCAGTAATCATAGATGGGTTGACTTGACTGCAGCATAAATATGAAAGGGGAACATTATATCAAGTTGAAATATCATAAGTAGGTCTATTCATTTACAGGAATTTTAATGGGCTCATGAATTCAAAGGTTCTTTACAATTACAGTAACTGAAGGCCAAGGAGCTCTCACTGCCACAGCGTGCAACTTTGTCACAATCAGCATTATAGGATTTGGGCCCAATTTTCATCCATGGTTATCAATTCTCGGGAAGAATCCCACGGCAGCAGGAATTTGGGCGCAGATGTTGCTCCACAGCATTCTCCAGCTAATCTGAAACTCGCACTGTGCATGTCTTCGCCTTTTTTTCTAATTGAGCTGACTTGCAATGTAAATTGTAAAAAAGTGAAATTAGAATCTACTTTAATCTCTTCGAGGGAGTGTCAGGCCGTGGCTGCTGGGAAATTGGCGTTGCGGCTAAAAGTCAGGGGTAGCGAGCGGATCAGTGCACCAATTGGTGCTGGTGGGAGAGCTGTGCCAGAGTTAGCCCCGGGCCCTCGTTGCCATAGCTACGGTTCGCAATCAGGAAACAGGAAGCAGCTAGCAGGTCCCGTAGGCAGTCGTCGGAGGCATTTTACATTTAACACATGTGTGAAATAAGGTTGTACTTGACTTCAGTGACCCGCCCCCCCCCCCCCCCCCCCCCCCCCCAAGCTAAAACAGTGGTGGGAGCAGAATCCATCACCGCCTTCGAAAGGAACGAGGATAAAATGATTCAAAAATAAAAACATTAAACGGGTATGGAGCAGGAGAATGACACTTAATGGGTTGATTTTATGGACAGCACCTATAGGCTATCTGGCCTCCCCTACGTTCTAAAGTACAATAATCCGAACATTCCTCCGTAATGATTCATTAGCTAAAGTCTAATTTTTCCGCAAATTTTCTTAGCTGATCACTTGTTTTCCATAGGATAATAAATCATGCTTCCAAGGGCACCCGCAATCCTGCGATAGCTTCACCACAATCCGTATCTCATGTGTGAGCTAGGCAGTCCATCATGACTATTCCATCATGACATCCGTCCATCACAGCTGAGCGTTCTCTTGCCCTCACCCAAAGTCCATCCTCGTGACTGTAAGAAGGGGAGCTGTAACTGATAATGAAGGATTCAGCTCAATGCCTTTCACAGATACAGTGGGGGGGGGGGGGGATTGTTTAAAATCTCAACATCCAAATGTCCATGTGTTGTTACACTACCTCCCATCATATTATTGGGAGAATTCCCTCAGAGCGGACGGTGTAATGAAGTTGGAATTCTGACGGTGATTTTGTTGCGCCTGCCAGGCAGAATATCCTCCCCTAATAGCCGTCAACTAATCATCTGTTAATACCACATCAAACTAATAAGCATCATCCACCAAGTGATGAAAATGACAAAATTAGAACCTCTGCAATTCACCCCAAACTAGCCAGGCTCCAAAGGCTCAAAAAACCTGAGGAAAAGGATTGGAAGCAAATGGGTTTCTCAGCTCCTCCAAAATTCTGCAGCCTGGGTGCACTAAAGTACACTCTAATCTTCAAGATCGAAGTCAGAAAAATGATTCAATTTACTGAAGAAAGCCTGACTGTGCGTTAGTGCGTCTTATTAAGGAATATAGAGAGGCAGTACATTAACTTGCTATCAGCACAAGCCTACAAGTCTCAGTTTGCCAGCACGCTGTCAAATTAACACGGGTGATGAATGCAGAGGAATGAGGTTGTTTTCCTTGTCCTTACAACAATTCTGGGATTTCAGGCCCACTTCACCAATGCATTATGCTATACTATGATGCATGCGCTTATTACGGGGCCCTGGTGGAAATTTATGTTTTCAGGCCAAAACCTACTGTACCTGTCACAAGCAAAGACATGGATTGCAGGGCGGTACTCAGGGAGGATTTAAAAAAACGCAAGCATGGCAACTACTGTTGCTTAACTGACTTTGGAAAAAGTCACGGCGGCGTGTTCACTTAAGTGTGGGTTAATAAGCACATGCATTCAAATGGTCTTTATTGCTGCAATAATTTCACTGCATAGCTGAAATATGGGTGTCATTATTACCTTGACATGAGATTTTCATCACTCCGCTGAAGTGTATCATTGCCAACCTAAGTCCATTTCTGAAGTAGTGCAATGCTGTCAAGAAGCTAAATCGCTCTGTTTTATTCTCTTTTCAATTGCTCGGCTATAACGATCTTCCCATCTCCCCACCACACCCAGCCGCAACCCCCCCCCCGCCCTCAGCTGACTGAAATATTAAGTGACAGTGTTCATTGCAAACCCAAGAATGACCGGTTCTGACCCACTCAGTAATCCACTTTGACATTGTATTGGCTGAGGTCTATGGAGCATTTGTCCACTGGTGCCATTTAAAAGAGCTCCATCTGTGCCTTGCTGTTAAAAAGAAAAATTACACCCATTAAAGTCAGCGGAACAATGTTTTTCTCAGCAAAAACAATCCTTCCACTGATTGGGCAGCAGCGCAGGAGATGGTGAAAGATTGTTCTTAGAAATGATTCGTAGAGTTCCATCCCTATTTTTAAAAACCTATGAGTTTGCCTTTCAATAAGTAAAAGAGATTGTAATCATTCACAAATACAAATTGAACATGGCTGCCTCTTAATCTTGAGGGAAAGAAACAAAGATGTCTTATGGCAACAGGCATAAGTTGTAATTATATGTCACCTTTAAAAGGTCTCATGGCATGGGAGAGTGGCAAACTGAACCTGACACCAAGCCATATGAGGAGACCAAAGTGGTGGAGGTTAGGTGGATTGGCCATGCTACATTGCCCCTCCTTGTCCCGGGAGGTGTAGGTTACGTGGAGTTGCGGGGATGGGGCGGGGAGTGGGCCTGGGTGGGGTGCTCTTTCAGAGGGTCGGTGCAAACTTGATGGACCACATGGCCTCCTTCTGCGCTGCAGGGATTCTATAGGATTAGGGCAGATGACCAAAAGCTTGGTCAAAAAAAAGGTGGGATTTTCCGGTCATCCCCACCGACGGGATCTTCAAGTCCCGCCAACGGCGACCGACCTTCATGGGTTGACTGGCAGCGGAGGGTGCGACCAATGGAAATTCCCGTTGACTGCGATGAGATCAGATGATTGGGGGGGGGGGGGGAAATCCCGACTGCAGTTTTTAAAGAATGCCTTTCAGGAAGATAGCATTGTGCAGAGGCAGTGAGGTTTAAGGCGGGAATTCCAGGGTTTGGGACTTAGATAACGGAAGACATCCACTTCAATCGAGTTTCTTCCAGCTGCCATTGTGGGCGGTTCTACGAGCCCCGCGCCGGGCCGGAGAATCGGTGCAACCGCGCCACGACGCCCCGATGCCGGCACGTGATTCTCCGAGGTGCGGAGAATCGGCGCCATTTGCGCCAGCGCATTTGGCGCGGTGCCGGCCGCTGGAATCGGCGGGGCCGCCAATTCTCCGGCCTGGATGGGCTGAGCAGCCGCGCCAATATGACAGAGTCCTGCCGACGCCGTTCACCCCTGGTCGCTGCCGGCGAGAACTCTGCGCGAACGGTCGGAGGGGCGGCCTGTGGGGAGGGGAGGGGGGCTTCTTCACCGGGGAGGGGGGGGGCCTCTGATGGGGTCTGGCCGGCGATCGGGGCACACCGATCGGCGGGCCGGCCTTTCCCCCCCCGGGCCTACTTTCTGGCGCAGCCGGCCCTGAACACCGACGCCATGTTGAGTCGGGGCCGGCGCACTAAAGTCCCCCGCGCATGCGCAGGTTGGCGCAGCCCAACTGCGCATGTGTGGATTGGCACGGTGCCCATTTGGCACCGCGAAAGGAGGCCGGAGCGGCGTGAACCGCTCAAGCACCGTGCTGGCTCCCTGTGGGGGCCAGAATAGGTCATACCAGGCCCGGTTCATGCCATCGTAAAACGCGACGGCGTTCACGACGGCGTGAACACTTGGGCTCCATTTTGGAGAATCGCCTCATTGTCTTTGTTTTTTTTAGTGCTCACACTCATTCCATATTCGAAGGTTTTGTCGAGTCTCTACTGATTCTGGGAGTAACACTATGTCGTCAGCATGCCACAAGTTTGTTGCATTCTTACCTCCAGTTTTTACCCCTGGAAATAGATCAACATTCTCTGAATATTTGTTCTGTGTAAAGATTGAATGATTTTGGCAATGGAAACAGCCTTGTCGTACTCCTTTCTTCACTTGAAACATAGCTGGTTGTCCATTTCCTAGCCTGATATTTGCTATTTGGTCTCAATATAGGTTCTCGATAAACCTCAAATCTTTACTGTCAGTGTCACATTTCAGCAATATGTCTATCAGCTTTCTGAACACTTATTCATAGTCTATGAAGCATATGTAAATGTTCTTCCTAACTTCGAAATATTAATTGAAGATTGTTCTTGCATTAAATATTCCCTTTCTTGTTCCTATTCCAGGTCTAAATCGAGACTGCATTCCACCCTTTTCTGCTTCAAATGTGTTATTAATTCCTTCTGTTATGATTTTCAAGATGACTTTAATGAGACGACTCATTAAGTTTCTAGTTCTAAAATGATTGCACTCCATTACTTTTGGTTTCTTGGGTAATTTAACAAATAACGACTGTCTCAAGTGTCATGAGAATGTTGCTTTAAGAAATGTTTGGCTGCGCATGTTACTGCCGTGATGTCTTAGTGTGGGTGGAGCTGAGCCCTGGCTCTGCTTTTTAGTTTCACTATGAGAAAAGCTTGGGTGTGTCTGTGTCTTTTTGCTTTTGTTTTCATTGTCGGAGCTGAAGCCAGACAAAGCAGCTGTACTGCTGCTCTCTCTGCCATGAAAAGACTGTCTCTTGATCATTTGGTGAATTCAGAATTATAAATGTTCTGAGTAGTGACTGTAACCTGATGTGTTTCTGTTAAAGGTTATGTTTTTTGTAAGTCTTCTGGATGTTAAAAGGACAGGGTACGCATTACTTAGTGTTTCATTCTTTGGGGGTTGTATTTGAATTGATGGTTGCTAAGATGTTCACTGTTTGTTTTAAAAAGGTTAACTCAAGTTAATAGAATAAACATTGTTTTGCTTTAAAAAATACTTTTCCATTTCTGCTGTACCACACCTGTAGAGTGGGCCGTGTGCTCCCCATACCACAATCTATTAAAACTTGTGGGTCAGGTGAACTCCATGATATACTTTGGGGTTCTCTAAACCCTGGCCCATAACACAAGTCACTTGAGATGTGTACTGTGGCGAATATTTGATCTGTGGTATATATTAACTCATCTCCTGACTCCCCAAAGCCTGTCCACCACCTACAAGGCACAAGTCAGGAGTGTAGTATAATACTCGCACTTGCCTGGATGAGTGCAGCTCCAACAACACTCAAAAAGCACGACACTATCCAGGACAAAACAGCCCACTTGATTGCTCCTCCTTCCACAAACATTCACTCCCTCCACCACTGATGGACAGTATCAGCCGTGTGTAACATCTACAAGATGCACTGCAGAAATTCACCAAGGCTTCTTAGGCAGCACCTTCCAAGCCCATGACCACTACCATCTAGAGGGACAAGGGAAGCAGATACATGGAAACGCCACCATCTGAAAGTTCCCCTCCAAATCACTCACCATCTGACTTGGAAATATATTGCTGTTCCTTCAGTCACTGGGTCAAAATCATGGGAATCCCTCCCTAACTGCACTCTGGGTGTACCTACACCACATGGACTGCAGCGGTTCAAGAAAGCAGCGCACTACCACCTTCTCAAAGGTAAGTAGGGATGGACAATAAACGCTGGCCTAGCCAGCGACGCCCACATCCCCGAAAAATTAATGAACAAAAATATAAATTTCTGTTATTTTTTCCAATCCTGTTTCTCCAAGGGCTTTTAAATGTTCTGTTGTTGCTTTTCCTATATTTGGAGCTTTTCCTGGATTCATCCATTTTGAACTATTCCTTACCTTTGATATCATAATGCTTGGTATATGGGAGACGTTTGTGGTACCCTTGATCCCCTGCTGAGCCACACACCCACATCAAAAGGGTGTGAGTCGGGGAGACCGATGTTCCACCACTCTCCAATTCTCACTTAAGATTCCAAGTAGCTGTGGTTCATACCAGCAATCATGCCCCAGGGCCTTAACTTTTCAGTTGTATAAAACAAAGCAAGAAACCCATCAGTTTTGGCTGGTGTGGTGTGGGGTCATCATCTCTTCTAAAGTGCTCAAAGTCCAGGAATGATGGAAAGGGCAGAACATCCAACCAAGATGGTTGAACAATGGCTTAGAAGATGGAGGCCAGCATCGTGTGTGACACATCCAAGGGCATAGTCATGATGCTCAGTCAGGCAATGTGGCCAGTCACCTATGAAAACACTGGGGCCTCACTCAGTATAATGAAATGAAATGAAAATCGCTTATTGTCACAAGTAGGCTTCAAGTGAAGTTACTGTGAAAAGCCCCTAGTCGCCACATTCCGCCGCCGCCTGTTCGAGAGACTGGTACGGGAATTGAACCGTGCTGCTGGCCTGACTTGGTCTGCTTTCAAAGCCAGCGATTTAGCCCTATGCTAAACCAGTCCCTATAGGCCCCAATAAGCCTCATAGTTAGTCATAGAAAGTCATAGTCAAAGAACAGGAGATACAGAAGTCTTTGTGCTTCCTTTAATCAATTCTGTTGTAAATAGTGACAGGGAAAATGTCATTGGCCGCCGGTGAGATCTTTTGCTTCCATTGATATCTACGTCGCTTTGCCTGGCTTGCCCATCCCATCCTGACACATTGGAACATCACAGAGGCGCTCGTTGCCTCAGGATTGGGGAATCGGAACAATCTGAGGCCTCAGAACAAGAAAGCAAATGGAAAAATATGTAAGTATACATGCTGCAATGTAAATATTACCAAAAGGAGGGGGGGAAAGAGACAAGGGTGAGTGACAGATATTAACAATGATGATAGAAAAAGGAAAAACAATCACTATCGGAGGAGTAAAAGTACTAGATAAACTAATGGGACCAAAGGCTGACGTGTCCTCTGGACCTGACATCCGAGGGTCTCATTACCAAGAATCAACTCAGGGTTTTTCAGAGAGGTTACGGAGGTGGATGGATGGTGTAAAGGTGGAGAGGGACAAATAAGCGCTGAAGGAAACTGATGCATTTGTCGTGAATATTCTTAGCAACAATTTATATTTAAATAGTGCCTCTCATGCAGAATGTCTTGGAATGTTTTACAAAACTAAACCTCAACCAATCCCAGTCCTTCAACTGACACCTCAACCAATCCCAGTCCTTCAACTGACACCTCAACCAATCCCAGTCCTGCAACTGAAACCTCAGCCAATCGCAGTCATTCAACTGTCACCTCAACCAATCCTAGTCCTGCAACTGTCACCCCAACCAATTCCAGACCGTCAACTGAAACCTCAACCAATCCCAGACCTTCAACTGAAACCTCGACCAATTCCAGTCCTTCAAATGTCACCCCCAACCAATCTCAGTCCTTCAACTGAAACCTTAACCAATCCCAGTCCTTCAGCTGTTACCCCACCAATCCCAGTCCTTCAACTGCCACCCCAACCAATCAAAGTCCTTCAAATGAAACCTCAACCAATCCCAGTCCTTTAACAGAAACATCATCCAATACCAAAAGAGGTAAGTTGAGAGAGGATCTGGATGAGTAATGGGAGGGAAGGGGATGAACAAACTTGCAAATGTTTATTCACAAAGTCAGGAAGATCCTTGTTTTCACGCATTGGAATTTTCCAGTAGAAATCAGGAGCAGGGATCCAGACTGATTATACCTCTCCTAAGCACTGTGGACAAGAATCTGGAGCCCTCCCAACTGTCAGCCCTCTGAGATCAGCTAGCGCAGCCCAGAGCAAGGGTCCTTCAATCTGCCTCGTCTATCCAAATATGGGATCCTTATCCAAATATGGGATCCTTCAATCTGCCTAGTCCATCAGTACAACATCACCAGAAGAGCTTCAGTTCCAATAATGGACTGAGTTTTCCCTGAAATCAGCTGGCAGGAAAAGAGGCAATGAAACCATTAGTAGCGCTGGCAACTTTCTCCACCTTATCGTTCAGGATTTAGGCTCATAAACCACAAAGAGCGGGTCCCATGATGTAATGCTGACTGGGGGGAGGGGGCTCTGTTTGAACCCGCCCTGGCAGCAACTTATTATATCAAAGATCAGAGCGCTGTCCCAATGCACAACAGTTCACCAGGTACTCCCCCGCACCCCCCAACGGCAGTACACAGGCAGCGCCCAGACGTGACCCTTTCCCCTGAATGATGCATGTGCCTGAGCTCCTCTGGGAAATCTGCTCACCTGGTGCATGCTTTAGGAGACCAGTCAGGTTTCCCTCACACCGTCGTGGATGGGCTTTCTTACAGAGTGGGGGGGTGGGGGGGGGGGGGCGTGGGGGGGGGGGGGGGGGGGGGGGGGGAGAGGAGATGATTCAGGAAATGGAACCTAATAATTATATGCAAATGTGTGGAAATGATGCTCCCAATGGCGTTTTTAATATTTTTATTGGAACTTTTGCATTTAATCTCAAAACTTTGCAGAACAATATAAAAACAATAATAATAACCAAAACAATTACAACACCAACTCAAGTATCGCCAGCTGTTGCCACGTCTTTGACAGTAGTCCCAGGACTATCAGTTCTTTATATTATTTACATCGGTGTGTATCAAAGTATTGTTAAAAGTATTGTTATTGGGATTTTATCTTCATGCCCAGCTCCTCCTCCCATTTCCGTCTGGTCTCGTCCAGTGGGGCCCTGACCTTTTCTATGTATTGCCCGTAGATGTCTTCAAATTTGATGTCCCCTAACCAGTCCAGCCCTAGCATTGTGTCCAGAAATGTGTATCCAGGTGTCTGGGGGAACGTTTTTGTCTCCATTTGGAGGAAGTCGCGCAGCTGCAGTTACCCGAGCTTGTTCCCTTTTAGGATTGGGAGTCTCTCTGAGAGTTCCCCCAGGGTTGTCAGTTTATTGTCCATGTACAATCCCTCCACTCTCAGTGTCCCTCTGTCCTTCCTCCACGTCTCAAATGTGGCATCTATCCTCGCCAGTGTGAACCTATGGCTTTTGCAGATGGGACCTCGATGGGCATCTCGCCAAGCTTGAAATGGCGCCTGAACTGGTTCCATGCCCGATGTTGAACATTGGGAAATGCACTGCGTCACTGGTGGGGGGAGGAGACAATTGCGTCATGCGATTATGGCGACATGAACCCGATTTGGACTTCTCGCAAGCTATTTCACTCCCGTTGCCAAACTCGCCCGAGAAAAACGAGAGCTGAAAGTCCCAGCCAATGAGTCACTTTTGTGGTGCAATTACTGTCAATAATGTAAGAAAACATGGCAGACAACTGTGTAAAGGCCAATTAACAGAAATGAGATAAATAACCAGATAATCTGTTTTTGTGATTTCAGTTGATGGATAAATATTGACCAGGACACTGTTGAGAGTTCCCATGCTCTTCTTCAGTATTATACCACGGGATCTTCTGTGGCCACCTTAAAGGGCAGATGAGATCTCGGTTTAAATCTCATCCAACAGCCAGTACCTCCAACAGTACAGCACTCCCTCAGTATTGACACTGAAGTGTTAGCCTAAATCATGGGCTCTGAAGTAAGACTCTCTACAAGTTTGCAAATTGAATTCGAGTTCAGTAAAAAATAAGTAATTGGAAAACAAGGTGATGTGATACTTTGACCACTTGAAGCCTGGAATTACCCTATTGTCAATTCATGAATACCTGTGCACCTATAACGCCTCTAGCCAAGTTGTTCCAGCACAATTAAAACATCGCCAAGGTATGTCCTGTACACAAAATAAAAAGCAGGACAAATCTAACCTGGTCAATTAGCGCCTCATCAGCTTCTTATTGATCACCAGCAAAGTGATGGAAGGTGTTGTCAACAGTGCTATCAAACGGCACTGACATAGCAATAGCCTTCTCACCTACCTTCAGTTTGAGTTGCCAGGGTCATTCTGTTCCTGACCTCATTACAGCCTTGGTCCAAACATGGACAAAAAGATTGAACTCAAGGGGGGTGATGTGGAGATGCCGGCGTTGGGCTGGGGTGAGCACAGTACGAAGTCTTACAACACCAGGTTAAAGTCCAACAGGTTTGTTTCGATGTCACTAGCTTTCGGAGCGCTGCTCCTTCCTCAGGTGAATGCAGAGGTCTGTTCCAGAAACACATATAGAGACAAATTCAAAGATGCAAAACAATGCTAGGAATGCGAGCATTAGCAGGTGATTAAATCTTTACAGATCCAGAGATGGGGTAACCCCAGGTTAAAGAGGTGTAAATTGTATCAAGCCAGGACAGTTGGTAGGATTTTGCAGGCCAGATGGTGGGGGATGAATGTAATGCGACATGAATCCCAGGTCCCGGTTGAGGGCCTGCAAAATCCTACCAACTGTCCTGGCTTGATACAATTCACACCTCTTTAACCTGGGGTTACCCCATCTCTGGATCTGTAACGATTTAATCACCTGCTAATGCTCGCATTCCTAGCATTGTTTGGCATCTTTGAATTTGTCTATATATGTGTTTCTGGAACAGACCTCTGCATTCACCTGAGGAAGGAGCAGCGCTCCGAAAGCTAGTGACATCGAAACAAACCTGTTGGACTTTAACCTGGTGTTGTAAGACTTTGTGCTCAAGGGGGGTGGTGAGAGTAACTGCCCTTGGCATCAAGGCAGCATTTGAGCAAGTGCAACATCAAGGAACCCTGACAAAATTGAAGTCAATGGAAATCGGGAGGAAAACTCTGCTACTTGGAGTCATGGCTGGCATAAAGGATGATAGTTGCGGTTGTTGGAGGCCCATCATCTCAGTCCTCGGACATTGTTGCAGGAGTTCTTCAGGGTAGTGTCCTAGGCCCAACCATCTTCAGCTGCTTCATCAATGACCTTCCTTCCATCAAAATGTCAGAAGTGGGGACGTGATTGTGCAGTGTTTGAAATTCTTCAGATACTGAAGTACTCTGTGTCCATATGCAGTAAGACCTGGACAACATTGCTCGGGTTGACAAGAGGCAAGTAACACTCGAGCCACATAAATGCCATGCAATGACCATCACCGACAAGAGAGAATTTAACCATCTCCCCATCACTGAATTTCCCACTATCAATATCCTGGGAGTTACCATTGGCCAGAAACTGAACTGGACCATCCACATAAATATTGTGGTGACAAGAACAAGTCAGAGGTTGGGAATTCTGAGGGGAGGAACTCACCTTCTGTCTCCTTAAGGTCTGTCCACCATCTACAACGCACATGTCAGGATAGAATACGCTGCGCTTGTCCAGACGAGTGAAGCTCCGACTCCAGTCAGAAAGCTTGACACAATCCAAAAGAAAGCAGCCGCTTGATTGGCACTCCATCCAACAACTTCAAACGTCATTCCCTCCAGCATCTGATACAAGATGCACTGCAGTAACTTACCAAGGCTCCTTCAACAGCATCTTCTGAACCTGCGAACATTATCACCCAGAAGGACAAAGGGACATGGGAACACCACCGCCTGCAGGTTCCCCTCTAAGCCACACATCATCCTGACTCGGAACTATATTGGCGTTTCGTCACTGTCATTAGGTCCTGGAACTCCCTCCCTAACAGCGCTGTGAGTGTAACTGCACCAGGTGGTCTGCAGTGGATCGAGAAGATGACTTTCCACCATCTTCTAACGGGCAATTAGGAATGGGGAACAAATGCTGGGCTCGGCAGCGATACCCACATCCGATGGAAAAACAAAATAAATATATTTCACAGCAGACTCTGACCTCCTGTTGGCCGTGGCCAGTCCTGAGCATGTACAGCTGCTAATCTGGCCTGCCTCTTTACGGGCAGCACTTTGGTATTATCTTCAGGGAAGCATTCTGAAATAGATTCAGAGGTCATTGACAGATTCTGCTACTGATGTTGGAGATTCCTGCAGATTGGCAGCTGCTTGGCCCAATTCCACATTCACTCAACTTCTCCAGCTTTGTCTCAAGGTCAAGGAAGAAAACAGCAGCAGGAAATATCTGAGTTCCCTCCTGTATATATTTTTAACAATAGTTTGGTTGGAATTTGTCAGTGTTCAATATGAAGCATGAAGTCTGATGTATGATTAATGACAGACACTCTGAGAATTGTACAGCAACTAACAGATCTCCTGTGGGGTAGCTCATGGTGAATGAGAGGACTGGGCCGTATGGTGGGGGTGGGCGGGTTGAGATGGGAATGTGAGTGCTATGTGTAATGGGGAATTTGGTTAGCCCGGGTTATGGTTATATGGGGAACTGGGACACTTGTCACTGTAGACAACAAGCAGGGCCCAATGATGCATTGAAATCAATATAATTGCACAACTTTGGGGTAGTTCCTCACCACAATTACAATTTGAAATCTCTCGTTTGCTTTTTCTCTGTTACAGAATCTTACATTCGGAAAGATGCCCATTTTCTTTTTGAAGTGGGTAAGGAGCAAAGCAGAGAAAAGCAGAGATATTTATGCTTTGACTGAGTCGATGATGAACTCAGGGAAGGTCTTTGGAAAAATGGTTCCCTGGGTAAATTTAATTTTGAGGCCTACATGGTAGCAATCATGAAAAGAAACCCCATTTTTAAGTGTTAAAACCTTCTTGTTTCTGCTAAAAATAAGGGGCGAAATTCTCCGGTATCGGCGCGATGTCCGCCGACTGGCGCCCAAAACGGCGCAAATCAGTCGGGCATCGCGCTGCCCCAAAGGTGCGGAATGCTCCGCATCTTGGGGGGCCGAGGCCCCAACCTTAAGGGGCTAGGCCGGCGCCGGACGAATTTCTGCCCTGCCAGCTGGCGGAAAAGGCCTTTGGTGCCCCGCCAGCTGGCACAGAAATGACATCTCCGGGCGGCGCATGCGCGGGACCGTCAGCGGCCGCTGACGGCATTCCCGCGCATGCGGAGTGGAGGGAGTCCTCTTCTGCCTCCGCCATGGTGGAGACCGTGGCGAAGGCGGAAGGGAAAGAGTGCCCCCACGGCACAGGCCCGCCCGCGGATCGGTGGGCCCCGATCGTGGGCCAGGCCACCGTGGGGGCACCCCCCAGGACTCCGGAGCCCGCCAGATCGCCCCGCGCTGCCTTGTCCCGCCGGTAAGGTAGGTGGTTTAATCCACGCCGGCGGGACAGGCATTTTAGCGGCAGGACTTCGGCCCATCCGGGCCGGAGAATCGCGGGGGAGGGGGGCAACCGGCGCGGCGCAATTCCCGCCCCCGCCGAATATCCGGTGCCGGAGAATTCGGCAACCGGTGGGGGCGGGATTCACGCCAGCCCCCGGTGATTCTCCGACCCGGAGGGGGGTCAGAGAATCTCGCCCAAGGTCAGCCTTCTAATAGATTTTGTATTCTCCAGGCATCCCCAATCCATCCTCCACCTTAAGATCCAGATCCCTCACTATCGGCACATCGTGAGTGCGGTATTTACTCTCTGCAGGATGCAATGCAGCAGGTCAACCAACAGGCCTCTTTGGCAGCACCTCCATCACCCAGAAGAACAACAATAGTCGGAGCAAGGGAACATCATCACCTTTCCATGTTCTCCACCAAAGTATACACCACCCTGACTTGGCAACACATTAATGTTCCTTCATTGTTGCTGGGTTATTGTGGGACTACCTTTGTTTCATATACTGCAGTAAAATTACAAAGGAGGCTCACCATCTCCTCAAGGGCAACTCGGGATGGACAATAAATGCCGGCTTTTCAGGCAATACCCACAATACGAGTGTGAATAGTTTTTGAAAAAGGAGTGGCATGCAGAGTCAATTGTGCTCATGAATGAATCATTACACGTTTCTGACAGGCATTGTGTCTCCTGTTGAAAATACACCAACAATATTTATTCAGTAGTTCATCCTCTCATTGATAGGTGTTGGGACATGACAGCTGTGTCTCCAATTGAGTTGACTGATTTTGTGTTTAATTCTGGGCAGCGTAGGAGGAGGTGCAGACTGGAATGGTGTGAGGTCCCCGGAATGCATTTTCCGGCAGCGGAGCCAGTGGGATCTTCCGGTCCCGCCAATGTTTATGGCGTTTTGTGTGGCTCACCCGTCCTACCAATAGGGAGCATCCAAGTGCGAGGGGTGGGGGGGGCTGGAAGATGGGAAGGACTGGAAAATCCTGCCCGCAGAGAAGTTGGGACTGTTCTCCCGAGGACAGTTAACGATAAGGGAGATTTTATTAAGACATTGAAAATCATGAAGGGTTTTGACAAAGTAAATCAGGAGGAATTGCTTCCACTGACTAAAAGGTCAGTAATCAGGGGACACACGTTTAATTGGCAAAAGAGCTCGAGGAGAGATAGGGAGAATGTGGTCTTCATACTGAGCTATTATGATCTGGATTGTAATCCCTGAACGGGTGGTGAAAGCAGATTCAATAGTAACTTTGTTATAACCCGCACGGGTCTTACGGGGTTAGGATGATTCACTACCCCATGGGTCTTGCAGAATACAAGAGCCTACTTGTGACATTGAAACACTACACCCTGTATGCTTCATCCGATGCCAGTGCTTATGTAGTTACATTGTACATGTTGTGTTGCCCTATTATGTATTTTCTTTTATTCCCTTTTCTTTTCATGTACTTAATAATCTGTTGAGCTGCTCGCAGAAAAATACTTTTCACTGTACCTCGGTACACGTGACAATAAACAAATCCAATCCAATCCATCCAACGCTGCTCGCTCCCAATCTTCCCGGCACACCAAACCATCTCCCTCGCTTCTGGGTCACACTCGGTGGCAGATCCGGGGGTGCACTACCGCAACCCTAGCAATACAGGGCCATTTTAAGCTATATGTACTCCCTGACCTCTGTGCTCCATTCCTGTTGGGACTGGATTTCCAGTGTAACCTCAAGAGCCTGACCCTGAAATTCGGCGGGCTTCTACCCCCACTCACCGTATGTAGCCTCGCGACACTAAAAGTCGACCCTCCCCCGCTCTTCGCAAACCTCACCACCGACTGTAAGCCAGTCGCCACCAGTAGCAGGCAGTATAGCATTCAGGACAGGACTTTTATCAGGTCCGAGGTCCAACGTCTCTTGCGGGAGGGGATCATTGAGGCCAGCAATAGCCCTGGAGAGCTCAGGTGGTGGTTGTCAGGACCGGGGAAAAGAACCGGATGGTTGTAGATTACAGCCAAACCATAAACCGGTACACGCAACTCGATGTGTACCCCCTTCCCCGGATCGCAGACATGGTCAATCAGATCGCACACTACCGGGTGTTCTCCACAGTAGATCTGAAGTCTGCGTACCACCAGCTCCCAATCCACCCGGGGGACCGCCACTACATGGCCTTTATGACCTACACGACCAGTAGGGGCTGATTTAGCACAGGGCTAAATCGCTGGCTTTGAAAGCAGACCAAAGCAGGCCAGCAGCACGGTTCAATTCCTGTTCCAGCCTCCCCGAACAGGCGCCGGAATGTGGCGACTCGGGGCTTTTCACAGTAACTTCATTTGAAGCCTACTTGTGACAATAAGCGATTTTCATTCATTTCCTTTGAGGCAGACGGCCGCCTCTTCCACTTCCTCCGGGTCTCCTTCGGCTTCAGAAACGGGGTCTCGGTCTTCCAAAGAACCATGGACCGAAAAGTGGACCAGTATGGGCTGCGGGTCACGTTTCCGTATTTGGGACAACGTCACCATCTGAGGCCATGATGAGCAGGACCACGATGTCAAACTCCAGAGATTTCTCCAGACCGCCCAAACCCTTAACCTCACTTACAACAAGGAGAAATGTGTTTTCCGCACAACCAGGCTAGCCATCCTCGGCTACGTCGTGGAAAATGGAGTTCTAGGCCCCGACCCTGACCGCATGCGCCCCCCTCCTGAAACTCCCCGTTCCCCACTGCCCCAAGGCCCTGAAAAGGTGCCTCGGGTTCTTTTCATATTATGCCCAGTGGGTCCCCCAGTATGCGGACAAAGCCCGCCCACTAATCAAGGCCACCACCTTCCCACTGGCGGCTGAGGCCGCCAGGCCTTCAGCTGCATCAAGGCGGACATCGCCAAAGCCGCAATGCACGCGGTGGACGAGTCCGTCCCCTTCCAGGTGGAGAGCAATGCGTCAGAGGTCGCCCTCACCGCTACCCTCAATCAGACAGGCAGGCCAGTAGCATTTTTTTCAGGCACCCTCACCGCCTCTGAAATTCGACACTCCTCGGTCGAAAAAGAAGCCCAAGCCATCGTGGAAGCCGTGCGGCACTGGAGGCACTACCTCGCTGGTAGGAGGTTTACCCTCGTCACCGACCAACGATCGGTAGCCTTCATGTTCGACAATACGCAGCGGGGCAAAATCAAGAACGATAAGATCTTGAAGTGGAGGATCGAACTCTCCACCTATAATTATGATATAGTATATCGTCCTGGGAAGCTCAAGGAGCCCCCAGATGCCCTGTCCCGCGGCACATGCGCCAGCGCGCAAGAGGACTGACTCCGAGCTATCCACGCTGACCTCTGCCACCCAGGGGTCACCCGGCTTCTCCACTACATCAAGGCCCGCAACCTGCCCTACTCCACTGAGGAGGTCAGAGCCATGACCAGGGACTGCCAGATCTGTGCGGAGTGCAAGCCGCACTTCTATCGTCCGGATAAGGCCCACCTCGTAAAGGTATCCCGGCCCTTTGAGCGCCTTAGTATCGATTTCAAAGGGCCCCTCCCCTCCAACCGCAACACATATTTCCTCAACGTCATTGACGAATTCTCCCGCTTCCCCTTTGCAATCCCCTGCCCCGACATGACCGCCACCACTGTCATTAAAGCCCTCCATAGTGTCTTCACCCTGTTTGGTTTCCCCATGTATGTTCACAGTGACCGGGGCTCGTCGTTCATGAGCGACGAACTGCGCCAGCACCTGCTCAGTAAGGGCAGGACTACCAGTTATAACCCCCGGGGAAACGGGAAGGTGGAGAGGGAGAACGCGACGGTCTGGAAGACCATCCTCCTGGCCCTACGGTCTAGGAATCTCCCAGTTTCCCACTGGCAGGAGGTCCTCCCCGACGTGCTCCACTCCATTAGGTCACTCCTTTGCACGACCTCAAACGAGACCCCTCATGACCGCCTGTTTGTTTTCCCCAGGAAATCCACCTCCGGGGTCTCACTTCCGTCCTGGCTGAAGACACCGGGGGCCGTCCTACTCCGCAAACACATCAGGAGCCATAAGTCCGACCCCCTGATTGAAAGGGCCCAGCTCCTACACTCCAACCCCCAGTACGCATACATAGAACACCCCGATGGCCGACAGGATACGGTTTCCCTCCGGGACCTAGCGCACGCAGGCTTCAATACCACCGCCACCCCAACTTCCCCCACACAACCTATGCTGACTAGCGCCCCCGCCCCTACATGGCACCTGCACCCCCTCCTGCCCCCCATTCCCTCTTCACTAATCCACAGGAACGAAGCTCCGGAAGACACGCCCCCGGAGGCCACATCTGTACCCGCACCGGCAACGTCATTACCCACGCCCACACAGATGAACTCGACACCCGGACCAGCTGCGATACCAGAGCTCTGGCAATCACAGCGCACGATCCGGGCACCGGACAAGCTGAACTTGTGAACCCAACACCCCCACCAGACTTCATTTTTTAACAGGGGGTGAATGTGTTGCATTAACCATTCGCCATGTATGTAACTGTATCATGCTGTTGCCCATGAGGGCTCCACCTGTGGACCATTGTAAGGTATTACCTGTGATGTATCATGTTGGTGCCTTTGTGGGCTCCGCCCCTGGCTCCTCCCCTTGAGGGCAGATATAAAGAGCAGTAGCCCTGTAGGCGGCTCCCAGTAGCAGAGCAGTCGCAGGCAGGCACTGTTCTAGTCGATTAAAGCCACAGCTTACTTCTATTCCTTGTTTTGTGTGAATTGATGGTCGCGTCAAAAATAAAGTAAATTTTGTTTCTCGACCAACTCGTGTGGACTCTTCATTGCCATTACAAAATTATCAAAAGGGAATTGGATAAATACTTGAAGTGGAGAACGTTTTCGGAGCTATGGGGAAAGGGCAGGTCAGTGAGGCTAATCACAAAGTTGTTTCAAAGAGCCAGCACAGACACTTGGACAGAATGGCTTCCTTCTGTGTTGTTAGGTTTGAGTCTGTGATTCCTGTTCACAAGGTTATAGTTGTACATTTAAAAAAAAACACCAGTTTTCAATGTGCTTGTTACGATAAGTGTGCTAATTCTGTGGCAAAAATTAAAATTTGAACACAACACCGGCCATATCAATAGTCGGCATTCACCAAGAATTTAATGTCAGTGGAAAAGATAATCCCTAACACACATCCTCCCTCAAGCTAAAATAGAGTGCACCGCTCACTAATCCGACAGTCTGACTACACCCAGCTAGGCTAATGTCCCTTTTGTTTGGCCCGATCTTGGCTGCCAGTCAAAAGCAGCAAACTCTTTAAAGCTACATACAGTGGAGTACGCTAAATTATTCCAGCCGCTTAACAATGCTGAGTGTGGTTTCTTTGAATGTTGCAGAACAACGTTTATGGGCTGGTGGTCAGTAAAGATTAAAAAGAAAGAGCTTGCAGGTTGTTACTCTCCTGGCCTCAGAATGTGCCTTAAAGTGCTTTACAGTCAATGATGATCCCACAAGCTGCAGTAATGTGAATGCCCACGATATCCATTCTGCATGGTATTGGTCGAGGATGAATGTTGGCCAGGGAAACACCCACGCGCTTCCTCAATAGCACCGTGGAATCTTTACATACACCTGAGAGGGCAGACAGGGCTTTGCTTTAACATCTCAAGCAGCAATGCAGCACTCTCTCAATATTGCAATGAGATTTCAGCCTAATGTTCTACGTGTATCTCCGAAGGGGGTGCTTCAATGGAAATTAATATCGAGAGAGAAGTAAAATAGGTTTCTGATTCGCTCCCACCACTTTTTTGATACCATCCAGGAGTAATTCCACAGCCATTGTTCTTTAATGTTACCACCAGGAGCTCCTTGATCAGGAGGTACTGATGAATTCTAATCCACCACTTCTGATAAAGTCAGGAAAGGGATAATATTTTATACTTAGATGGGTTCATTGTTAACTGTGACAGCCTCAACTTAGTCTCAGGGTCAGAGTCACTGGATTTCCTGCTGCCATCTTTCAAGTTACCAGCCTCAGTGGGTTGGCTTCCTACAATTCTCTGCATAAAAGGCCGTGAGCAGATTGAGCTTGGTTTTCGCAATAAGCACTGCTGCCGTATCAAGCTCTTACACCCAGCCACTGAACAGAAATATCCGCCCTATAATGTTTGAAGTTATTGGTTTGAAACTGGTATCTAATGCTCATCCTTACACACCCTTGAAAACACTGGGAAGAATTATCAATCTGGGTGTCTTGCTATCGGCCCCTGTGGATGGAAGTTAACAATCAACAACATATAAGTGACAGCGACTGGGCTTGGGTGATGGTGACACTTCGATTGGACTGTGTGAGAGCAGCAAAAGAAAATGAAGACAAAATCTCACTGCGAAGAAAATGGGGATAAGGGAAAGTTGATTGAATCAACTTCACAGTGGCGCCATGGTTAGCACTGCTGCCTCACAGCTCCAGGGACCCGGATTCAATCTCCACCTTGGATACCGGCGTGGGGACATAGTCCGAATAATGGAGAATCCAGCCCTGTGTCTGTGTGGGTTTCCTCCGGGTGCTCCGGTTTCCTCACACAGTCCAAAGATGTGCAGGTTAGGTGGATTGGCCAGGCCAAATTGACCCTCATGTCCAGGGATGTGCAAGTTAGCTCGGGTTACAGGGCGGGGGGTCGGAGAATCTCGCCCCAGGTATCTAGCCAACTGAGCCAAACCGGCCTCCCCCCGGTTCTGTGATTATAGATGGGCACTGAATATCTTCTGCTACCTCACTCAAGATGCCAGTCTTTACGAGCAAAGCCAGTGGGAATGTTGGCAATACTGTTTTATAATTGGCTGGAAAGTTTTTTGGGGGAATGAACCAGTCATTGATACAATCAAGACCACAAGCACATGAGAAATTGTGGTTTGTGACAGAATATTCATGGAATGTCATGTTGAACTCCAGCATTTTGGTCCAATACCCACCATCAGTTCGACTGCTGCCAGCAGAGACAGTCATTGCTAGCTTTCCTAATGGACACATCTTATTTTACAATATGTGAACAGGGTCTGGATAGGAAGCTACTTTAATGACGGAAGGTTATAAGGACTACACTGTGGAATGAGCCTAAATTGCTTCAAAAACAAATCAGTTCCTGTGATTTCCAGCCATGCTTTGAACTCCTGCCATCCAGTCAAGCTGAAGCAACACTGCAAGGTGAAAGGTACACTTGGGCAAATATTCCCAGCAATTCCGAATATTTGGGAGAACATTTTGACAGCTGAGAAAAGAATGGCCTGAACGTTTAAGGAAAGGACCAGGGATCGGGTATTGAAGCAATCGCCAAATTGCCCCAAACTTTAGGTATTATGGAAAATATATTGATTCTGAATGCCCAGTCTACTGCCTACAATGATCAATTTGCCCTAATTTTGTGCCCAATGCCAGCTGTTGGAGTAAAATAAGAAGTGTGTTGAACTATTAGGACCATGCGGTTTCAATGAAGGAGGGGAGTGGGGATTGAATCCATGGGGATCTGCTGTGGTGAGGTGATCGGCAACAGGTTTCCTTCGTTTTAGGAAGAAACAGGCAGGGTGACTGAAAGCTCAGTGGGCAAGGCAGCTGGCTTGTAATGCAGACAAGCCCGGCAGCTTGGGTTCACTTCCCGTACCGGCTTACCTGAACAGGCGCCAGAATGTGGTGACTAGGGGCTGTCACAGTAACTTCATACTTGTGACAATAAAAGATTATTATATTATCAAGGCTTCCTGGCGGTGATGTGGATGGACTGGGAATATGTGATTGCATTGAGGGTGAAGGCTTAAGTCCTCTCTGCTGGCTCACTCGATGGGGACAAGGTTGAAATTCCTCAATTAGTCCCAGATCGTTGTGGTTTGATTGGTTCTGGAACGATCTGCCTGACAGGGTGGTGGAAGCAGAATCAGAAATGACTTTCGACAGGGAATTGGATGTATAATTCTTGAGGGAAACATTTACAGCCCATTGGTAAAAGAGCAAGGGAACAGGACAAATTGGATCGCTCGCTCCAAGAGCCTGGAGAAACACAATGGACTGAGTGATCTCCTTCTGTGCTGTAAGATTCTACGATTCAATAAACTGCCATTTTGATAGACAAAAAAATATAGGGCGCGATTCTCCCAGCCCCGCGCCGGGCCGGAGAATCGCCGCAACCATGCCACGCTGCCCCGACACCGGCGCGCGATTCTCCGAGGTGCGGAGAATTTGCGCTGGCGCGTTTGGAGCGGCGCCGGTCGCGGGCCGCTGTCCGTGGAGGGGCTGCCGATTCTCCGGCCCGGATGGGCAAGGCGGAAAAAGCAGAGTCCCGCCGGTGCTGTTCACCCCCGGTCGCTGCCGGCGGGAACTCTGAGCGAATGGTCGGAGGGCGGCCTGTGGGGGGGGCTCCATCCCCAGGGGGGGGAGGGGGAGGGGGGGGGGCCTCCGATGGGGTCGGGCCCGCGATCGGGGTCCACTGATTGGCTGGGCCGGCGTCTTCCCCCCCTTCCCGGGCCTTTGTTGCGTGGCCAGCCCCTGAACCCCCACGCTATGTTGCGCTGGGGCTGGCGCGCTGAAGAAGTCCCCCGCGCATGCGGGGGTTGGCGCGGCCCAACTGCACATGCGCGGGTTGGCGTGGCACCCATTTGGCGCCGGGAAGGGAGGCTGGAGCGGCGTGAACCCTATGGAGGCCAGAATCGGTAGTCCCCGCGCCCGTTTCGCACCATCGTGAAATGTGACGGCGTTCACGATGGCGCGAACACTTAGGGCGTCATTCTCCGACCCCCCGCCGGGTCGGAGAATGGCCGTTGGCCGCCGTGAATCCCGCCCCCGCCCCCGCCGAAGTCTCCGAAGGGAGAAAAGTCGGCGGGGCGTTAATGGCGCCGCTGCCGCGGAGAATGTCACGGGTCTGCGCAAGGCAGCCGATTTTCGGCCTGCCGATATTCTCCCTTCCGGATGGGCCGAAGTCCCGTCGACCTGATGACTGTTCACGTCGACGTGAATCAAACCTCCTTTTCATCGGCGTGACCCGGTGCTCCAGGCTCACGCCGACCAGCGAGGAGGTGAGTGACGGCCTGGGGGGTTGGCTCTGGGCAGGAAATGGCGTGGCCGCAGACTGATTGCGTGAGGAGAGGTGTGTCTCGGCTTGTGTGTGTGTGCGGCGGGGGGGGGGGGGGGGTGGTTAGAGTAGGCTGGGCTCCGGGGGAGTGCCGGGAGGGGGTCCGTGCCGGGGTGGAGGTTGGGGGTTGTGGAGGGGGTCCGTGCCGGGGTGGAGGTTGGGGGGGGGGGGGTCCGTGCTGGGGTGGAGGTTGGGGGTTGGGGAGGGGGTCCGTGCCGGTGTGGAGGTTGGGGAGGGGGTCCGTGTCGGGGTGGAGGTTGGGGGGTGGTCCGTGCTGGGGTGGAGGTTGGGGAGGGGGTCCGTGCCGGGGTGGAGGTTGGGGGGGGGGGTCCGTGCTGGGGTGGAGGTTGGGGAGGGGTTCCGTGCCGGGGTGGAGGTTGGGGAGGGGGTCCGTGCCGGGGTGGAGGTTGGGGGGGGGGGGTCCGTGCTGGGGTGGAGGTTGGGGGTTGGGGAAGGGGTCCGTGCATGGGTGTAGGTTGGGGGGGGTCCGTGCTGGGGTGGAGGTTGGGGGTTGGGGAGGGGGTCCGTGCCGGGGTGGAGGTTGGGGAGGGGGTCCATGCCGGGGTGGAGGTTGGGGAGGGGTTCCGTGCCGGGGTGGAGGTTGGGGAGGGGGTCCGTGCCGGGGTGGAGGTTGGGGGGGGGGTTCCGTGCTGGGGTGGAGGTTGGGGGTTGGGGAGGGGGTCCGTGCCGGGGTGGAGGTTGGGGGGGGGGGTCCGTGCTGGGGTGGAGGTTGGGGGTTGGGGAGGGGGTCCGTGCCGGGGTGGGTGATGGGAGGGCAAATGAGTTGGTCCACCTGGCCAGGTGCCAGCCTCCAACAGTTGGACCCATGCGGTCCATGCCACCTGGCTGGGGGGAGGAGGGGATATGGGCAATGATGACATGTCGTCGTTCCCCTCCCCCCCACCAGGCCGTCATGTTTTCAGACCATCCAGCGATGTTGGCCGCCGTGGTGGCAGCCGCTCATGTCTATGTTGCCCTGGATGAGGAGGAGGAGGAGGAGGAGCGTGCCAGAGAGGCGGCGCAGGCTGCCGCAGAGGGGCAGGCGGCAGCCGCCCAGGCTGGAGGGACACCTGACCGACAGGACGAGGAGGGGGAGGAGGACGTCGTGGCCCCACGGCAACGGAGGCACCCGAGGGCGCCCCGTGTGTACCGGCCCCGGCAGTCATACCAGGACCTCACGGACCGGGAATGCAGGAGGAGACTCCGGATGAGCCGGGAAACCGTGGCACACATCTGCCACCTGCTGGCACACCTGTCACCGCGTGGCATTGGCGGGGGACACCCTCTCCCCGTGTCCGTCAAGGTTACGGTGGCCCTGAACTTTTATGCAACGGGGTCATTCCAGGCACCGAGTGGGGACCTGTCCGGCATATCGCAGACATCGGTGCATCAGTGCATCCGGGCAGTGACAGATGCCCTTTATGCCATGGCGCACCGCTACATCCGCTTCCCCGTGGACCGGGCCAGCCAAGATGCCCGGGCCGTGGGCTTCTCTGCCGTTGCTGGGTTCCCCATGGTCCAGGGCGCGATCGATGGGATGCACGTCGCCGTGCGGCCACCTGCAGATAACAGGGCCGTGTTCACTAATAGGAAGGGGACCTATTCAATGAATGTACAGGTGGTCTGCGACCACCGCATGATGATCCTGCACGTCTGCGCCCGTCACCCAGGCAGTGTACACGACTCATTCGTGTTGTCGCGGTCATCCATCCCCGGCATGTACGAGGGACGCCATCCCCGGCTGAGGGGCTGGTTGCTGGGCGACAGGGGCAACCCATTGCGATCGTGGCTGATGACGCCTATACGGAGGCCACGCAATGAGGCGGAGAACCGCTACAATGATGCCATTGTAGCGACAAGGGGAGTGATCGAGAGGTGCTTTGGCGTGCTGAAGATGCGTTTCAGGTGCCTGGACCTCTCTGGGGGTGCCCTCCAGTATCGGTCAGATAGGGTCGGCCGCATCATTGTGGTGTGCTGCGTCCTGCACAACATAGCCCAGCAGAGGGGCGATGTGCCGCAGGCAGAGGAGGGCGGAGTGGAGGAGCAGCAGGAAGAGGCCCAGTCCTCCCCAGATGAGGGGGATGGGGGCAATGGTCAGGGCAGACGGGGTAGACACAGGCGGGTGGCTGTCCACCGTTACCGGCTGGCCCAGCGGGCACGGGACAGACTGATAGACGCCCGCTTCACTGACTAGATGGGCGTGGGAATCGGGTAGTATGGCCACAGACCGCACACCATGACAACAGCCGACCACCCACACCCCCCACCCATCCACCCACCCAGCACCCTCACCCCCCTCCCCAACCCCACACACCCCACCCGCATGCACACCACCCCTCCCACCCCCAATTGCCGATCCACCGGCGGCACAACGGGCCGGGCTCACCCAGTTGCGGGTGGACGCGTGTCTATCGCAGGCCATGGAGGATGATGACAACCCGCCTCCGATGAGCTCCTGGCTCTACATCGTTGGACTATGTCTGACCCATGGCCACAGTACCACCATCCACCTGGACCATCCCTGCATGCGGCTGTGACACTGCAGCGCACGGTCCCGTCCTCTGCCCGGGGGATGTTGATGGCGGCCCAGGGGGAAGGGGGCAGACTCACCTGGGGCTGAGGTAAGACCACCCGTCACACACACACTTGCGCTCAACGTACATGACACGCCCGCACACTTTGGACAGAGCACAAAGGCAGCTTCGGTAGGTGTAACATTGACTTTAATAACCAAAGGAGTTCATGCACGTGCCCTAGCCCCTAAAACTCATCTGTGCCCTGCACCCGTGCCAACTTACTCAGTGTCTAATTGTTTGGCCTTACGGGCCCTTTGACTACGTCTACGTGGTTCCCCAGACGGTACAGCAGAACTGGAGGTGGACTCCTGTGATTCCTGCCCTCTGACACCGGATCCCTTTGGCGGCCGTTTCCTGAGGCGTCCTGGCCTAGATGGGCCAGGCTGCGGCCCGGGCGACTGGGATGGCGAGCTGCCAGCCTGTCCTGCCCGTTGCCCACCCGATGCACCTGGGACGGAAGGGGGGGGAGTCCGAGGTGTCGCGGTGTACCGGGACCTCCCCTACAGAGGGAGCCGGGACGGACCACACCACCTCCTCCTCCCTCGGGGTGCCCGATGGCCCCCAGGCCTCTACATGGGTGGGGGATGCGAACGGACTGGCCATCCGATGCGCCCCCGACATCTGGCGCTGCCAGTCCTGGAGGCCCGTGCTGGTATCGACAGGGGTCTGCAGGTTTGCAGCCATGGAGCCCAGGGGGTTGTCGAACCCTGTCTGCGACAGTGCGACGCCAGCTCGCACATGGCCATTGGCGCCGATGCCCTCAGCGATGGCCTGCTGAGACTAGGCCATGGCCTGCAGAGACTAGGCCATGGCCTGCAGAGACTGGGCTATGGCCTGCTGAGACTGGGCCATGGCCTGCTGAGACTGGGCCGTGGCCTGCTGAGACTGGGCTATGGCGTTGAGCGCCTCTGCCATCTGGCACTGGCACTGGCTCATGGCCTCCTGTGAGAGGGCAGCCATTTCCTGGGCCACAGACGCCGCCTGCACGGAAGGCCCCAGGCCTCGCAAACCGTTCCCCATGTCTGACACCGTCGCACCCTTTGCCTCCACCGCGGACGCCACCCGTGCGGTGTCAGCCTGGGTGGCACGCATGACCGGGACCACTCCCAGCTCCTGGACGCGGGTGGACTCCTCCACCTGCGACCGCAGCCGCCGCAAGCCACCCGTCACCCTATTCGCTCGTCTCCGTGTCGGTGGTTGCATCGGATCTATGTGTGGGTGTGGTAACTGCAGGAACCCGGGATCCATCTGGGCGGCAGATGTTCGCTTGGGCTGGGCTGCCCTCCGACCGCCCGGTCCCTCTGCTGCTCCTACCTCCACCTGCTGTACCGGGACGGCTGTGTTGTGCGCACCAGAGAGTGTACCAGACGCCTCATCACTAAAGTGCCCAACCGTGGTGAGTGTTTCTGCGATGGTGGAGGGTGTTGGTGACAGCAGTGGCGTTGTGTCGTGCTCTTCGTCCCACTCTGAGTCCATGGCACTTTGGGGTGGGGGTTCGTCTCCACCCATCCACTCTGAGTCACTGTCCGGTATTTCGTCTTCCCGGGTAGGGGTGTCCTGGGTAGTGCTGTCCCGGGTAGTGCTGTCCCGGGTAGTGCTGTCCCGGGTAGGGGTGTCCTGGGTAGTGGTGTCCCGGGTAGGGGTGTCCTGGATAGTGGTGTCCTGGGTAGTGGTGTCCTGGCTCGAATGTGACGGGGGCCTGTGGCTGCCCCCCTCATCGCTGGGTGGTCGCTCCCGCATGTGACGGGGGTGTCGTCTCCCTGTTGCTCCAGGTCTCTCCGTCTCCCGTGGTGTGCGAGGGGCATCCTGCGGGCGTCGCATGCTGGAGGGTGCGGGTCTCTCCGTCTCCCGTGGTCTCCGAGGGGCATCCTGCGGGCGTCGCATGCTGGAGGGTGCGGGTCTCTCCGTCTCCTGTGGTCTCCGAGGGGCATCCTGCGGGCGTCGCATGCTGGAGGGTGCGGGTCTCTCCGTCTCCTGTGGTCTCCGAGGGGCATCCTGCGGGCGGTGTGCATCTGCGGGGATGGGTGCCTGGACGTTTGGTCCTGCGATACACAATGAAGCATGCATGGTTAGACATCAGGCAGTGATCAGGTGATACGGGGGAGGGGGATATAGGGGAGGGGGGATATGGGGACGGGCTGTTGGTGGCTCACTTGCTCGTGGGGCCCCGACCTCTGCATCAGCAACCTCCCGGTCCTCAGGTCCGCCAGCCAGTTCCAGGGCCCTTTCCTCGTGTTCGGTCAGTGGCCTCTCATCAGCGGGCCCTCCCCCAGTCCTCACATGCTCCCTATTGTTGTGTGCGCGCTTCTCCTGTGGGGGGGGGGTGGTGGCAGGGGTAAAAGGCAACAGTGTTAGGCAGGTATATGAATGCACGCCATCGGTTGCGCGTGCATTGCAGAGGTTAAGGTTAGGGCTGGATTCACTTGGGGATATGGGGGATATGGGGGAGGGGGGATATGGGGGAGGGGGGGATATGGGGGAGGGGGGATATGGGGGAGGGGGGATATGGGGGAGGGGGGATATTGGGGATATGGGGGAGGGGGGATATGGGGAGGGGGGATATGGGGGAGGGGGGATATGGGGGAGGGGGGATATGGGGGAGGGGGGATATGGGGGAGGGGGGATATGGGGGATATGGGGGAGGGGGGATATGGGGGAGGGGGGATATGGGGGAGGGGGATATGGGGGAGGGGGGATATGGGGGATATGGGGGAGGGGGGATATGGGGGATATGGGGGAGGGGGGATATGGGGGAGGGGGGATATGGGGGAGGGGGGATATGGGGGAGGGGGATATGGGGAGGAGGGATATGGGGGAGGGGGGATATGGGGGATATGGGGGAGGGGGGATATGGGGGATATGGGGGAGGGGGGATATGGGGGAGGGGGGATATGGGGGAGGGGGGATATGGGGGAGGGGGATATGGGGAGGAGGGATATGGGGGAGGGGGGATATGGGGAGGGGGGGATATGGGGGAGGGGGGATATTGTGGAGGGGGGATATGGGGGAGGGGGGATATGGAGGAGGGGGGATATGGGGGAGGGGGGGATATGGGGGAGGCTCACCCTGCCTGCTCTGACGAGGTCGTTCACCTTCTTGTGGCACTGGGTGCCTGTCCGTGGTGTTCGGGCCACAGCGGTGACGGCCTCTGCCACCTCCCTCCACAGACGCCGGCTGTGGCGTCGGGCAACTCTGCGGCCATGCCCGGGATACAGGGCGTCCCTCCTCTGCTCCACCGCGTCCAGGAGCACCTCCACATCGCGTGACTCGAACCTCGGGGCTGAGCGACGGCCAGCCATCAAGTCGGGTGTTGCGGTCGGGTGTTCCGGTCGGGTGGGGGGGAGCTGCGCGGCTAATGAGCCGTCACGCCGTGCAGCGCGTATGACGCTGCACGGCGTGAACCACTGCGCAAGCGCGGATCCCGTTACGTCGCTGCTAGCCCATTTCGGGCCGCAGACTATCGGCCAATTTTTATGACGTGACGCAAGTGGGAGTTGCGCCGTTTTTTGCGCCGATCGGCGGAGTTTCCGCCGATAACGGAGAATTTCGCCCCTAGTCTCCATTTCGGAGAATCGCGGAAATAGTATCGCCCAATCAACAGATTTGTTCAGCAGGATCACACAGCTTTTTAAGCCAAAATGATAGGCATTGAAGCTGTCTCCCGGACCTCACTAAAGCTCTGTCTCAGGGGTTCTAGACAGATTCTTCTTCTTATTGGTTTTCATTCCACTCTGTGGAGAGGTTCAATGGCCTCTGAATCTGTGAGATGAGCCATTTAACCTGCGCCCCTGAAACCATAGCACTTCACTTCCTGAAGTTACAATACACATCATATGATTGGGACACGTATTCATACAGTACAATGTGTAATCTTCAAATCAAAGTGTAATGGACTGCCTAAAGATCCTCACTATATGAAGATTCCATTGTCGGGCTGTCATAGTGGAGGAGAAAACCCCTCTTCACAGAAACGGTTATGACCAAGGCTGTAACCTTCGCTCCTTTTTTTGGCTATTCATTGAGAAGGGTGTAATCCATTGAGCACAACCCTCCCTCCACTTTTCTCCCCAAGCTTGGACATGATCTGGGCCAATGTAGGCCATCCACATTGCCAACTGAAAACCTCAGTTGGCTTGGGAAGAGGGTCTGAATAGGCACTGTAATTATTGATGATTGGCCGACTGGAAGCAATTGATCTGACCCTGAGTGCCCTGCCCTCACTGAAATGGCTGAGGGTTGGGATCGTGGCAATGATCCGGCACGAGGCACCTGCAGTGACAAATTTCCTGCCCACCTCTGTTCCAGGCCACAGTCTAATTGAAAAGTCCCGGCCTTGGTATCAGGGTGGATGGCGCTACTGTTTATGAATATGGCAGTCCAGCTACGCTGGATATACCCTCTTTATTGTAGGTGCTTCTGCCTTAATGCTGCATTTTACCCCTCCCCAGGTTTCCCTGTCAATGTGCTCATACTGAACGTGAACTTGAGAATACTTCATAATGCACCAAGGTGACTTTTCCTATTTCCCACTTGGGATCCTGATGGCCCCTCTCAGGGTGATACCTTAATTAGGGTCAGTTTAAGGGCAGTTGTGCTGTGGGCTTAAGTCCACTGGGAAGGGACTGAAACTAATTTCACCAGAGCCGTTAACAAGGAGAGAAAGGAAACTCATCTCGTCTAATTTTAGGCTGCATTTCAACCCAAGGTGAAAGGCGTGAGTTCCACATTCGAGTCCTGTGACCTCACCATCTACCTGAAAGGAGATCTTACCTGAACAATTCAGGATGACTGGTGCAAATCAACTGGGAACACAATCTCTAGTAGGCCGAGTAGTTCGCCAGTCATTGCTATGAAATCTTCAAGGTTCCAAAATTGAAATGAAATTGTAAGATGTCTAGGGCTGGATTCTCCGTTCTGGAGGCTAAGTGGTCCCGCTCGAGGAGAATCCCTATTTGTCTCTGCTGCCACCAGGAGCGGTGGCCAGGTGTGATTCCCTTTCCTTTCCATGTTAATTTATGCATGGGGGAGAGCTCGCCACATTCCATCGGAATCCCGGTACCGGGCCACCATTTTGAGCAGGCGGCCCGATGCCGAAGTCTGGTGGTTGGCCCCCGGACATCGCAAATTCTTCCCCCCACAACCCCTTCACTGACAAGTTGGGGAATCCTTCCCCCCAACCCCACCGAGCACGGGAATAATGGGTCACCCCCCACCGAGCACGGGAATAATGGGTCACCACCCACCCCTCCCACAACACACACACATGGGTGTGACCTGACCCCGCACCCCCCCTCACCACCACCCCCCAATCTGAGACTCCCCATCAGAGACCCCCCTCATTGATTTGCATCCTCTAGCCAGCAGGGAAAAGGGGGGGGGGGGGTGGTGTGAAGCTCACTGCCACCGCCAGCGGGGGATCAGAGCATCAGAATAGGTTTGGCACCTGACCCAGATCTCGTTCTTCGGAGATGCTTCATTCGCCGTCTGATCGGGATACCTGACACCGGCATCAGGCAATGACGAATCCACCCCCTAATCTCAGCCAGAGATACAAAGACATGCCAGAACCTTCCAATATACCTCACACCACTTCATCTGTCCACACTTAGCATGGTCAACCAGGGCAAATGGGCAAAACATCGATGTCATATACATAGAATCATAGAATCCCTACAATGCAGAAGGAGGCCATTCGGCCAGTAAATTTGCACCGCACCTCTGAAGGTGCACCCTGCCTAGGCCCGGGCCCCGTAACCCATCTCACCTTTTGGACACTAAGGGGCAATTTAACACGGCCACGCCACCTAACGTGCACACCTTTGGACCGTGGGAGGAAACCGGAGCACCCCGAGGAAACCCATGCAGACACGGGGAGAAAGTGCAAATTCCAAACAGGCAGTCATCCAAGGCCGGAATTGAACCCGGAACTCTGGCGCTTGTGAGGCAGCCGTGCTAACCACTGTGTCACCGTGCTGCCACATCCATTACAACAGCACCTCTTATTAAGCACACTTGTCTACTCTGGGCAGCTGAAGTGCTTTTACCTTGTACTTTGGAAATTAAAAAGCTAATGCTAATTTCTGGCAAAGTCAGGGCTTCAAGCAGCTTCAATCAGCTGTTCGCACCTCGTTAAAGTGCAATTAGCTCAGTGATGGTATTCGAGATGCAAAAAGCTAACAATTAGGAGAGGCAGTTGCTAAGTGGAGATTTCCTGTCTTTTTTGGTTTAATCATTCAGAGTGTACAGCAGGTAAATCACATTCACACCAATTCACGCATTTTAAACCGTGTGGACTGTACAACAATTGGGGAGATGACAAATTAAATCCAGGATTCAGAACCTCCACTCCATTTCAGAGGCACCCAGACTGTGTCCAGTACAGTACGGTTTATCACAGTGCTCGTACAAGAGGGCCAAATTGGGCTTTGGAGGGATTTGGGGGCCGGATAATCACACCAGTAGTACCTGTATGAACTTGGATTTTGGAGATATGTGTTTTGGGTCTTGTGGGTGCCAGGTCAAACGGAACCATTCACTCACCCAGAAACAGCTTTGAACCCCATTGTGAAGCTTGGTGCTGGTTTAGCACACAGGGCTAAATCACTGGCTTTTAAAGCAGACCAAGACAGGCCAGCAGCACGGTTCAATTCCCGTACCAGCCTCCCCGAACAGGCGCCGGAATGTGGCGACTAGGGGCTTTTCACAGTAACTTCATTGAAGCCTACTCATGACAATAAGCGATTTTCATTTTCGATTGACCCGATCAAAGATTTGAAACCTTTTAATGGTGCAGCTCTTCTAAAGATCTAAAGATTGTAACTCTGTGTCCTTCCCTGTTGGTCCAGTGGGAATCCCCAAATTCTTTTGCACCATGGTGTCAGCTGTGACGCAGTTGCCTCTGACTCAGAAGGTTCTAGAGCAGGACTTTTCGGATACCGCTCTGCAATCTGGGGCGAAATTCTCCCCCAATGGCGGGATGTCCGCCTACTGGCGCCAAAGCCAGCGCCAATCAGACGGGCATCGCACCGACCCAAATGTGCGAAAGGCTCCACATCTTTGGCGGCCTAGCCCCAACATTGAGGGGCTAGGCCGACGCCGGAGGGATTTCCGCCCCGCCAGCTGGCGGAAATGGCGTTTGCTTCCCCGCCAGCTGGCGCGGAAATGCGGCGCATGCGCGGGAGCGTCAGCGGCCGCTGTCAGTTTCCCAGCGCATGCGCGGGAGCGTCAGCGGACGCTGTCAGTTTCCCGCGCATGCACAGTGGGGAGAGTCTCTTCCGCCTCCGCCATGGTGGAGGCCGTGGCGGAGGCGGAAGGGAAAGAGTGCCCCCACGGCACAGGCCCGCCCGCGGATCGGTGGGCCCCGATCGCAGGCCAGGCCACCGTGGGGGCACCACCCGGGGCCAGATCGGCCCACGCCCCCCCCAGGACCCCGGAGCCCGCCCACGCCGCCTGGTCCCGCCGGTAAATACCAGGTTTGATTTACGCCGGCGGGACAGGCAATTTCTGGGCGGGACTTCGGCCCATCCGGGCCGGAGAATCCAGCGGGGGCTCCCGCCAACCGGCGCGGCCGGATTCCCGCCCCCGCCCAATCTCCGGGAGCGGAGACTTCGGCGGGGGCGGGGGCGGGATTCACGGCGGCCAACGGCCATTCTCCGACCCGGCGGGGGGTCGGAGAATGACGCCCCTGATGAGTGAGCGGCAAACACATCACTGCCGATCAAGACTGCCCCACAGCCACGTAACGCATCATCGAGTGTTAACTGACTGGAGCCGGTACTGCCTCCCCTCACTGGGGTAGAAGTCCCTCGTCAGAGAGCTGATGGTGAATTTGACTGGCCAGCAGCTCTATAGAAACAGCAGTGCCAAGGCAGTGGCCAAGATTGGAACTACTAGCAGTTCCCAGATTCTAAGCCACAGAATCCAGGACCAGGGGCGTCATTCTCCGACCCCCCAGCAGGTCGGAGATAGGCCGTTGGCCGCCGTGAATCCCGCCCCCGCCGGTTGCCGAAGTCTCCGGTACCGGATATTCGGCGGGGGCGGGAATCGGGCCGCGCTGGTTGGCGGGACCCCCCGCTCGATTCTCCGGCCCGGATGGGCCGAAGTCCCGCCAATAAATTGCCTGTCCTGCCGCCGTAAATTAAAGTACCTATTTACTGGCGGGACAAGGCGGCGTGGGCAGGCTCCGGGGTCCTGGGGGGGGGCGCGGGGCGATCTGACCCCGGGGGGTGCCCCCACGGTGGCCTGGCCCGCGATCGGGGCCCACCGATCGGCGGGCGGGCCTGTGCCGTGGGGGCACTCTTTCCCTTCCGCCTCCGCCACGGTCTCCACCATGGCGGAGGCGGAGGAGACTCTCTCCACTGCGCATGCGCGGGAAACTGTCAGCGGCCGCTGACGCTCCCGCACATGCGCCGCCCCGACATGTCATTTCCGCGCCAGCTGGCGGGGCAACAAAGGCCGTTTCCGCCAGCTGGCGGGGCGGAAATTCCTCCGGTGTCGGCCTAGCCCCTCAATGTTGGGGCTCGGCCCCCAAAGATGCGGAGCATTCCGCACCTTTGGGGCGGCGCGATGCCCGTCTGATTGGCGCCGTTTTGGGTGCCAGTCGGCGGACATCGCGCCGTTTGGGGAGAATTTTGCCCCAGATAAGTACTGGGGGGGGGGGGTGTCTCACGACAGGAAGAGGATGTGACGCCCGAGAAGGTGGGGAGAATGGGTGTGGGCATCCAGATGCGGAGGCTGGCGGGGCAGAGGATGAGGAAGGACCCGTAGTAGACAGACAGACCTAAGGGTGGGGGCATCCAATATGGATAGTGGGCCCTCGAAGGAGACGCTCTCCCCATCCTGCCTGAGGCCTGAGCAGGTAACCTGTTAGGCATCTACCCTGCCCCTGACCTACTCCCCACAAATCTTAAAATTGAGACTATTAATAATAATAATTATAATAATAATTATTATTATTATTGTCAAAGATATGCTGACATGAACAATGAAGTTACTGTGAAAAGCCCCTAGTCCCACATTCCGCCGCCTGTTCGGGTACACGGAGAGGGAATTCAGAATGTCCAAATTATCTAACAACCACCTCTTTCAGGACTTGTGGGAGGAAACCGGAGCACCGGAGGAAACCCACGCAGACACGGGGAGAACGTGTAGACTCCACACACACAGCGACCCAAGCTGCGAATTGAACCTGGGACCTTGGAGCTGCGAAGCAACTGTGCTACCCACTGTGCTACCATGCTGCCCACAATTGGCAGCAAGTGGCCTCTCAAGTGGCCAATAATTGCCCTCGGTCTCACCCGTCCACCTGTAATTGTGAATAGGTCAGGGACAGACAGGAAGGCAGAACAAAGGCCAGAGTGGAATTTTACAGCCCCACCCCCACCACCACCTACAAAGCCGCTGGCAAAGGGCTGGAATTCTGCCCAGGGCTCAAGCACAAAACTCAAGGCTGTCAGTCCAGTGCAGTCGTGAGGAGCACTGTCGGAGGTGCCGTCTTTCAGATGAGATGTTACATGAAGCCCCATCTGCCTGCGCAGGTGAGTGTAAAAGATCCCACGGCAATATTTCAAAGACAAACAGGGGTGTTTTCTGTGGTGACCGGCCATTTCTCCCACCATCAACATTGCAAACTACAGATTGTCCAATCATTATCTCATTGTTATTTGTTGGACCTCAATGAACACAAACTGGCATGCTGCACATTACTTCAGTGACCACACTTCTAAAGTAATTCACTGGCTGTAAAAAGATGTACAGTGGGCGTGAAGAGTTTTAGAGAAATGCAAGTCTTTAATTTGCGATTGGAGACTGCGCCTCCCTCTGTCCAAGCCTTAAACTCTGGTATTTGCTTTCTAAACCTTTCCTCAGCACTGAATTTGACAGGCCTTCCTGAAAAGAGATGACATAGAGCTCTTGTTGGCTCTAGCAGCAAGCAAAACCCCCATTGCATCCATTAAATCCCCATCAACAACAAGCAAAACCCCTTCACCTCCATTAAATCCCCATCAACAACAAGCAAAACCCCTTCACCTCCATTAAATCCCCATCAACAACAAGCAAAACCCCTTCACCTCCATTAAATCTCCATCAACAACAAGCAAAACCCCTTCACCTCCATTAAATCCCCATCAACAACAAGCAAAACCCCTTCACCTCCATTAAATCCCCATCAACAACAAGCAAAACCCCTTCACCTCCATTAAATCCCCATCAACAACAAGCAAAACCCCTTCACCTCCATTAAATCCCCATCAACAACAAGCAAAACCCCTTCACCTCCATTAAATCCCCATCAACAACAAGCAAAACCCCTTCACCTCCATTAAATCTCCATCAACAACAAGCAAAACCCCTTCACCTCCATTAAATCTCCATCAACAACAAGCAAAACATCTTCACCTCCATTAAATCTCCATCAACAACAAGCAAAACGTCTTCACCTCCATTAAATCTCCATCAACAACAAGCAAATCCCCTTCACCTCCATTAAATCCCCATCAACAACAAGCAAAACCCCTTCACCTCCATTAAATCCCCATCAACAACAAGCAAAACCCCTTCACCTCCATTAAATCCCCATCAACAACAAGCAAAACCCCTTCACCTCCATTAAATCCCCATCAACAACAGGCAAAACCTCCATTAAATCCCCATCAACAACAAGCAAAACCCCTTCACCTCCATTAAATCTCCATCAACAACAAGCAAACCCCTTCACCTCCATTAAATCCCCATCAACAACAAGCAAAACCCCTTCACCTCCATTAAATCCCCATCAACAACAGGCAAAACCTCCATTAAATCCCCATCAACAACAAGCAAAACCCCTTCACCTCCATTAAATCCCCATCAACAACAGGCAAAACCTCCATTAAATCCCCATCAACAACAGGCAAAACCTCCATTAAATCCCCATCAACAACAAGCAAAACCCCTATCACCTCCATTAAATCTCCTCCCCCCGCTGACAATATTTTAAGAAGAACGAGGGAGTTGTAACCCATATTAATCCCTCAACAGACAAGCATCACTAAAACAGATTATATCTGTTCATCACCTCGTTACTTTGGGCATTGCTGTGCATATTTGCTGTGCATGGGGCAGGTTTAGCTCAGGTGGCTGGATAGCTGCTTCGTGATGCTGAGTGAGGCCAACTGCGTGGGTTGAATTCCCATACCGGCTGAGATTATTCACAAAGGCTCTGCCTTCTCAACCTTGCCCCTGGCCTAAGAGGTTAAACCGCCACCATTCAACTCCTCCCCCCCCCCCCCCCCCCCCACAAAGAGGAAAGCAGCCTTTGATAACCTGGGACTATGGAGGCCTTATATTGGATGTGCATAAACTGGTTGCATTGTTTCCGACATTTCAACAGTGACCACATTTCAAAAATACTCCTTTGGCTCTAAAATGCTTTGGGATACCCTGAGATCATGAAGGTGCTGTAGGAATCCAAATGCCTTTAGTTTCCTTTTTCACATCTCCTATTTGAATCTATGTTAATTTACATGTGATAATGCTCCTGGTGAGTGTTTTGCTACTTTAAAGGCGCTTTATGAAGGCAACTCCTAGATTACCTGCTGTTTACAACAATCACGTCCAGAGAGGTTTGCTTAATTCCCTTGAAAAAGAGCAGTGTCCCGCGTAGAGATAAACACATCAGAGTATTTTACATAACTCGTACCTTCTCACCTCTCTGAGAGTGCTCCAGATTCCCCACGGCTGTCACTGTGCATTGCGCATCTGATTTATTTTCTGGCCGAGAAGTTCATTCAAAGTGCAGACTGAGCTGGCAATACAGGCAGTGGGACAACTTAATGGTGAGTGCTGAAGTGTGCTGCAACTGCTGATTAATGCATTGCAGGTTCAACCTTAGGGCACAGAGCAGGGATAACCTTAATTCAGGTTCATCCAGTACTGATAACAAAGCAAAACAGTAATTTATTTGGGCCAGTTTTGATTCGTAATAGAATGGACCCTAAATTAGGTGAAAGCCCAGCTGATCTTGCAGGTAATTTATACCAGGCGTCAGAAAAGGTTGTGATATTTCTTGCCGTACAAGCAAAATGTACCAACATGTGTTGGATGTGAAAGATCTGCTGGTTCCTCCAGCCTGCGTGATTGATCTCTTGTGCATCCACTATTTTCATTGCTCCACCATTGGCCTTTTCGTGACTTCAGCAGCCCAAGGCCCAAAGAGGTGGAATTCCAGATCTAAAGTCTCTCTCGCTTTAAGATGCTCCTTTAAGTCTGCCTCACAGATCAAACCGAGCGAATATCTCCTTACTGCAAGCCCCGCAATAACGCTTCAGTGCAGTGTCTAATGTCCGTAGCATGTTGTGGGTGCTACATAAACGCTAGTTGTTGTTGTTGTTGGGCAGCATATTTGCAGCAGGCCAATGGCCTGCTGTGCAACCCGCGGTTGAATGCAAAATTTGCACTCTCAAGAAAATAAGAATGTTGCCTTATAATTTGAGACCGGGGGCGAAATTCTCCGGTATCGGAGCAAAGTCCGCCGATCGGCGCAAAAAACGGCGCAAATCCGACTTGCGTCACGTCGGAAAAATGGGTCGAAAGTCTCCGGCACGAAATGGGCTAGCAGCGACGTAACGGGATCCGCGCTTGCGCACGTGGTTCACGCCGTGCAGCGTCATACGCGCCGCACGGCGTGACGGCTCATAAGGCCGCGCTGCTCCCCCTCACCCGACCGGAACACCCGACCGGAACACCCGACTGGATGGCTGGCCGTCGCTCAGCCCCGAGGTTCGAGTCACGCGATGTGGAGGCGCTCCTGGACGCGGTGGAGCAGAGGAGGGACGCCCTGTATCCCGGGCACGGCCGCAGAGTTGCCCCACGCCACAGCCGGCGTCTGTGGAGGGAAGTGGCAGAGGCCGTCACCGCTGCGGCCCTGACACCACGGACAGGCACCCAGTGCCACAAGAAGGTGAACGACCTCGTCAGAGCAGGCAGGGTGAGCCTCCCCATATCCCCCCTCCCCCATATCCCCACTCCCCCAGATCCCCCCTCCCCCATAGCCCCCATATTCCCCCATATCCCCCTCCCCATAGCCCCCCTCCCCCATATCCCCCATAATCCCCCATATCCCCCCTCCCCCATATCCCCCCTCCCCCATATCCCCCTCCCCATATCCCGCCTCCCCATATCCCCCTCCCCATTTCCGCATATCCCCCCTCCCCATATCCACCCTCCCCCATTTCCCCCATATACCCGCCTCCCCCATATCCCCCTCCCCATATCCCCCCTCCCCATATATCCCCCTCCCCCATATCCCCCCCTCCCCCATTTCCCCCATATCCCCCCTCCCTCATATCCCCCCTCCCCCATATATCCCCCTCCCCCAGATCCCCCATAACCCCCCATATCCCCCCTCCCCATATCCCCCCTCCCCCATATCCCCCCTCCCCCATATCCCCCTCCCCCATATCCCCCCTCCCCCATATCCCCCTTCCCCCATATCCCCTCCCCATATCCCATTTCCCCCCTATCCCCCCTCCCCCATATCCCCCCGCCCCCATTTCCCCCATATATCCGCCTCCCCCATATCCCCCCTCCCCCATATCCCCCCTCCCCCATATCCCCCCTCCCCCATATATCCCCCTCCCCCATATCCCCCCTCCCCCATATCCCCCCCTCCCCATATCCCCCCTCCCCCATATCCCCCCATATCCCCCCTCCCCCATATCCCCCATATCACCAAGTGGATCCAGCCCTAACCTTAACCTCTGCAATGCACGCGCAACCGATGGCGTGCATTCAGATACCTGCCTAACAGTGTTGCCTTTTACCCCTGCCACCACCCCCACCCCCCGCCCCCACAGGAGAAGCGTGCACACAACAATAGGGAGCATGTGAGGACTGGAGGAGGCCCCGCTGATGAGAGGCCACTGACCGAACACGAGGAAAGGGCCCTGGAACTGGCTGGCGAACCTGAGGACCGGGAGGTTGCTGATGCAGAGGTCGGGGGCGTACTAGCAAGTGAGCCACCGACAGCCCGTCCCCATATCCCCCCTCCCCTATATCCCCCTCCCCCATATCACCTGATCACTGCCTGATGTCTAACCATGCATGCTTCATTGTGTATCGCAGGACCAAACGTCCAGGCACCCATCCCCGCAGATGCAGACCGCCCGCAGGATGGCCCTCGGAGGCCACGGGAGACGGAGAGACCCGGACCCTCCAGCATGCGACGCCCGCAGGATGCCCCTCGGAGGCCACGGGAGACAGAGAGACCCGGACCCTCCAGCATGCGACGCCCGCAGGATTCCCCTCGGAGGCCACGGGAGACAGAGAGACCCGGACCCTCCAGCATGCGACGCCCGCAGGCTGCCCCTCGCACACCATGGGAGACGGAGAGACCTGGAGCAACAGGGAGACAACACCCCCGTCACGTGCGGGAACGACCACCCAGCGACGAGCGGGGCAGCCACAGGCCCCCGTCACATCCAAGCCAGGTCACCACTACCCAGGACACCACTACCCAGGACACCACTACCCAGGACACCACTATCCGGGACAGCACTGCCCAGGACACCCCTACCCGGGACAGCACTACCCAGGAAGACGAAATACCGGACAGTGACTCAGAGTGGATGGGTGGAGACGAACCCCCACCCCAAAGTGCCATGGACTCAGAGTGGGACGAAGAGCACGACACAACGCCACTGCTGTCACCAACACCCTCCACCATCGCAGAAACACTCACCTCGGTTGGGCACTTTAGTGATGAGGCGTCTGGTACACTCACTGGTGCGCACAACACAGCCGTCCCGGTACAGCAGGTGGAGGTAGGAGCAGCAGAGGGGCCGGGCGGTCGGAGGGCAGCCCAGCCCAAGCGAACATCTGCCGCCCAGATGGATCCCGGGTTCCTGGAGTTACCACACCCACACATAGATCCGATGCAACCACCGACCCGGAGATGAGCGAAGAGGGTGACGGCCGGCTTGCGGCGGCTGCAGTCACAGGTGGAGGAGTCCACCCGCGTCCAGGAGCTGGAAGTGGTGCCGGTCATGCGTGCCACCCAGGCCGACACCGCACGGGTGGCGTCCGCGGTGGAGGCAATGGGTGCGACGGTGTCAGACATGGGGAACGGTTTGCGAGGCTTGGGGCTTTCCGTGCAGGCGGCGTCTGTGGCCCAGGAAATGGCTGCCCTCTCACAGGAGGCCATGAGCCAGTGCCAGCGCCAGATGGCAGAGGCGCTCAACGCCATGGCCCAATCTCAGCAGGCCATAGCCCAGTCTCTGCAGGCCATCGCTGAGGGCATCGGCGCCAGTGGCCATGTGCGAGCCGACGTCGCACTGTCACAGACAGGGTTTGCCAACCCCCTGTGCTCCATGGCTGCAAACCTGCAGACCCCTGTCGATACCAGCACGGGCCTCCAGGACTGGCAGCAACAGATGTCGGGGGGGCGTCGGATGGCCAGTCCGTTTGCATCCCACACCCATGTAGAGGCCTGGGGGCCATCGGGCACCCCGAGGGAGGAGGAGGTGGTGTGGTCCGTCCCGGCTCCCCCTGTAGGGGAGGTCCCGGAACACCGCGACACCTCGGACTCCCCCCCTTCCGTCCCAGGTGCATCGGGTGGGCAACGGGCAGGACAGGCTGGCAGCTCGCCATCCCAGTCGCCCGGGCCGCAGCCACGTAGACGTAGTCATCGGGCCCGTAAGGCCAAACAATTAAACACTGAGTAAGTTGGCACGGGTGCAGGGCACAGATGAGTTTTAGGGGCTAGGGCACGTGCATGAACTCGTTTGGTTATTAAAGTCAATGTTACACCTACAGAAGCTGCCTTTGTGCTCTGTCCAAAGCGTGCGGGGGTGTCATGTACGTTGAGCGCAAGTGTGTGTGTGAGGGGTGGTCTTACCTCAGCCCCAGGTGAGTCTGCCCCGTTCCCCCTGGGCCGCCATTAACATCCCCCCCCGGGCAGAGGACGTGACCGTGCGCTGCAGTGTCACAGCCGCATGCAGGGATGGTCCGGGTGGATGGTGGTACTGTGGCCATGGGTCAGACATAGTCCAACGATGTGGAGCCAGAAACTCACCGCAGGGCGGGTTGTCATCATCCTCCATGGCCTGCAACAGACACGCGTCCACCCGCAACTGTGTGAGCCCGGCCCGTTGTGCCGCAGGTGGATCGGCAATGGGGGGGGGTGGTGTGCCTGCGGGTGGGGTGGGTGGGGTTGGGGAGGGGGGTGAGGGTGCTGGGTGGGTGGATGGGTGGGGGGTGGGGGTTGTCGGCTGTTGCCATTGTGTGCGGTCTGTGGCCATACTACCCGATTCCCACGCTCATCTAGTCAGTGAAGCGGGCGTCTATCAGTCTGTCCCGTGCCCGCTGGGCCAGCCGGTAACGGTGGACAGCCACCCGCCTGTGTCTACCCCGTCTGCCCTGACCATTACCTCCATCCCCCTCATCTGGGGAGGACTGCGCCTCTTCCTGCTGCTCCTCCACTCCGCCCTCCTCTGCCTGCGGCACATCGCCCCTCTGCTGGGCTATGTTGTGCAGGACGCAGCACACCACAATGATGCGGCCGATCCTATCTGACCGATACTGGAGGGCGCCCCCAGAGAGGTCCAGAGAGGTCCAGGCACCTGAAACGCATCTTCAGCACGCCAAAGCACCTCTCTATCACTCCCCTTGTCGCTACATGGGCATCATTGTAGCGGTTCTCCGCCTCATTGCGTGGCCTCCGTATAGGCGTCATCTGCCACGATCGCAATGGGTAGCCCCTGTCGCCCAGCAATCAGCCCCTCAGCCGGGGATGGCGTCCCTCGTACATGACGGGGATGGATGACCGCGACAACACGTATGAGTCGTGTACACTGCCTGGGTAACGGGCGCAGACGGGCAGGATCATCATGCGGTGGTCGCAAACCACCTGTATGTTCATCGAATAGGTCCCCTTCCTATTGGTGAACACTGCCCTGTTATCTGCAGGTGGCCGCACGGCGACGTGCATCCCATCAATCGCGCCCTGGACCATGGGGAACCCGGCCACGGCAGAGAAGCCCACGGCCCGGGCATCTTGGCTGGCCCAGTCCACAGGGAAGCGGATGTAGCGGTGCGCCATGGCATATAGGGCATCTGTCACTGCCCGGATGCACCGATGTCTGCGATATGCCGGACAGGTCCCCACTCGGTGCCTGGAATGACCCCGTTGCATAAAGGTTCAGGGCCACCGTAACCTTGACGGACACAGGGAGAGGTTTTCCCCCGCCAGTGCCACGCGGTGACAGGTGTGCCAGCAGGTGGCAGATGTGTGCCACGGTTTCCCGCCTCATCCGGAGTCTCCTCCTGCATTCCCGGTCCGTGAGGTCCTGGTATGACTGCCGGGGCCGGTACACACGGGGCGCCCTCGGGTGCCTCCGTTGCCGTGGGGCCGAGGCGTCCTCCTCCTCGTCCTGTCGGTCAGGTGTCCCTCCAGCCTGGGCGGCTGCCGCCTGTCCCTCTGCGGCAGCCTGCGCCGCCTCTCTGGCACGCGCCTCCACCTCCTCCTCCTCCTCCTGCTCATCCAGGGCAACTTAGACATTAGCGGCTGCCGCCACGGCGGCCAACATCGCTGGATGATCGGAAAACATGACGGCCTGGTGGGGGGGGAGGGGAACGACAACATGTCATCATTGCCCATATCCCCTCCTCCCCCAGCCAGGTGGCATGGACCGCATGGGTCCAACTGTTGGAGGCTGGCACCTGGCCAGGTGGACCAACTCACTTGCCCCCCCACCCCCCTCCCCGGCACGGACCCCCCATCCCCCTCCCCGGCACGGACCCCCCCAAACTCCTCCCCGGCACGGACCCCCCATCCTCCTCCCCGGCACGGACCCCCCATCCCCCTCCCCGGCACGGACCCCCCAACCTCCTCCCCGGCACGGACCCCCCCAACCTCCTCCCCGGCACGGACCCCCCCAACCTCCTCCCCGGCACGGACCCCCCTCCCGGCACTCCCCCGGAGCCCAGCCCACTCTAACCACCCCCCCCCGCCGCACACACACACACACACACACACACACACACACATCCCGAGACACACCTCTCCCACACATTCAGACTGCGCCCATGCCATCGCCTGCCCAGAGCCAACCCCCCAGGCCGTCACTCACCTCCACGCTGGTCGGCGTGAACCTGGAGCACAGGGTCACGCCGATGAAAAGGAGGTTTAATTTACGTCAACGTGAACGGTCATCACGTCGACGGGACTTCGGCCCATCCGGAAGGGAGAATATCGGCAGGCTGAAAATCAGCTGCCTTGCGCAGACCCGTGCCATTCTCCGACGGCAGCGGCGCCATTAACGCCCCGCCGACTTTTCTCCCTTCGGAGACTTCGGCAACCGTCGGGGGCGGGATTCACGGCGGCCAACGGCCATTCTCCGACCCTCTGGGGGGTCGGAGAATGACGCCCCGGGTCCGGCGGTGGGCAGGTGAAGGCTGCTACTGGGTCACTCAGAGTAACTCACTCAGTACTTTGGGGCCCTGCTCGCCCCATTTCTTTCAAAGTCTATCTTAATTTGATTTGCAATCCTGCTACAAGTACCAATGCACTGCTTCTAACACAACATTCCCTGCATGCCAATCAAGTTTTGGTTGAAATATTGAGCGGTAGAAGGTGACCCAGAATTCAATTTGCCGGCTCGCCGAAAGGTACCTCAGAGAAACTTTAATCTATTATTTGTGACCTTCCTCTTGGGATTATATCTGAAATCGCACAGATGCATTCTTTGGTTGCTACTGGTATCTGGCCATTACTGCACATCAACATCAATTTTTCACACACATTACAAAATAAATTCAGGTCCTTAGTTCAAATATTTTAATCTAAAATGTCCATGCACTGAGTCAAAGTCATAATATTTTTCAGCAGACAACACAAGCAAGCATTTATTACTCGGGAACCTAGATACAGGTGGAGGTTGTTCAACCCCTCGAGCCTGTTCCACTATTCAATTGAATCGTAACTGGAAATGCAGAGCTTATTGTTGATTGCATTTGCTCTTCCTCACCTTTCCCCAGGTACCACTGAGCTCATGAACAAACAGAAAGGAAGTGCATTTTTTGAACCTCGAGTGTGTGGGAAATTAGCAGATCCATTGATTTTGCCATTCTCTCTCGCACTCTGCAAACTGGACTGAAATCCATGCCAGACTAATTGTTCATCATCAGTGTGTCAGGTCAGCTTAGGCAGCATCGACCCAGCTCTTCCAGCCCACAATTTAAAGAACATAAATATATGTTGGCACTAAGTTTGCACTCAGCGGAAAACCACAGAATATTTCAGCACAGAGACGGGCCTTTCATATCCATTAAATATGCCAGTATCTTTTTTCCACATGAGCCACCTACTCCCATCTGATTCTCCAGCTCGCTCTGCATAATCTTAATCTTTGGCTTTTCAAGCAACTGACCGATTTCCTTTCAAAATAAATCATGGTTTCTTTGTCAGTAACGGTTGTGACAGAGGAAACAACATGTTAACTCGCCATTGTTTGAACAATTTTTTTAAATCTCTCCTTTTTTTGGAGATATGCTGCCCTCTTGGTATTGTTTGGTTATCCATTGGGTACAATCCATTATCCTTATCATAACACCTCATAATCTTGAAGGCTTCAGTTGAGTCATGCCTAACTTACTCACCTACTGTGAAAAAGCCACAGCTACTGAAGTGTCTCCTCATAATCATGGCCTCTCATCCCGGGTAACCTCTGATTGAATCAATGGGTGCGATCTAACGGTCTCATTGCGACTCAGGACGCAACGAGTTTGGTAAATATCGCAATAGGCCTCTCGCAAAATTTACGATGCTCGTTAGATCTACTGAGATCTCGCAAGGTGTCGCAATCCGGATCTCGCTCTCACTGGGTGCAAGACACATTTGCATACTCAAGTGAGTACTTAGTCTCACTTGACTATGTCATATGTCTCCGTCAGAGTTACCCAAGGCCCAGGATGGAATGGCCTTGCCTCGGAGACCTCGACTGGGTGCTGTTTAGCACTGGTCTCCACAAACGTGGACCAGGAGCACCGACACTTGGGAGGGTCTCCAAGGTGATCGGAGGCCCCCGATGGTCGAGCCCTGGGCAGGGTGGCACTCTGACACCCCTGTGCCATGTGGGCATCATAGCACTGCCAGCCTGGCACACTGGCAGTGCCACCTGGTTGCCACCCTGGCAGTGCCAGGATGCCTAGGTTGCACTGTTCCCGGGTGGCACCTTGCCTCTGCCGGAGATCGGGCCTGGGGGTATCCTGCCCTTATCCGGCGGGTGCTCAAGAACCTCGTAATTGGTATATTTGGGGGTCCAGAGGCTGCGGTGGGGGGATCGAAAGATCGTGACGCAAGCTGAGTTTGTTAGTGCGGGAAATGGGTCTACGTGTGGTCTCGGCAGGGTGTTCCTCGCAGAGGCCCAAAAAATAAGTCGAGTCCCGTTTAACAGCGGGGTCGTTCTCAGGGCTGCATCGCCGGGAAACAGCCCGCTAAACGCGCCCAAAACGGGACTCTTTTCTCCCATTAAAACATGCCTAATATTTAATTAGTGTTAGTTGTGGCTCATTGCTAGCGCTGTCAGCCCTAAGTCAGAACCACAACAACAACTTGGACTGTTAGCGTTGTTACCATAGTGACAATGACCCAAGGCATGGCACAGGAGCATAATCCAAGTTTGACACCAAACCACATAATGGACAAGATCTTCCAGAGCCTTCCGCTGGCGGTAATGTCTGGTCCTGTCGAAGTCAACAGAGATTTGAAGATTTTTCCACATCCGCCACTGGGATACCTGTCGCGGCGGGACTGAAAAATCCTGGCCAATGAGATGTTAGGATATATGGCTAAAAGTTTGTTTAAAAAGGTAGGTTAAAGGGAGAAAAAAATGGACAGTGCCTAAATCTGATGGCCGATCTGATTGTGTCGGTGTAAAAATTAAAATTACCCCGAAGGAATTTCTTTGCCTTTTCTACGGGTTTCCCACCTGCACCATCTGCGTAGTATTTAGAATTTAGAATGTACAGTGCAGAAGGAGGCCATTCGGCCCATCGAGTCTGCACCAGCTCTTGGAAAGAGCACGCCACCCAAGCCCACACCTCCACCATATCCCCAGAACCCAGTAACCCCACCCAACACTAAGGGCAATTTAGCGTGGCCAATCCACCTAACCTGCACATCTTTGGACTGTGGGAGGAAACCGGAGCACCCGGAGGAAACCCATGCACACACGGGGAGAATGTGCAGACTCCGCACAGACAGTGACCCAAGCCGGGAATCGAACCTGGGACACTGGAGCTGTGAAGCAATTGTGCTAACCACTATGGTACCGTGCTCGGCCAGCACCATTAGCACTCGAGATCTGACCGATGCTTTTTGAGCACGCCACTTGACAAAACTAGTGTCTTGCTATCTTGCTGCGCAAATTGGGGCAATATACCAATTATCGGCATCTGTAACAAAATATAGATACAAATGGGAGGAGGTTGTGCCTACCAGCTCTTACTGTCCACTCTGTCCACCAGTGAAAGCTAACCCATTAGGTAGGATTTCATAATGCTGCTGGCCTATAGAGCGAGGAGAGGGCAGCACGGTAGCACAGTGGTTAGCACTGTGGCTTCACAGCGCCAGGGTCCCAGATTCGATTCCCCGCTGGGTCACTGTCTGTGTGGCGTCTGCACGTTCTCCCCGTGTGTGCGTGGGTTTCCTCCGGGTGCTCCGGTTTCCTCCCATTGTCCAAAGACGTGCAGGTTAGGTGGATTGGCCACGCTAAATTGACCTCAGTGACCAAAAAGGTTAGGAGGGGTTATTGGGTTATAGGGGGTAGGGTGGAAGTGAGGGCTTAAGTGGGTCGGTGCAGACCTGATGGGCTGAATGGCCTCCTTCTGCACTGTACGTTTTATGTTCCAATGTTGGACCAAGGGGGTGATAGAGGAAGAGAAAAAAAGACAGGCAGAGCGAGAGAGAGAGAGAAGCCATTGCAGAGGATTTAACACTTTTTTGCATATACGGTTTGAAAACCACTGTGAACCCGATTAAAAGAAGCACTAAGTCGGACTGTAGGTGAGGCTATGACTGTCTAATCATGCTGCAGACAGTTTCCCATTTTGCCCTAATCAAAGGGATATTGCACTGAATATTGGCTGCTATCTATTCTGGAAACATTCAGAACACTTCCGTTCCTACGCACAGGAAATTTTACCAATACAAACCAGATGAGTGGCAGTTCTCATGTTCAGCCTTGTACTCAACTAACGTATGTAAGCTGGCATTCGTTCACAGGGTTGAACAAGGACTCTTTGAGGTTACTTTATGTTCGTGACTGGACAATATTTATTACAGCACGGAGCTGGAAAAACAAAATTGCACAATGTTCTCCTTTCTGTATTTGCCTCAGATAGTGTCAGTGAAATAAAAATGATTCATGTTTTTCCAGCATTACAATATCGTTCACAAACACAATGTTTACAGTTGAATTTGATGGGAAGCTTTGGGCTTAAAAACCAACAATTATGGGAACGAGGCATTAAGCAAAGTCTTCCAGCAATTTAGGCATTTGTACAGGTAAGGTGGGCAGAGCATGCGATATTCATGCAGCCTGTCTCTGCTCTTGGTGCTTTGGTTAAGAGGTTGGGTTGAAAGTGAAGAAGGGTTGTTTCAGATGTAGGTTTTCTACAGACTGAGGCACTGACACAGCCAAGTGCTTGGCTTCAGTTTAAGAGTTGGAAACCCAGGTCTCAGAGCAACAAGTGACATCCCACTGAAGAGCTTATGGAAACTCTGCCAAGAGTTCCCCATGTGAAACTTTGCCAAGCATTTCTTTGATTCCAGTTCAATTTTTTTTCACTAGGCCACACGCATCCATTAATGTTGTGGATGATTTTGTTTCATTCCTAGTTGGTTACTGCAGGACATTTCATGAGACAATTGAACCTATTTGAAATCATTTGTTCCTTGGTAATATAATAGCTGAAAAAACTCGAGAGAATTCTGTCCTGCTGGCTTTTATTATCTAATATAAAAACAGAAGGTCAGGCAGTAAATGTTGAGAGGGAAAGGGGGCTGGATTCTCCGTTTCAGCGGCTAAGTGAGGCTCAAACGGAGAATTCGCCGGCGTTTTACGGCGTCAAAATCGGTGCCGAACCCTCACCGATTCCAGGACCAGCGAGGGACTAGCAGCAGCACCGGATAAAACACCCGGCTCCCGCACCAAAAACGACCGGAGAAGGCTGGGTCCCTGGCCGAGCATGCGCACAGCGACGATCTGCAGCAGTCGCGCCGTACAACATGGTGCCTGCCGTGTGCGGACCTAACCCACTATCCGCGTCCCCACAGGCCACCCCCCCCCCACCAGCCACCCCAGCCCTCGGGGAAGCCCCCCCCCCAGCCAGCGGCATGGATCCCGGCGAGTGTGGCGGCGCTGGACACAGTCCGCAGCCACCACGCCGGGTTCCAACCACTGAGACTACACGTCCACTGCGCAGTTGGGCCCATCAGGGGCAGACCATCGCTGCTTGCCGCTGACGCGCCGATGATGCCATTGCAACGGCGTGCGTCATGCAATGTGATTACGCAACTTCCGAGGGGTCGGAGCATGGCTGACCGACATCAAACCGGCGGCGGCCCTGATTTAGCCATCGGAGTGGATTCTCCGCCCGATCGCCGATTACGATATCGGCGTCAGGCAGCGGAGAATCCCACCCAGGGCCTATCTTCCTCATCTTACACATTAACTCTCCCTTATTTTCTCCACAGATGCTGGCTGCCCAGCCAATTCTTTCCAGCATTTTCTGTAGATGACTTTACTTTGCCATCAAACCTGATTCCATTTGTAATGCGGTCTTCAAGAAGCTGGTCACAGGTTGCTCTGCCTGGGTCATCTCCTTCCAGATTCTCTCGTGGAAAGGGTGACCTGGCTGAGTTACCTTACTCCAATGAGGTATGTATTGCCACAAAGCAGCCACTCTCACCAAGTCAGGGGGGAGCCGCTGCTCCATGTTGGTGAAATTTCTCCGCTCACTACTGTTTCCGCAAATTGGCCAATTCCTTCTCCATTTCCACAATGGATGCCAGCACTGTGCTGCAGGTAATGATGATCCTTGAGGATGTGCGATCATGGGAGTATTGTGAGCAGTTTTGGGCCCCGTATCAAAGGAAGGATGTGCTGGCCTTGGAGAGGGTCCAGAGGAGGTTCACAAGAATGATCCCTGGAATGAACAGCTTGTCGTATGAGGAACAGTTGAGGGCTCTGGGTCTTTACTCGTTGGAGTTTAGAAGGATGAGGGGGGATCTTATTAAAACTTACAGGATACTGTGAGGCCTGGATACAGTGGACATGGAGAGGATGTTTCCACTTGTAGCAAAAACTAGAACCAGAGGACACCATCTCAGACTAAAACAGAGATGAGGAGGAATTTCTTCAGCCAGGAGATGGTGAATCTGTGGAACTTTTTGCCACAGAAAGCTGTGGAGGCCAAATCGCTGAGTGTCTTTACGACAAAGATAGATAGTTTCTTGATTAATAAGGGGATCAGGGGTTATGGGGAGAAGGCAGGAGAATGGGGATGAGAAAAATATCAGCCATGATTGAATGGTGGAGCAGCCTCAATGGGCTGAGTGGCCTAATTCTGCTCCTATGTCTTATGGTCTTATGCAAGAAGCCCTTTGGTCAGAGCAAATACCAGAGGAACAGGATAACTTTATCCTTCAGGTGGATGGATGGGCCTTATTGTACCTGCATTCATCTTGAGGCCTTTCATTCGCCGAGAGGCAGCCTTCAAGTTGGCTTCCTCCTTCGGAGAGCCCAAGCAAAGAAGATTGTCTTCAAAGAAAGAACAGTGACTGCTGCTGAGAGCATGATCATTCAGCTGTGTTGCTGGTCACTGACCAAGTGGACATTGCTGGAGCTTGGTTCACAAACAAAGTGCACCTGGCTCAAGAGGCTTGGATGGCTACATGGGTTCCAGCATACACCTTCTTTCATCTTGACCCTCTTTAAATAGAAATATCACAGACCAGATGCTTTCAAAGCATCAATTTCATGCAATTCCTCTGTAAAGTTAGAAGTGCTGATGTTCCCCGAGACAGCGTGAAGGTTGCTATTGTAGTGGCCGTTTCACAGCCTGTTCTTCTTTAAAAGGTCTTTCCTGTTCTGCTGAGCCCTTGTTTCTTCACTGTGGGTTTCTCTGATATCAGAAAGAACTATTCCTCTGCTCGTCTGGTGGTGATGTTTCTTCCATTTTCTGACCCAAAAATGAAGTGAAAATTCAAAAAGTGTATAACATTCCTGATATTAAAAAAGCTCCTGAACACTTAACAGCTCCTACCTGTCGTGTGCCTTTTTATGCCTGTTGTACTTTGGCTGACCAGGAGCCCCTCCTGCATAAGGAAATAGTGCTGGGAGGTAGTTCCCAGTGAAGACCATGCATGATTGGTGAAATTCCAATTTCCCAATGAGGATGGGCGCATCATTATGCGTGGTGCCACATCATTCGGTGAAACAGTTCACACAAGAGGAAAAAACACCATGGGCGGGATTCCCCATTGGCTACCGCCAAAATTACAAAACGCAATTGGGTGGAGAATTGGCAGGCGCCAATTTGATGCCAAATCGCGATTCTCCGTCACCTCAACAGCGGCGTCAATGCGGTTCGGAACGCACGTACAGTAAACACCGTTTGCATGTCATTAGCGGGCCTGACCCGGCATTATCTGGGGCCTCCACGATTCTCCCCCTCCAATGGGCCGAGTTCCCAATGGAATTAACTTGTGCCGGTGTCAGAGGGAAAGAGAGAGGAGGTAGGACATGCAAAGGAGCGACCTTGGGCTCCCGGGTCAGACACTGGTTGGGCTGGCTGGGGTGAGGGGGGTCCCTGCCAGGGCCGGGGGAGGGGGTGACGGGAGGAGAGGACAGGCCGAGTGGCCGGGTGACAGCCCACGGGACTGGGGCTGTGTCCAGGCATTACCTCAGCCTGCAAGGCTGGCCTCCTGCTGCGTACCCATGACCACCCACCCTGGCCCCTGGTTCTGCAGGGTGACAATGACCGTATGGGTGCCCCATCCCCCCCTACCCCCCCCGCCAAAGCCACCCCCCACCCGGCTGCCACCTGCCGGTGGCCCACCCAGGGCAACGCCCCAGTAGCCCCTATGAGGGCTGCGGTGCCTACTCCTGGTGGGGGCAGTGCCAGCCAGGGCACTGGCATTAGGGACCGGTGCCAGGGCCAGAGGCTCCCATGGTGCCTGCCACCGACGGGGCCAGGGGTGCGGCGGTGCGAGAGGGAGGGACACGCTGGGGTGGATCCCGCAGTGCCAACCGGGGCCACCATGTAGCCCGGTGGACCTGGTTGGGCACGGGGTATGCAGAACTCTAATGTGTCGACCTTTCACCCCCTGCAGACAATGGATATTGGAATTCAACCAGCAATGGTGGCCTTCCTGCTGGTCGCCGCAGCCCTGGGGGATGCCCTGCAGCTGAAAGAGAGGGCGCTGCGCGAGGAGGAGGAAGCTGTAGCAGCGGAGCGTGCAGCAGGGGAGCGGGCAGCAGCGGAGCGAGCAGCAGCGGAGCGGGCAGCAGCGGAGCGGGCAGCAGTGGAGCGGGCAGCAGTGGAGCGGGCAGCAGCGGAGCGTGCAGCAGTGGAGCGGGCAGCAGCGGAGCGTGCAGCAGTGGAGCGGGCAGCAGTGGAGCGGGCAGCAGCGGAGCGGGCAGCAGCGGAGCGTGCAGCAGCGGAGCGGGCAGCAGCGGAGCGGGCAGCAGCGGAGCGGGCAGCAGCGGAGCGGGCAGCAGCGGAGCGGGCAGCAGCGGAGCGGGCAGCAGCGGAGCGGGCAGCAGCGGAGCGGGCAGCAGTGGAGTGGGCAGCAGCGGAACGGGAAGCAGAGGGGCAGGTGGCAACTGGCCAGGATGGAGAGCCTGCTGCCAATAGGCCTAGGAGGAGAAGGTGCCAAGGAGGCGACGCATGAGGTCTCGTGTGTACCAGCACTGCCTGTCATTCAAGGACCTGCCGGACCGGGCATGCCATTGAAGAACCCGGCTGAGCAGAGAGACAGTGCGACACGTCTGCCAGATGATGGGTATGGGGGAGGACACCCTCTCCCGGCGGCCATCAAGGTGACAGTTGCCCTGAACGTTGATGCGACGGGCTCCTTCCAGGTGCTGAGTGAGATCTGTCAGGGATCTCATATGCTTCGGCGCACAGATCCATCCACGCCATCACTGAGGCCCTGTATGCCCAGGCTGCTGAATACATCCACTTCAAAGTGGACCGAGCCCACCAGGATGCCTGGGCAGCGGGGCTTGCAGCCATCAATAAGATGCCTCGGGTCCAGGGGGTGAGCGACAGGATACATGTCCCCCTCCGGGCACCTGTGGATAACAGGCCGCTCTACACAAACCGAAAGGGGTACCACTCAATGAACGGCAGCTGATATCTGACCATCAAATGGACATGATACACATCTGGATGCTCACCGATAACCCCTCATGCAGCCCCTGGCTCTGTGACTGCAATTCTTCTATGGATGGGACTGTTTGTTCCAGAAGCTCGATACCCGTCTGGATGGTAGCTAGTCCCTGGGATTGGACTGCCCTCCAACTGTCCAACCTCCATCTGCTGTACCGGGTCAATTTTGTGATATCCCAGGAGCCTCTTCACTAAAACGCCCAACCAAGGTGATAGTCCCTGGGATGGTGGAGGGTGTTGGAGATGGGTGTGACAGGAAATCACTGTCAACCTCCGACCTGAGCTCCGGGGTCTCCTGAGTCTCGGGTGGAGGGCTGGTTTCCAGCTGCTCTCCTCATCAGTGTTGGGCTCACGGGACCAAGGGAGCCCCGGCTGTGGCACTGGCTGGGGGTGGAGGACGCCTGATGGACCCGCCCCATCTCCAGCAGGTCCTGCAAGACACAAGACAAGTTGCATGATTCGACCGTAGGGCTGGGAGGGGAGTGTAGGTGGGCGTGTTGGTGTGGGTGGGGTAGGGCAACCTCCCATTCCTCTGGTCTGCCGGCCACGTCCAGGGCCCTCTGCTCGGCCAATGTGAGGGGCCGGCAGTCCTCCTCGGCATGTCCGGCAGTCCTCCTCCCATCTTCTCCCGCTCTCGGCAGTTGTGCGCGGCCTGGGGGGAGGGGGGGGAATAGAAAATCACAGTTTTAGACAGTCTGACGCATGCAGCCTAGGGGGTGGGTAGCTGGTGGCCTCAGTGGCCAGGGCAACCGGCCATGGCGGCCGGTATGGGTACGGGCATGTGGTGCAGGGTGGGCCTTCAACCATCCTCCTCATGGGGGGGGTAGGGTTACGGGTGTGTGGGGGGTTGGTGCCAAGGGCACAGTGCTGCCTACTCACCCTGGTCGCCCTGAGGAGGGCGTGCAGTTTTTTGCGGCACTGCTGGTCCGTCCGGATGGTGTTGCCCACAGCACTCAAACCTCTGCCACCTGCGCCCAGGCACGGTGACTGGCAGCCTTCTTCCCGGGCCGGGGTACAGGGTCACTCTCCGCTCCTCCATAGCCTCCAAGAGGGTTCAAGCGCTGCGTCTGCGAACCTTGATGCCGCTCTCCTTACTGCCGTCTTGTTGGCTGGGATGATGTGTGTGGGGAATGTGTCGTGTACATGCGGCTGCAGCTTGTCAGCCTTTGACTGTGAATCGCGAAACCGGCGAATCCGGCACCGTTTCTCATTAGAATCGATTGTGCTCCACGTGGCGCCGGTTCGAGCCCCTTAACAGTCGCTGAATCAGTGCAGGTGTGGCGCCAGTTTTTCTGTCGTGGAAGTCCATGAGTTCTGCGTTGGCGTCAACACTTCAGAAACAGAGAATCCTGCCCCATTGTTTTGACTACAAGATTTATCAAGTAGATTTGAGATCGTGAATAATGGATTTTAACAGTGGGACAAATGAATGTACAAAAGCATACCGTTAGCATGATGATCTGTCTTAGTGTTTCTGTTCTCATTCATTGTGGGGGTCTTTCCCCCACATTCCGACGCCTGTTCGGGTACACAGAGAAAGAATTCAGAATGTCCAACTGACCTAACAGCACGTCTTTCGGGACTTGTGGGAGGAAACTGGAGCACCCGGTGGAAACCCTCGCAGACACAAGCAACAATCTTCTCCCCACACCCGCCATTATGGATTGCGAACCATCTAGGGTTGTCCTGGAGTTTCTACAAATTTGAGATATTTCACCAGGGCACCACCATGCATAAAACCAGGAGAAACATCATAGGAATAAGTAAAAAAGAAACAATTGTGCATGATTCTTTTATTTTCTTTGAACATTTTATTAAAATAATTGGAGCCATATAAGGTTGTTCCACTGACAGTCAAGCATCATTCAATCAAGTAATTAAGAGCCTGTTTGTCTTTGAATTGCTCGGATGGGCATGTTGAGGAGTCATTGGCAAGTGTGTGCAGGGCGGGGGGGGGGGGGGGGGGGGGGGGGGGGGGGGGGGTAAGGTGAAGACAGGAAGGGAGGGTGTTGGAAACAAGAACTTTGTTTGACAAAACCTCCGGAAATATGTCCAACCGGATGAGGCAACACTAACTCTGGAAACATTGGTCCCTATCACCCAATCCCATTGCGTACTCCCTCGTTTCCTCTTCGAAAATGGCCTTTGGGGAACTTAAGCAGATCCTTACATGTGTTTTGATTCAGCTGACTGTGTCAGTGCAGCATTAACTCTGAATGCCTGCCCATCAAATCTATCTGTTTTGATTTCACGTTGGGATAAGTGGGGAATGGCATCTGGTCCAACACATGGTTAGAATGTGTTGGCATCTTCAGCCCCTTGTCATCTTTTAGAGGTGGGGTAACAGATAAGAGACATTGGAAGCTAGACAGCATATTCCTGCCAGTCCAACGCTGCCAACTCACTTATCGAAAGCGCACGTTACTGATGCTGTCAAACCACTTCAAACAGCATCCGAGTGAGCGCCTGTAAAGTAAAAGGAAGGGAGATTTGCATTAAAAGAGTGCCTCAGGACATCCCGCATCATTATGAAACAAATGAAGTGTTGTTGAAATGTAGTCACTAATGCAATGTCAGGGAACACTATTGTAATGTCGCCAAATTACACAGAGCAAGCTCCCCCAAATAGCAATGAAATAAATGATCAGATCATCCATTTCAGGTTTATATTAGAGATAAAAAGTGTTCAGGGAAAACTCCCATGTTAGATCCAACATCTTGAGGCTGAATATTATTCTCGGTGCCATGTTGTATGAACACAACAAGCTCATATAAAATTACTCCCTCTAATCTTTCAGTATCATTCAAAAAGCATTAATCAAAGAAGGCAGAGGAAGAATACATTTGAGTTCATTGGATTAGGACCATCCACTTGTGCCTCTGACCCCATCCTAGGTTTACGGGAGAGAGCACAGATACTGTGGGCCGAATGGCTTGCACAGGTGCTATAATCTCTATGGTTCCATGAACATTCTCCTTTCTTGAGGGAGTGGTTTAGTAACGTTTGTGTCGAACTGAATTTAGTTTGCTGTGTCTATAGAATCGTGCCCCAAACACTGAGGGCGCGATCCAAAGACCACGCTGCACCTGAAAAGCAGCTTGCCACAGCGCAGACCGGCCACTGAAAGCCGGCAGGCCCCACTCTCGGGGCCTACCAGGCCGGCAGACCCCACTCTCAGGGCCTACCAGGCTCGCAGCGCCTTGCGAGATTCAAAGCAATCTCGCGTGATGTTGCGATGTGAATTCCGCCCACAATGGGCGGGATAATTTTATTAGCAAGTCTGCATATTAGAGCGATGTAGTAAGCCTCACTCTAATGTGCAGATTCCTGAGGTACCTGAGGCTTTGGGATTCAATCCCTTTGCCTCAGAGACCATGGGCGAGCACCATTTAGCACTAGTCCCCACAAACGGGGAGCGGAACGTCACCCATGGGGGTCTCCAAGGGGATTGGAGGCTCCCAGTTACATGTCCCTTGGGCAGGTTTGTGGCCTGACATTGCTGGTGCCACCTGGGTACCCTGGCAGTTCCAGCCTGGCACCCTGGCAGTGCCGAGGTGCCAAGCTGGCATTTATTGTGCATGCACGATTGGGCTGTGGTTGCCTGGGGGGGTGCTTTGGGAACCTTGGAGGGGGGGGTAGTTTGGGGATTGTTTTGGGGGCCTTATATGGTATCGTGATCTCTCGCTACAATGGGGAGATCCGGCGAGTGAAGCTCCCCACTCTACAAACTGGGGCTATGTGTGGCCTTGGCCGTGGGTGCCCGTTCAGGCCCACTATTCAACGCGAGTCGCGAGTTGCGTTGAATGGCCATGTGTTTCTTGGTTCTGCGAGTGCCGGGAAACACGCGGCTAAACGTGCGTGCCAGGGGACTTTGGTCTTTTTTGGGAGAATCATGCCCATTGTCTACTTCCAGCTGATTTAGATGTGTGGGGCACAATTCAGTGGAAATAAGTCTGCTTTTGGGTGAGTTTGGCAGGGTGCTTCACTTGCTATTCACCGGCACAATGCCGGTTTTGAAAATGAAAATGGGCCTGACCCCCAGCAGTGCCAACCTTTCATCCAGGTGCCCTGACACTGCCCCAGGAACCCAGGGTGCCAGGTTGGTCGAACCCCACCGTCAAGGAGCATGGGAGAGTCTGGCTCCAGCCTGGCAGCAGGCAGCACACACAGCTTCCCTCACCACAGTCTCTGCTCCATTGCCCTGTTGTGGTGCAGACAGCGTTGCACTTGCGACTGCAGCCTGCTTACATGTGGACAGGCTCCTCTGCCCTCCCTGTGAGGCTGTGGCAACCTCCTCCAGCAAATGCACAAACTCAACGCAATGCCTCCAAAAGCACTGCAGAGCTCTTCCGGAAACCTGGCAATAGGGAAATTTCCAGAACGTAGCTGCAATCAGAGGGCCTGCCTCTTTACATAACACGACTGCAGGGCTCACCGCGCAGCTCGACAATTGTTTTCTTTGTCTTGCAGATGCTGTCTGGACATTTGTTTCCCCAATTAAGGATCCCGGCATTACATCGACTGACTCAGCCATGTGACATCAGGATAGCTCCAAATCCGAGTTTTCCGATGCACACAGAGAATACCTACACATGCCCCAGGAATAATAAGCTGGCAGCACAGCGGACTCAGGTAAAGCGGTACGAGGTTCTGTTGCACCCCTATAGGTGGTAGCCACGCATACACATACTCTCACACAAATATACTGGTAGCAACCAGGAGAGTGAAATCAGCGCGGTAGAACAAGTGGCTAGCACTCTGGCTTCACAGCGTCAGGGTCCCAGGTTCGATTCCCGGCTTGGGTCACTGTCTGTGCGGAGTCTGCACGTTCTCCCCGTGTCTGAGTGGGTTTCCTCCGGGTGCTCCGGTTTCCTCCCACAGTCCAAAGATGTGCAGGTTAGGTGGATCGGCCATGATAAGTTGCCCTTCGTGTCCAAAAGGTTAGGAGGGATTATTGCATTACAGGGATAGGGTGGAAGTGAGGGCTTAAGTGGGTCGGTGCAGACTTGATGGGCCGAATGGCCTCCTTCTGCACTGTATGTTCTATGTTCTAATGTTCCCATTTTCTGCCTTGGGGAAATAAGGCAAACTAACATTCCACTGCTACACTGGGTGAGAAGAGCTGATTTACGATGGACTTTACAGGTTTATACAGTCCAACATCACACGTGGTGCATTACCCACTGAGTCATCATTCGATTGTTTTTTATGGAATATCACACAACCTTTCCTCTAGCCTCTTTGTAAATATAGTTTTGTCAAAGCTCACCATTTATTCGTGACTTCATGACTCCCATCAGACTCCATCATTCATCTGGGGCTGAGCAGTGTGATGGACCAATCAGTGTCTTTACTCCATCGGTTCCCCTCTCACAGGTTCCTGGAGAGTCTAAGCTGAGCCTGGGTCAAAGGAAAATTGCCTCGGATTTGGCACAGTGCCAACACGTCATTGCACTTATTGTTATGTTTTCCTTTGACGGAGCTAACTTTAACTTGGCGAAGGAGCTGTTCAGCCAGGCCATTGCCAAGATTTTTATTTCACAACTGAATGACAGTCTGTCTTGGATTAGGTGAATTGAAGAAAGCTCAACTTGACGCGATTATATGCATGTTCTTGTCAATAACTATTACAGGAATCATATATAAATGAGGCCAGACATTTTATTTAAACCTGAACAATCCTTTGTGTGTAAGGGACAAGAGAAATTATTAACTCGGGTGATCTGTCCCTCCAATTTTAACTTCAGATGAATTCTCAGCCATGGCTCTCTTGATAGAGTTCTCTCCTCTGAATCAAAGAGGGATGGGTTCAAGCTGCACTCCAGCGATTTGAGCATCTACTCTAGGTCAGCACTTCAATGCAGTGCTGAGGGAGTGCTTGACTGTCAGCGGTATAAAGTGTGAAACCGAGACCTCTCTACCTTTTTTTAGTCAAGTGGACCTTTATCAATCTGAACAACATTGGCTAATTGGCCCAACGTCACATTTGCCTTTTGTGGAACCGTCGGCGAGATTCTCTGACACCGGGGCTGGGTCGGAGAATCGCCGGGCCGGACGCGATTCACGCGACGCAGCCCCGAAGCCGGTCCGCTGATTCTCCAGTCAGCGCGCCACCGGTCGGGGGCCGCTCTACACGGTCCCCGGCAATTGTCCGCGCGGGATGGGCCGAGAGGCTGCCAAGATAGCCCGAATCCCCTCGGCGCCATTCACGTGTGGCCTTACCCGGCGGGACCTCGCCGTCCATCCTGCGGGGGGCGGCCTGGTGTGGGGGGGGGGGGGGGTGGTCCGACCCCAGGGGGGGTGTCTCTAACGTGGCCTGGCCCGCAATTGGGGCCTACCGATCGGCGGGCTGGCTTCTCCAGGTGGGGGCCTCTTTTGTCCGCGCTGGCCATAGCTCTCCGCCATGTTGCGTCAGGGCCGGCACAGAGAAGGAAGCTACCGCGCATGCGCATGTTCGGGCCGACCGCAGCATGCATGCACAGACCCGCGGCACCCGCTTGACGCCGGTACCGGCAGCTGGAGCTGCGTGAGTTGCTCCAGTGCCGTGCTGGCCCCCTGTAGGGCTCAGGATCGCTGCTCCTGGGGCCTGTCGATGCCGTCGTAAAACGCGACGGTGTTTACGACGGTGTCAACACTGAGCCTCAGGATCAGAGAATCCCGCCCCTCGTGTGCTAACTGGCACACAAGGCGAGATTCTCCACTCCCGCGCCGGTTGGGAGAATCGCCTGGGCCTCCAAACTTTCCCAGGACTCCGGTCCGACGCCCTCCCGCGATTCTCCCAAGCAGCGGGAACGGCCCCCTCGAGTTCCGCGGGCCGCAGGCTGGAGAATCGCCGGAGACACCCAAAATGGCGATTCTCCGGCACCCCCGCTATTCTCAGGCCCGGATGGGCCGAGCCACCAGGCCAAAACGGCGGGTTCCCCCCGGCGCCGTCCACACCTGGTCGCTGCCGTTGGGAACAGCGCGGGAACGCTGTGGGGGCAGCCTGCGGGGGGGGGGATCCTGCACCGGGGAGTACCTCAAATGTGGGATGGCCCGCGATCGGAGCCCACCGATCGTCGGGCCGTCCTCTCTGAAGGAGGACCTCCTTCCTTCCGCGGCCCCGCAAGATCCGTCCGCCATCTTCTTGTGGGGCGGACCCGGAGAGGACGGCAACCACGCATGCGCGGGTGACGCCAGTTATGCGGCGCCGGCCGCGTCATGTATGCGGCGCCGCCTTTACGCGGCGACAAGGCCTGTTGCGTGTAGATGACGCGGCCCCGATCCTAGCCCATTATCGGGCCCTGAATCGGTCGGGATAGGGGCTGTTTTGCGCCGTCGTGAACCTCGACGGCGTTCACGACGGCGTGGGCACTTCGGCGCGGGAGTGGAGAATCCCGCCCAAAATACCAGCGACTGCACAACGGAATAGAGTAATTCATTGGCTCTTCTGTCTTTTAGGATGTGAAAGGTGCCATATAAATGCATGATGTGGAGATGCCGGCGTTGGACTGGGGTGAGCACAGTACGAAGTCTTACAACACCAGGTTAAAGTCCAACAGGTTTGTTTCGATGTCACTAGCTTTCGGAGCGCTGCTCCTTCCCCAGGTGAATGCAGAGGTCTGTTCCAGAAACACATATATAGACAAATTCAACGATGCCAAACAATGCTTGGAATGCGAGCATTAGCAGGTGATTAAATCTTTACAGATCCAGAGATGGGGTAACCCCAGGTTAAAGAGGTGTGAATTGTACCAAGCCAGGACAGTTGGTAGGATTTCGCAGGCCAGATGGTGGGGGATGAATGTAATGCGACATGAATCCCAGGTCCCGGTTGAGGCCGCACTCATGTGTGCGGAACTTGGCTATAAGTTTCTGCTCGGCGATTCTGCGTTGTCGCGGGTCCTGAAGGCCGCCTTGGAGAACGCTTACCCGGAGATCAGAGGCTGAATGCCCTTGACTGCTGAAGTGTTCCTCGACTGGAAGGGAACATTCCTGCCTGGTGATTGTTGCGCGATGTCCGTTCATTCAACGAATCACCAAGGCAGGAATGTTCCCTTCCAGTCGGGGAACACTTCAGCAGTCAAGGGCATTCAGCCTCTGATCTCCGGGTAAGCGTTCTCCAAGGCGGCCTTCAGGACCCGCGACAACGCAGAATCGCCGAGCAGAAACTTATAGCCAAGTTCCGCACACATGAGTGCGGCCTCAACCGGGACCTGGGATTCATGTCGCATTACATTCATCCCCCACCATCTGGCCTGCGAAATCCTACCAACTGTCCTGGCTTGGTACAATTCACACCTCTTTAACCTGGGGGTACCCCATCTCTGGATCTGTAAAGATTTAATCACCTGCTAATGCTCGCATTCCAAGCATTGTTTGGCATCTTTGAATTTGTCTATATATGTGTTTCTGGAACAGACCTCTTCATTCACCTGAGGAAGGAGCAGCGCTCCGAAAGCTAGTGACATCGAAACAAACCTGTTGGACTTTAACCTGGTGTTGTAAGACTTCGTACTATATAAATGCATGTCCATCTTCCTTCAACGCTCTGAGAACCAGCAGGTTCAGGCAATTCTGTGCATGGAGTCAGTCATTTCAATAATGTTTGAATTCACATCATATGATGCTGAACGATCTGCGAGTATGCCGATCTTCAGGGGGCGGAGCATCGCAAAAGCGGTGCCCCCCCCCCCCCCCCCCCCCCGATTTCGTCGTGATCGGGAATTCTTGCCCCGTCGTCAAACGCGATTTCGGCGTCGGGGATAGGCAAATCCAGCCCCTTGTTTCAATGTTGAAGGGATTGTGCTGATGGGAAAGGGAGCGAGTGGCCACTGAGTAACAGGGAAATGGTTCCAATCAGAAATACACAGAAGATTGGGCCTTGGGGACTGGCCCAGAATTTGCCTGGAGTGGCAACCACCGTCAGATTGCTTGTCTGCTTCTTTTTAACTTACCCAAATTTGCTGACACAGGTTTGCTGAGAAATGTGCAGAGCAGCAGCTTCGGAGTCCCTCCAGTGCAGAGCAGCAGTTTCAGAGTCTCTCCAGTGCAGAGCAGCAGTTTCAGAGTCTCTCCAGTGCAGCACAGAAGCTCAAGAGTCTCTCCAGTGCAGGGTAGCAGCACCGGAGTCCCTCCAGTGCAGAGCAGCAGTTTCAGAGTCTCTCCAGTGCAGCACAGAAGCTCAAGAGTCTCTCCAGTGCAGCACAGAAGCTCAAGAGTCTCTCCAGTGCAGCACAGAAGCTCAAGAGTCTCTCCAGTGCAGCACAGAAGCTCAAGAGTCTCTCCAGTGCAGCACAGAAGCTCAAGAGTCTCTCCAGTGCAGCACAGAAGCTCAAGAGTCTCTCCAGTGCAGCACAGAAGCTCAAGAGTCTCTCCAGTGCAGCACGGCAGCTCCGGAATCCCTCCAGTGCAAGGCAGCAGTTCAAGAGTCTCTCCAGTGCAGGGTAGCAGCTCCGGAGTCCCTCCAGTGCAGAGCAGCAGTTTCAGAGTCCCTCCAGTGCAGCACAGAAGCTCAAGAGTCTCTCCAGTGCAGCAAGGCAGCTCCGGAATCCCTCCAGTGCAGGGTAGCAGCTCCGGAATCCCTCCAGTGCAGGGTAGCAGCTCCGGAATCCCTCCAGTGCAGGGCGGCAGCTCAAGAGTCTCTCCAGTGCAGGGCAGCAGCTCTTGAGACCCTCCAGTGCAGCAAGGCAGCTCCGGAATCCCTCCAGTGCAGGGTAGCAGCTCCAGAATCCCTCCAGGCAGCAGCTCAAGAGTCTCTCCAGTGCAGGGCAGCAGCTCAAGAGTCTCTCCAGTGCAGGCCAGCAGCTTTGGAGTCTCTCCAGTGCAGCAAGGCAGCTCCGGAATCCCTCCAGTGCAGGGTAGCAGCTCCGGAATCCCTCCAGTGCAGGGTAGCAGCTCCGGAATCCCTCCAGTGCAGAGCAGCAGCTCCGGAATCCCTCCAGTGCAGGGTAGCAGCTCTGGAATCCCTCGAGTGCAGGGCAGAAGTTTCAGAGTCTCTCCAGTGCAGCACAGCAGCTCAAGAGTCTCTCCAGTGCAGCACAGAAGCTCAAGAGTCTCTCCAGTCCTGGGCAGCAGCTTTGGAGTCCCTCCAGTGCAGCAAGGCAGCTCCGGAATCCCTCCAGTGCAGGGTAGCAGCTCCGGAATCCCTCCAGTGCAGGGCAGCAGAGTGTCTCCAGTGCAGAGCAGCAGCTCCAGAGACCCTCCAGTGCAAGGCAGCAGCTCTGTAGTGCCTCCAGTACAGGGCAACCAATGCATGCTTTGTGTCTCCATGCAGCTGGTGTAAAACCTGACTGGTGCTAAAGACCAGCCACTCCATGATAGCTAAGAAAACATACTCGGGATGGGCTCTCAAAGAGCCTCCAACACTGTCAAGTTACATCCTTCATAAGAGCGAGTGAATTCCAGGACTCACTCCCGTCCCTCGGGTAAATGGCAAATGCGGGAATGGAGGCTGGACTTCCAGTTGCCCATTTCTTTTCAATCCTCTCTCCGTTTGGTGCCGTGAAAATGCAGCTCAAAGTATTTGTCCCATTTTATTGCTTTCAAATTTAATCAGAAAACTACTCCGACAGAAATGGTTTATATTGTTTTGTATTTACTCATTTAATTCTCAATATATCTGTGTTTTAATGCCATGCTTATTCAGCATGTAACTGTAATGCTCCCTATAATACGTGTCTGTCAGATTGCATTTAGTGGGCAGATCGTGTTTGCACAAACTCATCTGCTATAATCAGTGCACGTTACTCAGAAAGAAAAAGAATGATTAAAATGTACCCCCAAAAAAAGCTAGCCCGGTGGGTTAGTGTTAAAATATATTGCAAACCGCGGTTTAGAAAAAGAACTTGGAAATGCTACATTGATTAAACACTCTTTTACTGACAGACAACAGAAACACACAAGTAATGGTTTAAATAGTGACATAAATCACTTTCTCAGGCTAAATTAGCTGCAGCCACAGTGAAAGTGGTTTAATCCCTGCCAAAGATTTAAAATGCCAGCGTTATCCATCTCTTAGCAAAGTAAGATCCGCATTTTGTCATAGGTGGAGTGTCTGCCAGATTTCATTGATCTCTCCCAGTTTCTACACATCAGCAAGTGTAAATCCCATTTGTAGATAATAAATACAACACTGCAAAGACTGAATACCAGTGCTTTCAAGCAGTCTCTACTGCAGCTAGAGTTTGAACTCATTTGTTTACTATGTTGTACCTAATCAACACTTCCATCATTCTCTCTCTCTCTCTCTCTCTGTAATGATCCACACTGCAGACAAGTACCACAGCATCTACAAACCAGGCAGTCTGATCACTACGCCCAGCAAGCACAAAATCTGCCACCAACTTTACAGGAGTGAAATGTGTTACTCTGAACAGAAAATTACTCAAACGTTCTTGCAGCTCCCAAAGAGTTAACATCGTTTGCTTTGGATTTTCATTAAGCTGTTTACTGGCCTCCCCAGGTCATTTCCCCAAAGTTTTCCTCATGTCTCATGTAAGGAGGCTTTGGTTGTGACTGGTTCCCAGCAATACAAGGTCACCTGAGCATTGTTCCAACTCAGGTGAGACTATTGCTTTGAAATTGAGCAAAGCATCAAAGAAAGGCTTGTGTTTATCGAGCAGCATTCATGCCCCCGATGTTTAAGTGCCTCATGGCAAATAAAGTGCATTTGAAACGTCTTCTCTGAGGCAGTCCCTCAGGGGAGAGGATGATTTGTTTCCTCTCTGGGACGTTGGGTTCCGAGACTGCTGGGAAGTTCCATCTGCGATCTGTGGACTCTGCCATCTTGTAAGGTTGGATAGGTGAGATGTTTGTGCGCCATCTCCAATGCTTTGTCTTTGGTTCTGCACATTCCCAATGAAGTCATTTTATGGGCGGGATTCTCCGAAATGGAGGCAGAGTGTTCGCGCCGTCGTGAATGCCGTCGAGGTTCACGACGGCGCAAAACGGCCCCGATCCCGACCGATTCAGGGCCCGATAATGGGCTAGGAGCGGCGCCGCGTCATCTACACGTGCCAGGCCTTGGCGCCGCGTAAAGGCGGCGCCGCATACATGACGCGGCCGGCGCCGCATAACTGGCATCACCCGCGCATGCGTGGTTGCTGTCCTCTCCAAGTCCGCCCCGCAAGAAGATGGCAGACGGATCTTGCGGGGCTGCGGAAGAAAGGAGGTCCTCCTTCAGAGAGGCTGGCCCGCCGATCGGTAGGCACCGATCGGGGGCCAGACCCCATTTGAGGCCCCCCCGGTGCAGGATTCCCCCCTCGCCCCCCCGCAGGCCCCCCCCCCCCCCCCAGCGTTCCCGCGCTGTTCCCGCCGGCAGCAACCAGGTGTGGACGGCGCCGGGGGGAACCCGCCGTTTTGGCAGGCCGCTCGGGCCATCCGGGCCGGAGAATCGCGGGGGTACCGGTGAATCGCCATTTTGGCTGTCTCGGACGATTCACGGGACCGCGGCGCGCAAAACGCAATTGTGCCGATCTGGCCGCTTCCGTGAATTGCGGGAGGACGTCGGACCGGCGTCGCGGGAAAATTTGGCGACCCAGGCAATTCTCCCAACCGGCGCGGGAGCGGAGAATCGCGCCCTATGTGTTTGGTGCCTTCCCAAATGTGCCTTCTCTATTTTGGTCGGTGAAAAATCAAGGTCTCCCATGTGTTGGCGGGTATATTTAACCTCTTCATCGATAATTTGAGGACATTCCTAAAAGCGATTCTACTGTTTGTCATGATATCTAAATGAACATATCATGGTGCAATCACACACACACTGATGGACAGGTAGATGGACCAACCAACACACACACAACATCACAGCCAATCACCTGTGAGAGCACACACACTATAAAACCTACCTGCACCTCTTCAGAGATCCGCCATCCTGCGCCATGGACACCATCAGCCCGCCGCAGCCGCTCCAAATCGCTGGAAATCTCGGCGTCAACTGGAAGCTGTTTAAACAGTGCTTCCAGCTCTTCCTAGAAGCCACAGACAGGGAGAATGCATCGGACACCAGGAAGATCGCCCTCCTCCTCTCCACGGCGGGGCAACATGCCATCCACATCCACAACTCCCTGGCATTTGCGGAAGGCGAGGACAAGACGAAGTACAAGACAGGTCCTTCTCAAATTTGAGCAACACTTCAGCGTCGAAGTGAATGAGAGCTTCGAGAGGTACCTCTTCCAGTAGCGCCTGCAGGGGAAGGATGAGCCTTTTCAATCTTATTTAACACACCTCTGTATCCCCGCGCAGTCCTGCGGCTATGAGGCCACCTCCGATTCCATGATTCGGGATCAGATAGTTTTTGGGGTCACCTCGGACACTCTACGCCAGCAGCTCCTCAAAATAAAGTGCCTCGCCCTAGCTACCGCCATCGAGACCTGCGTCCTCCATGAAAACGCGACCAGCCGGTACTCCCAATTCCAGGCGGCCGAATCGGCACGGCAGGGGTCCTACGAGGCCGAGTGGGTCCAGTCGATCGAGTTCCTCCCGGCCCGCGGCCCGGACGAGGGCGGCCATTTCGCGTGCTTTCCGAGGCCTCCCGCGCTTGTACGCACCAAAAGAGGGGACGTCGACGCAGAGGGACGTGATGTACAGGCGCGCTCTACGCAGGACCGCACCGCGCATGCGCGGTGGCGCAACGAACGGCATGACGTCACGACGTGCGGCAACTGTGGATCCGCACACTTAAAGCGGCAATGTCCAGCCAAAACTCGACAATGCATCCGCTGTGGCAGGATGGGCCACTACGCTGCCTGCTGTCGAGCAGCTCAACCTGCCAACGCTCTGCAATTCCGCCAGCCTCGCAGGGACGTGCGGGCCATTCAGCCTCCATACACCGAGTCATACCCTGACGACGTACAGACCGGCGATACCGCCGACCGGGAACCCTTCCACGTTGCGGTAATAGACAGGAACCGGATGTCCCCAAGTAGGACCCACCAGCCGATGCCAGTGCACAGCATTGATCCGGGCGATGAATGGTGTGCCACCCTAACGGTCAACCGATCACCAATCACATTCCGTTTAGACACTGGTGCCTCCGCCAATCTCATTGCATGGTCAGCCTTCCACACCTTGAAGGTTAAACCACCGATTCAGCCATCCCGCTGTCAGCTGGTTGATTACAACGGGAACGTTATCCCGGCCATGGGGTCCTGCCAGCTCGAGGTTACACACAATTCACATACAGCCACACTGTCTTTTGAGATAGTTGGATCCTCGAAGGACTCTCTGTTAGGCGCACAGGCGTGCAAGATCCTCCACCTCGTTCAGCGGGTACACACTCTGTCTCCAGAAGGCACGTCCGATTTCCCGGATGCAGACTTTAGGGCGCAGCTCCACTCACTCCTCACCCACAACCAGGAGGTTTTCGAGGGCATGGGCACACTGCCCTACACTTACAGAATACAGCTCAAACCGGACGCCACCCCGGTCATTCACGCACCTCGTAGAGTCCCAGCACCACTCAATGACCGCCTCAAGCAGCAGCTGCAGGATCTCCAGGACCAAGGAGTGCTTTCCCGGGTCACGGAGCCTACGCCATGGGCCAGCTCCATGGTGTGCGTAAAAAAGCCCTCTGGCGAGCTCCGGATCTGCATCGACCTGAAAGACCTGAACAACAACATCATGAGGGAACACTACCCCATACCCAAACGGGAAGAAATCACGAGCGAAATGGCCCGGGCTAAAAATTTTACCAAGCTTGATGCCTCAAAGGGTTTTTGGCAGATTCAGCTGGATCAGTCCAGCAGGAAGCTGTGTACCTTCAACACTCCCTTTGGCAGGTACTGCTACAATAGGATGCTGTTTGGCATCATCTCGGCATCCAAGGTGTTTCATCGAATCATGGAACAGATGATGGAGGGCATCGAAGGGGTGCGCGTCTATGCTGACGACGTCATCATCTGGTCCACCACACCACAGGAGCACATCAGTCGTCTCCAGCGTGTCTTTGCACGGATACGAGAACACGGCCTGCGCCTCAACCGAGCCAAGTGTTCTTTTGGCCAAACTGAGCTAAAGTTTCTGGGGGACCACATATCCCGGTCAGGGGTGCGGCCGGATGCCGACAAAGTGGCAGCTATTGCAGCCATACCGCAGCCGGCAGACAAGAAGACAGTGTTACGCTTTCTCGGGATGGTCAACTTCCTGGGGAAGTTTATTCACAACCTTGCCTCGCACACAACGGCTCTTCGCCACCGGGTCAAGAAGACTACAGAATTCCAGTGGCTGCCCGCACACCAGAAGGAATGGGAGGAGCTCAAGATCAAGCTCACCATCGCCCCGGTATTGGCGTTCTTCGACACTACTCGAGACACAAAGATCTCGACTGATGCCAGCCAGTCCGGCATTGGGGCGGTACTCCTGCAACGGGACGACACTGCATCATGAGCCCCGGTCGCCTATGCCTCGCGGGCCATGACCCCCACAGAACAGCGCTATGCGCAGATTGAAAAGGAGTGCCTGGGTTTGTTAACCGGCATCGATAAATTCCACGACTATGTGTATGGCCTTCCCCAGTTCACTGTGGAGACCGACCATCGCCCCCTGGTCAGCATCATACAAAAGGACCTCAACGAGATGACCCCTCGCCTCCAGCACATTCTGCTCAAGCTCCGGAGGTACGACTTCCAACTTGTCTACACCCCGGGAAAGGACCTCATCATCGTGGATGCCCTGTCCAGAGCAGTGAGCACACCGCCCGAATCGGAGGGGTTTGTTTGTCAGATTGACGCACAAGTAGCCTTCACATCGGCCAATCTGCCGGCTACTGATGCAAGTCTGGCCCACATTCGCCGTGAGACTGCGGCTGACCCCCTTCTACAACGTGTGATGCGCCACATGACAGAAGGGTGGCTCAAGGGGCAGTGCCCACAATTCTACAATGTCCGGGACGACTTGGCCGCCATTGATGGTGTCCTTCTAAAGTTGGACCGGATTGTGATCCCACACAGCATGCACCGGCTTGTCCTCGAACAACTGCACGAAGGCCATCTCGGGGTTGAAAAGTGCAGGCGGAGGGCCCGAGAAGCGGTGTACTGGCCGGGCATCAGCGACGACATCGCCAACATGGTGCTCAACTGCCCCACCTGCCAAAGGTTTCAGCCGGCGCAATCCCCTGAGACACCTCAGCCCCATGAGTTGGTCACGTCCCCCTGGGCAAAGGTGGGTGTGGACCTTTTTCATGCGCTCGGCAGGGACTACGTCATAATAATTGACTATTTTTCCAATTATCCGGAGGTCATACGCCTGCACGACTTGACATCATCAGCTGTAATCAGAGCATGCAAAGAAACCGCTCGCCATGGCATTCCGCTTACCGTCATGTCTGACAACGGGTCCTGTTTTGTGAGCCAAGAATGGTCTTCTTTTGCCGCTTCATACGGCTTCACACATGTGACGTCCAGCCCTTTGCATCCCCAGTCGAATGGCAAGGCGGAAAAGGGCGTCCATATCGTGAAGCGGCTCCTCTGCAAGGCTGCTGATGCCGGATCTGACTTCTGTTTAGCCCTGCTGGCCTATCGCTCGGCCCCATTGTCCACAGGCCTCTCACCAGCCCAGCTGTTGATGGGTCACACCCTCAGGACCACTGTGCCGTCCATTCATGTTCCTAAACCCGACCATGCTCCAGTACTGCAAAGGATGCGACAGCAGCGTGCTCAGCAGGTGGCACATGACACTCGGGCAACTGATCTTCCTGCCCTGGCGTCTGGAGACAACGTCCACATACACCTACCAGAGGGTGGCTGGTCGGCAACTGCCGAGGTTCTCCACCGCGTGGCTCCCCGCTCGTTCCTGGTTCGCATGCCTGATGGCTCCATTCGCCGGCGTAATCAGCGGGCCCTTCGGCTGCTTCCGCGCTCGCTACGAGATCATGCACCGGTGCCACGCCCTCCTGTTGTCCCTGATGTCGACTTCGTGGAGCTTCCTGCCACTCTGCCTATTCCTCTATCGCCCGTGGCCAGGCCCATTCCTCAGCCGGTGGATCCTGACCCACCCTTGAGGCGGTCAACCCAAATTCGTCGCCCACCTTTTAGACTGGACTTATGAGCCTGTTTGCACATTGGACTCACTGAATTGTTTTGCAGTACTGTTAACGTGTTTCTTTCTTGTCGTTCCAGAAGTTCTCTTTCGATACTTGATGATTGCACTTGTTTTGTTCGTGGTACAACCTCGTTGCTCTGTTGCACCTGACACCTTCCTATGTATATAGTTTAGCCTCATGTACATGTTGTAAATATTGCACACACATACTCAGATGCACTCAGTACACACCAATATTTATTACCATGTAGGCACATATTCTTGTGAAAAGGGGGGATATCATGATATCCACATTAGCATATCATGGTGCAATCACACACACACTGATGGACCAACCAACACACACACAACATCGCAGCCAATCACCAGTGAGAGCACACGCACTATAAAACAGGGAACACCACAGTTCCCGCTCATTCTACCAGGAGATAACTCAGAGCACAGAGCTCACAGCGTGCCACTCAAACATAGTCCATGTGCTGAGTGCCTCACAAAGATAGTGTTAGGGCTGGGTCCACAGGTTAGCTGGTGAAGTACGAACCACAGCCAGAAGTTAACAGTTATTATTGTACAGAATAATAAAACAGAGTTGTACCATCTACAACCGTGTTGGTTCATTTGTGTATCGGAACACCCAACACGACACTGTTCTCCTGGGAGCCCCTTGCATTACTGTTTTACAGGTAATGCAGTTACCCCATGAAAGGTATCAGATATACAAATGGCATGTCCTGCCCAGCAGAGCTGGTGTGAATTGTGCCTCAGCACTGGGCAGATTGGCTTGGAAGAGGATGTTGCTGTTGGACCTCTTTACTTGCCACTGGCTTTGGAGGATAGTGCGAAGGCACCGCTGGTGGTACTTCCCCAGTACTTTGAGGTGCCTGCTTGCCGGTCATTTAAGTCTCTGAAGCATGTCGGAGCACGGAGACCAATGCTGCACAATAAACCGAGATCTCATTCTCAGGTCCGAGATTCAGGTCATTAAATACTCTTTTCCTCAGTCGGCCAAAGCTTGAGCAGGCACATTGGAGGCGACGAGGAATCTTGTCCACTATGTCTGCCTTTGTTGAGAGTGTCACGATATGCAAACATGCAACCAATGAACACTCAGAATAGGACACAACAATGGGCAGTCAAGACACTCAGAGGTGGCATCACCACAAGGGGGCATGACATAAACACTATAAAAGGGCTGAGGCACTCACACCCTGCCTCTTTCCACAGACAGACATCTAGAGAGTTAGACAGGGTTGATCAGCAGCATCACACCCCAGCACGTGGCTTAGAGCAAGCTGGTACGGTTAGACTGAGTTACTACAGTTAGATTAGCAGAGAGTCAAACTCATTTGAGAACTGTCTTACTAGTTCAATAAACAAATTGAACTCATTTCAGAGTCTGGAGCATCCTTTAGTTAAGACTGCATCAAGTAGCAGCCTGTGTTATCTGAAGCAGCATAACACAACATGATACCAGGAGTGACTGTTCAATCTATTTAGTTCAACTCAGCAAGATCCGTGTCAACCAGCTACTGAATACAGACACAATGGACAAGATTCAGGCTCCTCACCAGCTCAGGTCCACCGGCAATCTTAGTGCCAATTGGCGATCATTCAAGCAGAAATTTCAACTATACGTGGAAGCATCCGACTTCAATGGCGCGACCGATGCTCTGAAGATAGCTCTTCGACTCACCACTGCGGGTGACCATGCGATAGAGATCTTCAACTCCTTTCACTTTTCCGAAGGGCAGGACAAAACGAAGTACCAAACCATCCTGGACAAATTCGACACCCACTGCGAGATGGACACCAACAAAATCTTCGAGCGCTGCATCTTCAAGCAGAGGATGCAAGGTAAAGACAAATCCTTCAACTTCTATCTAACTAATCTTAGACTGCTAGCGCAATCCTGCAACTTTGGTGATATCACTGACTCCATAATTAGAGACCAAATCGTTTTTGGAGTGCACTCTGATCCTCTGCGAGAGCAATTGTTGAAAATCAAGCACATGACCCTGCCAGTCGCGATTGAAACGTGAACTGTGCATGAGCGCTCTAGAAATCGCTATTCACAGTACAAAACGGCAGAAAGTGAAAAACAAGCCTCCCACGAGGTGGAGAGTGTTGAGGCCATCTCCCGGATGCATCGCCTCCACATTGACAAAAACGGCCATTTTGCGGGCTCTTCCCGGGGCCCGACGCATGTGCAATGCGCTCGGGAACACAAAGCGGCCGAAAACCGCACTGCGCAGGTGCAGACGCCCGAGAGCCGCACCGCGCATGCACAACGACGCACTGAGCGTCATGGCAACGACGTCATGACATGTGCGAACTGCGGCACCGCCCATTTTAAAAAGAACTGCCCTGCAAGAGGCAAACGCTGCTTAAATTGCGGGAAATCAAACCACTATGCAGCCCTGTGCAGATCTGCACCACCAGTCAGGAGCCAGCGCTCCCAATTCCGACAGCGGCGCATCAGAAGTGTGCAACACCGAATGCATGACTCTGATCCAGGCAGCGCGACGGATCCAGATGATGAATACCTGGATAACACTTACCGAGTAGGTATTATTACGAACTGCAAAGACGCCACACCAGACACATCGCGAGTCCAATCAATCCTGGCCGTGGATTCCGAGGATGAATGGCGAGCAGTGATGAAGGTCAACCACTGCCCCATCCAGTTCAAACAGGACACAGGTGCCTCCACCAACCTGCTTTTGCATGAGAATCAAGAAGCCCCCCCCCACAATCCTTCCAGCTGCCTGCAAACTCCTGGACTACAATGGAAACGCAATCAAGGCACTGGGGTCCTGCCATCTGCAGGTGTCCAGCCGACACACACAAGCAAGCTTACGCTTCGAGATTGTTAAACCAGACGGGGCGTCCCTGCTAGGTGCGCACGCCTGCAAGCAACTGAACCTCATTCAACGGGTCTACACCACGACGCCGTCCCATTCGGATCTTCAGGCCAGCATCGACGACATCCTAACGCAGTACCCAGATGTATTTAGCAGGATGGGCACGCTGCCATACGAGTACAAGATTCTACTGCGGCCTGATGCCAAGCCAGTGGTCCACGCACCACGACGTGTCCCTGCTCCACTGATTGAGCACCTGAAGGCAGAGCTCACGGGTCTACAACAAAAAGGCATTATCTCCAATGTCACTGAACCAATCGACTTGGTCAGCTCGATGGTGTGCGTAAAGAAGCCTTCGGGGGACCTACGCATCTGTATTGACCCCAAGGATCTAAACAAAAACATTATGCGGGAACATTACCCCATCCCGAAAAGAGAAGAAATCATGAGTGAGATGGCACACGCGCGCTTCTTCACAAAATTGGACGCATCCCAAGGATTTTGGCAAATCCAACTTGAAGAAACCCCAGAAGGCTCTGCACCTTCAACACTCCTTTTGGCAGGTTCTGCTACAACCAAATGCCATTTGGCATCATCTCAGCATCAGAGATTTTCCATCGCATCATGGAACAGATGATGGAGGGAATAGAAGGGGTTCGTGTCCACATTGACGATATCATAATCTGGTCCACAACCCCAGAGGAACATGTGTCGCGACTCAAGAAAGTATTGTGATGCATACATGAACCTGGCCTCAAGCTAAACAGGTCCAAGTGCTATTTTGAGACATCCATGCTCAAGTTCCTGGGCAATCAGATTTTGCAACACGGTGTGCGCCCGGACACAGACAAAATTAAAGCCGTCGAGGCAATGAAAGTCCCCGAGGACAAGAAGGCAGTACTGCGCTTCCTGGGAATGGTCAATTTCCTTGGCAAGTTCATCCCGAATTTGGCCGCACACACCACGGCCCTACGCAACCTGGTGAAAAAATCAACTGCCTTTGAGTGGAAGGCGGAGCACCGAACAGAGTGGCTGGAGCTGAAAGCCAAGCGCACCACTGCACCAGTCCTGGCATTCTTTGACCCAGACCGAGAGACCAAGATATCCACAGATGCGAGTCAGGGTGGCATTGGCGTGGTGTTGCTTCAAAGAGATGACACGTCATCCTGGGTACCAGTAGCATATGCGTCACGGGCAATGACTGCCACTGAGACCAGGTATGCGCAGATTGAGAAGGAGTGTTTAGGTCTTCCCACCGGCATCCTCAAATTTCATGATTATGTCTACAGCCTGCAACATTTACTGTTGAGACGGATCATAGGCCTCTGGTCCACATCATCCAAAAGGACCTGAACGACATGACGCCTCGTTTGCAGAGAATCGTGCTCAAACTCCGGAGATATGGGGCGAAATTCTCCCCCAATGGCGCGATGTCCGCCGACTGGCGGCAAAAACGGCGGCAATCAGACGGGCATCGCGCCGGCCCAAAGGTGCGGAATGCTCCGCCTCTTTGGGGGCCGAGCCCCAACATTGAAGGGCTAGGCCGGCGCCGGAGGGATTTCCGCCCCGCCAGCTGGCGGAAATGGCGTTTGGTGCCCCGCCAGCTGGCGCGGAAATGCGGCGCATGCGCGGGAGCGTCAGCGGCCGCCGACAGTTTCCCGCGCATGCGCAGTGGGGAGAGTCTCTTCCGCCTCCGCCATGGTGGAGGCCGTGGCGGAGGCGGAAGGGAAAGAATGCCCCCATGGCACAGGCCCGCCCGTGGATCGGTGGGCCCCGATCGCGGGCCAGGCCACCGTGGGGGCACCCCCCGGGGTCAGATCGCCCCGCGCCCCCCCCAGGACCCCGGAGCCCGCCCACGCCGCCTGGTCCCGCCGGTAAATACCAGCTTTGATTTACGCCGGCGGGACAGGCAATTTCTGGGCGGGATTTCGGCCCATCCGGGCCGGAGAATTGAGCGGGGAGTCCCACCAACCGGCACGGCCCGATTCCCGCCCCCGCCCAATCTCCGGTACCGGAGACTTCGGCGGGGGCGGGATTCACGGCGGCCAACGGCCATTCTCCGACCCGGCGGGGGGTCGGAGAATGACGCCCATGATTTAAATTTGGTGTACACACCTGGCAAGGAGCTCATCATCGCCTGTGCATTGTCCCACTCCATCAACTCACCCAGTGAACCACTGGAGATCATCCAGCACATTGAATTGCAGGTACAACTGTGTGCAAGCACTCTCCTGGCAACAGATGAGAAGATTGTTCTCATCCGAGGAGAGATGGCCAAAGACCCCCTGTTGCAGTGAATCATCCACAACCTCAGCAATGGCTGGCAGAGAGGGAAATGCTCTCAACTCTACAACGTCAACGACAACCTGACGCAGATCGATAACATCCTGCTCAAGCTGGACATGATAGTCATCCCGCTACATCTCCAGAGCGCGGTGCTGCGGCAGATTCATGAGGGATACCTGGGCGTTGAAAAGTGCAGACGCAGGTCCCGCAAGCTGTCTACTGGCCCAGCATCAACCAGGACATCACGGACATGGTCCTGAACTGCAAAACCTGTCAGAGGTTCCAACCAGCGCAGAGCAAGGAGACGCTCCAACCACATGACCTAGAGACCTCTCCGTGGTCCAAGGTTGGCATTGACCTATTCCACGCGAATGGTCGCAACTATATCTTAATCCTTGATTACTTTTTGAACTATCCTGAGGTGCTGAAGCTCCTGGACCTCACCTCACGGACTGTCATCAAAGCGTGTAAAGAGACATTCTCACGGCATGGCATCCTGAACACCGTCATGAGCGACAATGGCCCGTGCTTCCACAGTCGAGAATGGTCCACGTTTGCCAAGAGCTCCAATTTCAGGCATGTCACCTCCAGTCCGCACTATCCGCAGTCCAATGGCAAAATCGAAAAAGGGGTGCACATCGTTAAGCAGCTCATCCACAAGGCCTCGGACTCCGCTTCCGACATACACCTCGCACTACTTGCGTACCAGGCGACTCCCTTGTCCACTGGCATGTCACCAGCTCAACTGCTGATGAACAGGGACCTGCGGATGACTCTTCCAGCCATACACCTGCCCAACCTTGATCACCTCACGGTGCTGCAGAAGATGCAGCAGCTTCGCGACAGCCAGAAGCAGGGCTATGACGCACATGCCACCGACTGGACGTGCTATCCCCGGCAGACATGGTCAGGATCAAGATACCAGATGGTGGGTGGTCTGCTCCGGCTGTCGTTGTTCGACAGGCCTCGCCCAGATCCTATGTCATACATATGGCTGATGGCTCCATTGTGTGAAGGAATCGAAGGGCACTGTGAAAAATTGTTTGCCCACAACCACTTTCCCCTCCATTTCCACATGTCGAATTGCCACCTCCAGACACCTCGAACCACGAGGCCACCAGTCGTGCCTCCCACTCGCCTGTCAAGACACCGTCATCCCCTCCACCACCTCTCCGGCAGTCGACGAGGATCAGACGCAAGCCTCAGAGACTGGACTTATGAGCATTTGTTTGTTTGTTCTGTTCTGTATTCCTCAGTCAGTCACATTAGACAGACTCATTCACATGTATATACATCTAAAAAAAAAGGGGAGATGTCATGATATGCAAACATGCAACCAATGAACACTCAGAATAGGACACAACCAATGGGCAGTCAGGACACTCAGAGGTGGCATCACCACAAGGGGACATGACATAAACACTATAAAAGGGCTGAGGCACTCACACCCTGCCTCTTTCCGCAGACAGACACCTAGAGAGTTAGACAGGGTTGATCAGCAGCATCACACCCCAGCACGTGGCTTAGAGCAAGCTGGTACAGTTAGACTGAGTTACTACAGTTAGATTAGCAGAGATCAAACTCATTTGAGAACTATGTTAGTAGTTCAATAAACACGTTGAACTCATTTCAGAGTCTGGAGCATCCTTTAGTTAAGACTGCATCAAGTAGCAGCCTGTGTTATCCGAAGCAGCATAACACAACAGAGAGAAGATTCCCAAAATATGTATAATGTTCCACATTTTCCAGGATCTCACTGTTGGTCTTAATCAACGGGGGGAGGTGTCGTGTTGTGGGAAATGGTTGGAAGAGGTCCTTAGTTTTCTGGGTGTTTAGTGGAAAGCCTATTTTCTCATATGCCTCAGGGAAGGAGTTGACAATGACGTGAAGCTCAGTTTTTGAGTGAACGTGCACACAAGCGTCATACACTGAAGGTTGTACAGATTCTCATCAACTCTGGAGATTATTTCCACACCAGTGGGTAATTTGCTGCCCACTTTGCATTTTCCTAAGTGCCGCAATAAAGAAAATGCAGTAGACAGTGCGCACTAAACTCATGCAAACAATAAAACGCTCTAGACCAAGCAATCTGCTTTTGGTTGCGGCACAAGCATTAGCTGGACATCTCCCTTGCTATTCTTCAAAATGGTGTCATTATACTTTTTACCTGACAGGTCAAATTTTGGTTTAATTTTAGTCAAATCAGTTTTCTGTCTCAACCAAAACACAGCGGGCGGGATTCTCCGTTGGGCGACACCAGGGGCGAAATTCTGCCCCAACAGCGCGACATCCGCCGACTGGCGGCAAAAACGGCGCCAATCAGACGGGCATCGCGCCGGCCCAAAGGTGCGGAATGCTCCGCATCTTTGGGGGCCGAGCCCCAACATTGAGGGGCTAGGCCGACGCCGGAGGGATTTCCGCCCCGCCAGCTGGCGGAAATGGCGTTTGTTGCCCCGCCAACTGGCGCGGAAATGCGGCGCATGCGTGGGAGCGTCAGCGGCCGCCGACAGTTTCCCGCGCATGCGCAGTGGGGAGAGTCTCTTCCTCCTCCGCCATGGTGGAGGCCGTGGCGGAGGCGGAAGGGAAAGAGTGCCCCCACGGCACAGGCCCGCCCGCGGATCGGTGGGCCCCGATCGCGGGACAGGCCGCCGTGGGGGCACCCCCCGGGGTCAGATCGCCCCGCGCCCCCCCCCCCCCAGGACCCCGGAGCCCGTCCACGCCGCCAGGTCCCGCCGGTAAATACCAGCTTTGATTTCGCTGGCGGGACAGGCAATTTCTGGGCGGGACTTCGGCCCATCCGGGCCGGAGAATTGAGCGGGGGGTCCCGCCAACCGGCGCGGCCCGATTCCCGCCCCCGCCCAATCTCCGGTACCGGAGACTTCGGCGGGGGCGGGATTCACGGCGGCCAACGGCCATTCTCCGACCCGGCGGGGGGTCGGAGAATGACGCCCCAGAATCGGGAAACGCAATTGGGTGGATATTCGGTTCTGACGCCAAAATCACGGCGGGTGTCGATTTGAAGGCAAACCGCAATTCTCAGTCACCTCGACAGTGGCGCCAATGCGGTCCAGAACGCACAGACAGCAAAGACTGTTTGCATGTCATTAGCGGGCCTGACCCGGTATTCTCCGGGCCTCCGCGGTTCTCCGCCTCCAATGGGCCGAGTTCCCGACGATGAGATTCTGTTGTCCTGTTAAAAATTGTGAAACCAGCATCATGGCTGCTGCGGGAGAGAGAGGGGGTATAGAAGGTGTCCAACATCGCCATAGTTTACTGACAGTTGTGCCGTTGGCCAGGGGGCTTCTGGCAGGGCTGGGGGGAGTAGCGGGGGTGTGGCCAGGAGGTGGGCTGTGGGGTCGGGGCAGACGGGCAGGGAACACCGTTGCCGCAACCGGAAAGACAGCCATGCAGCTGCGCACGTTGCTGACTGCCCACTGTGAACATAGGGCCACAGGTCTTGTAGGACACCCCCCTAGCTGTCCGCTGGCCCCGGCCGACCCAGCAGCTGTATGGGCATGCTCCAGCACACCCAGTGCCATCTTGGATGAGTGTGTGCGGGGATTGTAATGTGTATGTGTGCCTGCAGTTTGTAATTTGTGATGGGCCAGGGTTTAGAGAACCCCAGAGTGTACCATGGAGTTCACCTGACCCACAACCTTTAATAGATTGTGGTATGGGGAGCACACGGCCCACTCTACAGGTGTGGTACAGCAGAAATGGAAAAGTACTTTTTAAAGCAAAACAATGTTTATTCTATGAACTCAAGTTAACCTTTATAAAATATGCAGTGAACCTCTTAGCAACCATCAATTCAAATACAATCCCCAGAGACTACAAAACTAAGTAATCCTTTAAGTTTTCCTTTTAACATCCATACGACTTAAAAACAAAGGGCGGGATTCTCAACTCCCGCGCTGAACGCCGTCGAGGTTCACGACAGCGCGAAACGGCCCCTATCCCGACCGATTCAGGGCCCGATAATGGGCTAGGAGCGGGGCCGCGTCATTTACATGCGCCAGGCCTTGTCGCCGCATATAGGCGGCGCCGCATACATGACGCGGCCGGCGCCGCATAACTGGCGTCACCTGCGCATGCGTGGTTGCCGTCCTCTCCGAGTCCGCCCCGCAAGAAGATGGCAGACGGATCTTGCGGGGCCGCGGAAGAAAGGAGGTCCTCCTTCAGAGAGGAGGGCCCGACGATCGGTGAGCACCGATCGTGGACCAGACCCCATTTGAGGTACCCCCCCCGGTGCAGGATCCCCCCTCACCCCCCTGCAGGCCGCCCCCCAGCGTTCCCACGCTGTTCCCGACAGCAACGACCAGGTGTGGACGGCGCCGGGGGCGGAACCCGCCGTTTTGGCCTGGCCACTCGGCCCATCCGGGCCTGAGAATAGCAGGGGTGCCGGAGAATCGCCATTTTGGGTGTCTCGGGCGATTCTCCGGCCTGCGCCGCGCGGAACTCGACGGGGCCGTTCCCGCCGCTTGGGAGAATCACGGGAGGGCGTCGGACCAGCGTTGCGGGAAAATTTGGCGGCCCAGGCGATTCTCCCAACCGGCGTGGGAGTGGAGAATCGCGCCCAAAACCTTTAACAGAAGTACATCAGGGGCGAAATTCTCCCCCAACGGCGCGATATCCGCCGACTGGCGGCAAAAACGGCACCAATCAGACGGGCATCGCGCCGGCCCAAAGGTGCGGAATGCTCCGCATCTTTGGGGGCTGAGCCCCAACATTGAGGGGCTAGGCTGACGCCGGAGGGATTTCCGCCCCGCCAGCTGGCGGAAATGGCGTTTTTTGCCCCGCCAGCTGGCGCGAAAATGCGGCGCATGCGCGGGAGCGTCAGCGGACGCCGACAGTTTCCCACGCATGCGCAGTGGGGAGAGTCTCTTCCACCTCCGCCATGGTGGAGGCCGTGGCAGAGGCGGAAGGGAAAGAATGCCCCCCGGGCACAGGCCCGCCCGCGGATTGGTGGGCCCCGATCGCGGGCCAGGCCACCGTGGGGGCACCCCCCGGGGTCAGATCGCCCCGCGTCCCCCCAAGGACCCCGGAGCCCGCCCACGCCACCTGGTCCCGCCGGTAAATACCAGCTTTGATTTACTCTGGCGGGACAGGCAATTTCTGGGCGGGACTTCGGCCCACCCGGGCCGGAGAATTGAGCGGGGGGTCCCGCCAACCGGCGCGGCCCGATTCCCGCCCCCGCCCAATCTCCGGTACCGGAGACTTCGGCGGGGGCGGGATTCACGGCGGCCAACGGCCATTCTCCGACCCGGCGGGGGGTCGGAGAATGACGCCCCAGGTTAAAGTTATTGAAAACAATTAGAATTCTGAATTCACCAAATGATCAAGTGATAGTCTTTTGATGGCAGAGAGAACAGCAGCACACCTGCTTGGTCTGGCTTCAGCTCCAACACTGAAAACGAAACTAAAACACACCATGCAGCCTGCTCAAAAACGAAAGTAAAAAGCTGAAATACAGCCCAGCTCCACCCACTCTCTGACATCACTGCAGTAGTAAACACCCATTTCTTAAAGGTACTCTCACTACAGATATTTATATACACACCCATTTATAAACATCCTTTTCTTAAAGGTACTCTCACATGACACAGTCCTCCGAGTGTCAATCACGGACCCGGCGAATCCTGCACCATTTGTTATTGGAATCGATTGTGTTCCACGTGGCGCCAGTGCTAGCCCCTCCACAGTCGCTGAATCGGTCCAGGTCCGGCACCAGTTTTGCTGTGGTGAAAGTCCACGAATTCTGCGTCGTCGTCAACACTTATGTGTTTCTCGGCACTGCGAAAGCTGGGGTAGACGCGGCTAAATGCACTCGCTAGGGGACTCCCTTTTGTGAAAATCGCACCTTCTGAATACACAACATTGACATGCCTGGAGGAGATGCGAATGGCAAAATGATGATCAGCTGTAATCCAAAAGTAAAAGCAAGAAAAAAAACAAGAAAAAATGCAACCAAAAGAGAAAATGCTGGAAAATCTCAGCAGGTCTGGCAGAATCTGTAGGGAGAGAACAGAGGTAACGTTTTGAGTCCAGATGACCCTTTGTCAAAGCTCAGCTTTGGTTTCAGATTTCAGCATCGGCAGTAATCCGCTGTTGTAAGAAGAAATGCAAAATCAACAAAAGGAAAGGGAAACAAAATGGGGTAGAGATTATGGTCTGAAATGATAGAACTCGTGTCAAGTTTTGCAAGGCTGTCAGGTGCCTAATCGAAAGAGGAGGTGCTGTTCCTTTAGCTTACACTGAGCTTCATCGGAACGATGCAGGAGGCCACGGACAGAGAGGTCAGCGTGAGAGCAAAGTGGAGCATAGACTAACAGGAGCTTAGGGTCTCACTAGCGAGCTGGGTGGAGGTATCACCACCCAATCTGCATCTGGTCTCCTCAATGTGGAGCAGATGACACCGTGAGCAGGGAATGCAGTGGAATAAGTTGAGGGAAATGCAGGTAAATTGTTATTTCACCTGGAATGACTTGGTCGGTGAGAAGGGAAGAGGTAAAGGGGCAGGTGTTGTATTTCCTTAGCCTGCATAGAAAGGTGCTGTGGAAGAGGAGGGGTGTTTGGGGATGATTTGGGGGGGGGGAGGGGGGGGGGGCATCACGGAATGGTCCTTTTGGAATGTTGGATAGGGAGGAGAGGGGAAGATATGTGTTGGTGGTGTCAAAATGGCAACAATCCAGTTTGGAAAGGCCCCGAGATAGAAAAAATGTGTGCTGTCAGTCTCTTCTGCACTTTCATTTCTGAACTGATTTGATCCTTCCAATTTAAAACAAATTCAAAGCTTCAGTTTCAGTACTCAATCTTATCAAATTTACAGCCCCATTTCATCTATTCAGTGGCGCCATTTAATGGGATGGGATTATTTATCCATACAATATTCGAGAAGTCTCGCTTCTGAATGCACTTCCTGTAAATGTCACACTTGCTTGTGCAGTACTTGCCCTGTAGCATTCTGGCAAGGACCCATTTATTGTTATTAAACAGTGTGTCCCCTCACTCACCGTAAGTAATTCCAAAGGAGATCGAAGTTTTTTTTTTCATGAAATGTGCAGCAAATCAGAGGAATAACTGCGGGACCATTGTACCAGAAGAACTTCAAACTGACAGCGAACATTCTAGTTCGCTCTCCTCCGACACATACAGTGCTTTTAACCGGATTGGTTTGGTTCTTCAAAATAGTAATGTCACACTCTCATTGGGTGACTTTTCCATCTAATAATCTGTCTTTACTGAATAATAATGTCCATGTATAATAGTCTTGCATAAAGCTTAAAGGAACTGCTCAGCCTGTGCATCATGTTACAAAATGAATGCAGAACAATAAAGACCATGGTTGACTTGAAATGGGAAAAAGAGATGGCTCTAGACACTTTATCGCCAATGCTGGGACTTTGGCAGTGGGGTCGGCGTTGCAAAAAAGGAAACTGGGCAAACAGTAAGTTCCCACGAGCTGCAATGCAATAATGACTGCCGTTGATTGAGGACTAAATGTTGGACAGGACACTGGTGAGAAATCCCGGATAGCACCATTGGGATTCTCTATATCCAGCTGAAAGTGCAGGTGGGCCCTTGGCTCGACACTTCATTTAAAACAAATAGCACCTCCAACAGTGCCGCACTCTCTCCATTGAATAATTATTTTTCTCACAATAGGTGGCAGGCTATCAACAGACAGACGGGCAGGGTGGTCAAAGGGACAAACACAGCAAAACACCCCAAGCCACCATGCATGAACCCAGCGTCCTTTTTTTACGGTGGTAGATATTGAGGTATCTGCAAGTCCCACCATGGGAAGTTAGGGGCGGATTCTAACCAAAATAAAACAGAGTCCGTTCTGGGCGGGATTAGACGGATGGGGCGTCATTCTCCGACCCCCCAGCGGGTCGGAGAATGGGCGTTGGCTGCCGTGAATCCCGCCCCCGCCGGTTGCCGAAGTCTCCGGTACCGGATATTTGGCGGGGGCGGGAATCGGGCCGCGCTGGTTGGCGGGCCCCCCCTAGCTGGATTCTCCGGCCCGGATGGGCCGAAGTCCCGCCGATAAATTGCCTGTTCCGTCGGCGTAAATTAGAGTACCTATTTACCGGCGGGATAAGGCGGCGTGGGCGGGTTCCGGGGTCCTGGGGGGGGCGCGGGGCGATCTGACCCCGGGGGGTGCCCCCACGGTGGCCTGGCCCGCGATCGGGGCCCACCGATCCGTGGGCGGGCCTGTGCCGTGGGGGCACTCTTTCCCTTCCGCCTCCGCAACGGTCTCCACAATGGCGGAGGCGGAAGAGACACTCCCCACTGCGCATGCGCGGGAAACTGTCAGCGGCCGCTGACGCTCCCGCGCATGCGCCGCCCCGATATGTCATTTCCAGCTGGCGGGGCAACAAAGGCCGTTTCCGCCAGCTGGCGGGGCGGAAATCCCTCCGGCGCCGGCCTAGCCCCTCAATGTTGGGGCTCGGCCCCCAAAGATGCGGAGCATTCCGCACCTTTGGGGCGGCGCGATGCCCGTCTGATTGGCGCCGTTTTGTGCGCCAGTCGGCGGACATCGCGCCGTTTGGGGAGAATTTCGCCCATGGTTCCCGAAACTGAATGATCCCGCTGTCTAACGGCACTCTGGGATTTTTGGGGCCTCAACAGGGAATGCCCTGCCGAGGCTGCACTCCGTCACATTTCCTGCACTGTGGAGCTCCGCTCGTCAGTACAGGAAGAGATCAGGGCGCCATTTTAAAATCGGGCCCTGATCTCTTGACCCCCACCCACTCCCCCCCCCCCCCCGATCATGGGAGGGGAGGGGGATTCCCCCCCCCATGCCTCCATTCACCTCTTGGAGGGTCCTCGAGCCCTACACCCCACCTTAGACGGGCGGAGCACCCTATGCTCAATCCCTGGTGCTGGCAAAATGCCACCAGGCCACTTGGAAGACCATGGCTGGCACCCTCGGGCAGTGCACCTGCCAGCTTGGCAGTGCCACCTGGGCACTGAAAAGGCACTGCCAGGGTGCCCATGTGGCACTGCCAGGGTGAGGCCGGTGGAACCCCAGTGCTGGTTAGAGCTGGAATTGGCAGAGTTAAGGGAGCTTAACTTAACTCATTATGGGAGTGATCCAGATCGCGACGCCTCGCTAGGTTGAACGACCATCAAGAATCCTGGAAGAGGCCTCTTGCGGGATCAAATGGCCGCAACCTGCCCCAATTCCGGCGGGATGCAACCAGGAAATCGTGCCCTAGAGCTCTGAATTAACAAATGGAATCAGGTTCCATGAGTACAATTTGGAGTGAAATGGAGGACAGGCTCCACACGTCCGACTTTCAGTGGGAGTGCCGGTCCATCATGGAACTGTTGGATTCCCAAAGGCCTGATTCCCAGCCTCCCTCTGCTCCTCCCGCATTGATTCCCAGCTTTCGTCTGCTCCTCCCTCACTGATTCCTAAACCTGCGTCTGCTCCTCCCGCACTGATTCCCCCTCCCTCTACCCCCCTCACAGATTCCCCCTCCCTCTGCTCCTCCCTCACTGTTCCCCCCTCACTCTGCCCCCCCTCACTGATTCCCCCTCCCTCTGTCCCCCTCACTGATTCCCCCTCCCTCTGCTCCTCCCTCACTGATTCCCCCTCCCTCTGCTCCTCCCTCACTGATTCCCCCTCCCTCTGCCCCCCCTCACTGATTCCCCCTCCCTCTGCTCCTCCCTCACTGATTTCCCCTCCCTCTGCCCCCCCTCACTGATTCCCAGCATCCCTCTGCCCCCCTCACTGATTCCCCTTCCCTCTGTCCCCCTCACTGATTCCCAGCATCCCTCTGCCCCCCTCACTGATTCCCCCTCCCTCTGCTCCTCCCTCACTGTTACCCCCTCACTCTGCCCCCCCCTCACTGATTCCCCCTCCCTCTGTCCCCCTCACTGATTCCCCCTCCCTCTGCTCCTCCCTCACTGATTCCCGCTCCCTCTGCTCCTCCCTCACTGATTCCCCCTCCCTCTGCCCCCCACTCACTGATTCCCCCTCCCTCTGCCCCCCCTCATTGAGTCCCCCTCCCTCTGCCCCCCCCCACTGATTCCCAGCCTCCCTCAGCTCCTCCCTCACTGATTCCCCCTCCCTCTGCTCCCCCTCACTGATTCCCCCTCCATCTGCCCCCCCTCACTGATTCCCAGCATCCCTCTGCCCCCCCCACTGATTCCCAGCCTCCCTCTGCTCCTCCCTCACTGATTCCCCCTCCCTCTGTCCCCCTCACTGATTCCCAGCATCCCTCTGCCCCCCTCACTGATTCCCCCTCCCTCTGTCCCCCCTCACTGATTTCCCCTCCCTCTGCCCCCCCTCACTGATTCCCCCTCCCTCTGCCCCTCACTGATTCCCCCTCCCTCTGCCCCCCTCACTGATTCCCATCCTCCCTCTGCTCCCCCTCACTGATTCCCCCTCCCTCTGCTCCCCCTCACTGATTCCGCTCCCTCTGCCCCCTCACTGATTCCCATCCCTCTGCCCCCCTTCACTGATTCCCCCTCCCTCTGCCACCCTCACTGATTCCCCTCCCTCTGCTCCCCCTCACTGATTCCCAGCCTCCCTCTGCTCCCCCTCACTGAATTAACAAATGGAATCAGGTTCCATAAGTACAATTTGGAGTGAAATGGAGGACAGGCTCCACACGTCCGACTTTCAGTGGGAGTGCCGGTCCATCATGGAACTGTTGGATTCCCAAAGGCCTGATTCCCAGCCTCCCTCTGCTCCTCCCGCATTGATTCCCAGCCTTCGTCTGCTCCTCCCTCACTGATTCCTAAACCTGCGTCTGCTCCTCCCGCACTGATTCCCCCTCCCTCTACCCCCCTCACAGATTCCCCCTCCCTCTACCCCCCTCACAGATTCCCCATCGCTCTGCCCCCCACTCACTGATTCCCCCTCCCTCTGTCCCCCTCACTGATTCCCCCTCCCTCTGCTCCTCCCTCACTGATTCCCCCTCCCTCTGCTCCTCCCTCACTGATTCCCCCTCCCTCTGTCCCCCCCTCACTGATTCCCCCTCCCTCTGCCCCCCTCATTGAGTCCCCCTCCCTCTGCCCCCCCCCACTGATTCCCAGCCTCCCTCTGCTCCTCCCTCACTGATTCCCCCTCCCTCTGCTCCCCCTCACTGATTCCCCCTTCCTCTGCCCCCCCTCACTGATTCCCAGCGTCCCTCTACCCCCCTCACAGATTCCCCCTCCCTCTGCTCCTCCCTCACTGTTCCCCCCTCACTCTGCCCCCCCCTCACTGATTCCCCCTCCCTCTGTCCCCCTCACTGATTCCCCCTCCCTCTGCTCCTCCCTCACTGATTCCCCCTCCCTCTGCTCCTCCCTCACTGATTCCCCCTCCCTCTGCCCCCCCTCACTGATTCCCCCTCCCTCTGCTCCTCCCTCACTGATTTCCCCTCCCTCTGCCCCCCCTCACTGATTCCCAGCATCCCTCTGCCCCCCTCACTGATTCCCCCTCCCTCTGTCCCCCTCACTGATTCCCAGCATCCCTCTGCCCCCCTCACTGATTCCCCCTCCCTCTGCTCCTCCCGCACTGTTACCCCCTCACTCTGCCCCCCCCTCACTGATTCCCCCTCCCTCTGTCCCCCTCACTGATTCCCCCTCCCTCTGCTCCTCCCTCACTGATTCCCGCTCCCTCTGCTCCACCCTCACTGATTCCCCCTCCCTCTGCCCCCCCTCATTGAGTCCCCCTCCCTCTGCCCCCCCTCATTGAGTCCCCCTCCCTCTGCCCCCCCTCACTGATTCCCCCTCCCTCTGCCCCCCCTCATTGGGTCCCCCTCCCTCTGCCCCCCCCCACTGATTCCCAGCCTCCCTCTGCTCCTCCCTCACTGATTCCCCCTCCCTCTGCTCCCCCTCACTGATTCCCCCTCCACCTGCCCCCCCTCACTGATTCCCAGCATCCCTCTGCCCCCCCCACTGATTCCCAGCCTCCCTCTGCTCCTCCCTCACTGATTCCCCCTCCCTCTGCTCCCCCTCACTGATTCCCCCTCCATCTGCCCCCCCTCACTGATTCCCAGCATCCCTCTGCCCCCCTCACTGATTCCCCCTCCCTCTGTCCCCCTCACTGATTCCCAGCATCCCTCTGCCCCCCTCACTGATTCCCCCTCCCTCTGTCCCCCCTCACTGATTTCCCCTCCCTCTGCCCCCCCTCACTGATTCCCCCTCCCTCTGCCCCTCACTGATTCCCCCTCCCTATGCCCCCCTCACTGATTCCCATCCTCCCTCTGCTCCCCCTCACTGATTCCCCCTCCCTCTGCTCCCCCTCACTGATTCCGCTCCCTCTGCCCCCTCACTGATTCCCATCCCTCTGCCCCCCTTCACTGATTCCCCCTCCCTCTGCCACCCTCACTGATTCCCCTCCCTCTGCTCCCCCTCACTGATTCCCAGCCTCCCTCTGCTCCCCATCACTGAATTAACAAATGGAATCAGGTTCCATAAGTACAATTTGGAGTGAAATGGAGGACAGGCTCCACACGTCCGACTTTCAGTGGGAGTGCCGGTCCATCATGGAACTGTTGGATTCCCAAAGGCCTGATTCCCAGCCTCCCTCTGCTCCTCCCGCATTGATTCCCAGCCTTCGTCTGCTCCTCCCTCACTGATTCCTAAACCTGTGTCTGCTCCTCCCGCAATGATTCCCCCTCCCTCTACCCCCCTCACAGATTCCCCATCGCTCTGCCCCCCACTCACTGATTCCCCCTCCCTCTGTCCCCCTCACTGATTCCCCCTCCCTCTGCTCCTCCCTCACTGATTCCCCCTCCCTCTGCTCCTCCCTCACTGATTCCCCCTCCCTCTGCCCCCCCTCACTGATTCCCCCTCCCTCTGCCCCCCTCATTGAGTCCCCCTCCCTCTGCCCCCCCCACTGATTCCCAGCCTCCCTCTGCTCCTCCCTCACTGATTCCCCCTCCCTATGCTCCCCCTCACTGATTCCCCCTTCCTCTGCCCCCCCTCACTGATTCCCAGCGTCCCTCTGCCCCCCTCACAGATTCCCCCTCCCTCTGCCCCCTCACTGATTCCCCCTCCCTCTGCCCCCCTCACTGATTCCCAGCATCCCTCTGCCCCCTCACTGATTCCCCCTCCCTCTGCCCCCCCTCACTGATTCCCCCTCCCTCTGCCCCTCACTGATTCCCCCTCCCTATGCCCCCTCACTGATTCCCATCCTCCCTCTGCTCCCCCTCACTGATTCCCCCTCCCTCTGCCCCGTCACTGATTCCCATCCCTCTGCCCCCCTTCACTGATTCCCCCTCCCTCTGCCACCCTCACTGATTCCCCTCCCTCTGCTCCCCCTCACTGATTCCCAGCCTCCCTCTGCTCCCCCTCACTGATTCCCCCTCCCTCTGCCCCCCTCACTGATTCCCCTCCCTCTGGCCCCCCTCACTGACTCCCCCTTCCTCTGACCCCCTCACTGATTCCCCCTCCCCCGGCCCCCTCACTGATTCCCCCTTCCTCTGCCCCCCTCACAGATTCCCCACCCTCTGCCCTCCCTCACTGATTCCCCCTCCCTCTGCTCCTCCCTCACTGATTCCCCATCCCTCTGCTCCCCCTCAGATTCCCAGCCTCCCTCTGCCACCCCCTCTATGATTCCCCCTCCCACTGCCCCCCCTCACTGATTCCCCCTCCCTCTGCCCCTCCACTGATTCCCCCTCCCTCTGCCCCCCCTCACTGAGTCCCCCTCCCTCTGCTCCCCCTCACTGATTCCCCCTCCCTCTGCCCCCCTCACTCATTCCCCCTCCCTCTGCCCCAACTCACTGATTCCCCCTCCCTCTGCTCCCCCCTCACTGATTCCCAGCATCCCTCTGCCCCTCCTTACTGATTCCCCCACCCTCTGCTAACCCCTCACTGATTCCCCCTCCCTCTGCCCCCCCTCACTGATTCCCCCTCCTTCTGCCCACCCCTCATTGATTTCCAGCCTTCCTCTGTCCTCCCCTCACTGATTCCCTTCCCTCTGCTCCCCAATCAATGATTCCCCCTCCCTCTGCCCCCACTCACTGACTCCCCCTCCCTCTGCCCCTCCTCACTGATTCCCACTCCCTCTGCTCCCCCTCACTGATTCCCTGCCTCCCTCTGCTCCCCCCCACTGATTGCCCCTCCCTCTGCCCTCCCTCACTGATTTCCCTCCCTCTGCTCCCCCCTAACTGATTCCCCCTCCCTCTGCCCCCCTCACTGATTCCCTCTCCCTCTGCCCCCCTCACTGATTTCCAGCCTCCCTCCGCCCCCTCACTGATTCCCCCTCGCTCTGCCCCCCGCTCACTGATTCCCCCTCCCTCTGCCCCCCCCTCACGGATTCCCCCTCCCTCTGCCCCCCTCACTGATTCCCCCTCCCTCTGCCCCCCTGAATGATTCCCCCTCCCTCTGCCCCCCCTCACTGATTCCCCCTCCCTCTGCCCCCCCACTGTTTCCCCCTCCCTCTGCCCCCTCACTGATTCCCCCTCCCTCTGCTCCCCCTCACTGATTCCCCCTCGCTCTGCCCCCACTCACTGATTCCCCCTCCCTCTGCCCCCCTCACTGATTCCCCCTCCCTCTGCCCCCGCTCACTGATTCCCCCTCCCTCTGCTCCCCCTCACTGATTCCCCCTCCCGCTGCCCCCCTGACTGATTCCCCCTCCCTCTGCCCCTCCCTCACTGATTCCCCCTCCCTCTGCCCCCTCACTGATTCCCCCTCCATCTGCCCCTCCCTCACGGATTCCCCCCCCCTCTGCCCCCCTCACTGATTCCCCCTCCCTCTGCTCCCTCCTCACAGATTCCCCCTCGCTCTGCCCCCACTCACTGATTCCCCCTCCCTCTGCCCCCCTCACTGATTCCCCCTCCCTCTGCCCCCGCTCACTGATTCCCCCTCCCTCTGCTCCCCCTCACTGATTCCCCCTCCCGCTGCCCCCCTGACTGATTCCCCCTCCCTCTGCCCCTCCCTCACTGATTCCCCCTCCCTCTGCCCCCTCACTGATTCCCCCTCCATCTGCCCCTCCCTCACGGATTCCCCCCCCTCAGCTCCCCCTCACTGATTCCCCCTCCCTCTGCCCCCCCTCACTGATTCCCCATCCCTCTGCCCCCCCTCACTGATTCCCCAACCCTCTGCTCCCCCTCACTGATTCCCAGCCTCCCTCTGCTCCCCCTCACTGATTCCCAGCATCCCTCTGCTTCCCCCTCAATAATTCCCCCTCCCTCTGCTCCCCCTCACTGATTCCCAGCCTTCCTCTGCCCCCCCTCACTGACTCCCCCTCCCTCTGCTTCCCCCTCAATAATTCCCCCTCCCTCTGCCCCCCTCACTGATTCCCAGCCTTACTCTGCCCCCACACACTGACTCCCCCTCCCTCTGCTCCCCCCTCACTGATTCCCCCTCCCTCTGCCCCCCTTCACTGATTCCCCCTCCCTCTGCCCCTTCACTGTTTCCCAGCCTCACTCTTCCCACCCTCACTGATACCCCCTCTCTCTGCTCCCCCCACACTGATTCCCCGTTCCACTTCCCCCCCTCTCGGATTCCCCCTTCCTCTGCCCCCCTCACTGATTCCCCCTCCCTCTGCCCCCCCTCACTGATTCTCCCTCCCTCTGCTCCCCCCTCACTAATTCCCCCTTCCTCTGCCCCCCTCACTGATTCCCCCTCCCTCTGCTCCCCCTCTCTGATTTCCCCCTTCCTCTGCTGCCCCCTCACTGATTCCCAACCTCCCTCTGCTCCCCCCTCACTGATTCCCCCTCGCTCTGCCCCCCCTCACTGATTCCCCCTCACTCTGCCCCCCTCACTGATTCCCCCTCTCTCTGCGCCTCCCTCACTGATTCCCCCTCCCTCTGCCCCCCCTCACTGATTCCCCCTCCCTCTGCCCCCCCTCACTGATTCCCCCTTCCTCTGCCCCTCCCTCACTGATTCCACCTCCCTCTGCCCCCCCCTCACTGATTCCCCCTCCCTCTGCCCCTCCCTCACTGATTCCCCCTCCCTCTGCTCCCCCTCACTGATTCCGCTCCCTCTGCCGCCCCTCACAGATTCCCCTCCCTCTGCCCCCCCTCACTGATTCCCCCTCCCTCTGCCTCCCCTCACTGATTCCCCCTCCCTCTGCCCCCCTCATTGATTCCCCTCCCTCTGCCCCCCTCACTGATTTCCAGCCTCCCTCTGCCCCCTCACTGATTCCCCCCCCTCTGCTCCCCCTCACTGATTCCCCCTCCCTCTGCCCCCTCACTGATTTCCAGCCTTACTCTGCCCCCTCACTGATTCCCCCTCCCACTGCCCCCTCACTGATTCCCCTCCCTCTGCCGCCCCTCACAGATTCCCCTCCCTCTGCCCCCCTCACTGATTCCCCCTCCCTCTGCCTCCCCTCATTGATTCCCCCTCCCTCTGCCCCCCTCATTGATTCCCCTCCCTCTGCCCCCCTCACTGATTTCCAGACTCCCTCTGCCCCCTCACTGATTCCCCCCCCTCTGCTCCCCCTCACTGATTCCCCCTCCCTCTGCCCCCTCACTGATTTCCAGCCTCACTCTGCCCCCTCACTGATTCCCCCTCCCACTGCCCCCTCACTGATTCCCCCTCTCTCTGTCCCCCCTCACTGATTCCCCCTCCCTCTGCTCAACCCTCACTGATTCCCCCTCCCTCTGCCCCCACACTGATTCCCCCTTCCTCTGCCCCTCCCTCACTGATTCCCCCTCCCTCTGCCCCCCCTCACTGATTCCCCCTCCCTCTGCCCCACTCACTGATTCCACCTCCCTCTGCTCCCTCCTCACTGATTCCCCCTCCCTCTGCTCCCCCCTCACTGACTCCCAGCCTCCCTCAGCTCCCCCCTCACTGATTCCCCCTCCCTCTGCCCCCCCTCACTGATTCCCCATCCCACTGCCCCCCCTCACTGATGCCCCATCCCTCTGCTTCCCCCTCACTGATTCCCAGCCTTCCTCTGCCCCCACTCACTGACTCCCCCTCCCTCTGCTCCCCCTCACTGATTCCCCCTCCCTCTGCCCCCCCTCATTGATTCCCAGTTCTCTCTGCTCCCTCTCACTCATTCCCCCTCCCTCTGCTCCCCCTCACTGATTCCCCCTCCCTCTGCCCCCCCTCACTGATTCCCCCTCCCTCTGCCCCCCCCACTGATTCACCTTCCTCAGCTCCCCCCTCACTGATTCCCTCCCTCTTCTCCCGCCCCTCACTGATTCCCCTCCCTCAGCCCCCTCACTGATTCCCCTCCCTCTGCTCCCCCCTCACTGATACCCCCTCCCTCTGCCCCCTCACTGATTCCCCCTCCCTCTGCTCCCCCTCACTGATTTCCAGGCTTCCTCGGCCCCCCTCACTGACTCCCCCTCCCTCTGCCCCCCTCACAGATTCCCCACCCTCTGCTCCTCCCTCACTGATTTCCCCTCCCTCTGCCCCCCACTCACTGATTCCCCCTCCCTCTGCCCCCCCTCATTGAGTCCCCGTCCCTCTGCCCCCCCCCCACTGATTCCCAGCCTCCCTCTACTCCTCCCTCACTGATTCCCCCTCCCTCTGCTCCCCCTCACTGATTCCCCCTCCATCTGCCCCCCCCTCACTGATTCCCAGCATCCCTCTGCCCCCCCCCAATGATTCCCAGCCTCCCTCTGCTCCTCCCTCACTGATTCCCCCTCCCTCTGCTCCCCCTCACTGATTCCCCCTCCATCTGCCCCCCCTCACTGATTCCCAGCATCCCTCTGCCCCCCTCACTGATTCCCCCTCCCTCTGTCCCCCTCACTGATTCCCAGCATCCCTCTGTCCCCCCTCACTGATTCCCCCTCGCTCTGCCCCCCGCTCACTGATTCCCCCTCCCTCTGCCCCCCCCTCACGGATTCCCCCTCCCTCTGCCCCCCTCACTGATTCCCCCTCCCTCTGCCCCCCTGAATGATTCCCCCTCCCTCTGCCCCCCCTCACTGATTCCCCCTCCCTCTGCCCCCCCACTGTTTCCCCCTCCCTCTGCCCCCTCACTGATTCCCCCTCCCTCTGCTCCCCCTCACTGATTCCCCCTCGCTCTGCCCCCACTCACTGATTCCCCCTCCCTCTGCCCCCCTCACTGATTCCCCCTCCCTCTGCCCCCGCTCACTGATTCCCCCTCCCTCTGCTCCCCCTCACTGATTCCCCCTCCCGCTGCCCCCCTGACTGATTCCCCCTCCCTCTGCCCCTCCCTCACTGATTCCCCCTCCCTCTGCCCCCTCACTGATTCCCCCTCCATCTGCCCCTCCCTCACGGATTCCCCCCCCCTCTGCCCCCCTCACTGATTCCCCCTCCCTCTGCTCCCTCCTCACAGATTCCCCCTCGCTCTGCCCCCACTCACTGATTCCCCCTCCCTCTGCCCCCCTCACTGATTCCCCCTCCCTCTGCCCCCGCTCACTGATTCCCCCTCCCTCTGCTCCCCCTCACTGATTCCCCCTCCCGCTGCCCCCCTGACTGATTCCCCCTCCCTCTGCCCCTCCCTCACTGATTCCCCCTCCCTCTGCCCCCTCACTGATTCCCCCTCCATCTGCCCCTCCCTCACGGATTCCCCCCCCTCAGCTCCCCCCTCACTGATTCCCCCTCCCTCTGCCCCCCCTCACTGATTCCCCATCCCTCTGCCCCCCCTCACTGATTCCCCAACCCTCTGCTCCCCCTCACTGATTCCCAGCCTCCCTCTGCTCCCCCTCACTGATTCCCAGCATCCCTCTGCTTCCCCCTCAATAATTCCCCCTCCCTCTGCTCCCCCTCACTGATTCCCAGCCTTCCTCTGCCCCCCCCTCACTGACTCCCCCTCCCTCTGCTTCCCCCTCAATAATTCCCCCTCCCTCTGCCCCCCTCACTGATTCCCAGCCTTACTCTGCCCCCACACACTGACTCCCCCTCCCTCTGCTCCCCCCTCACTGATTCCCCCTCCCTCTGCCCCCCTTCACTGATTCCCCCTCCCTCTGCCCCTTCACTGTTTCCCAGCCTCACTCTTCCCACCCTCACTGATACCCCCTCTCTCTGCTCCCCCCACACTGATTCCCCGTTCCACTTCCCCCCCTGTCGGATTCCCCCTTCCTCTGCCCCCCTCACTGATTCCCCCTCCCTCTGCCCCCCCTCACTGATTCTCCCTCCCTCTGCTCCCCCCTCACTAATTCCCCCTTCCTCTGCCCCCCTCACTGATTCCCCCTCCCTCTGCTCCCCCTCTCTGATTTCCCCCTTCCTCTGCTGCCCCCTCACTGATTCCCAACCTCCCTCTGCTCCCCCCTCACTGATTCCCCCTCGCTCTGCCCCCCCTCACTGATTCCCCCTCACTCTGCCCCCCTCACTGATTCCCCCTCTCTCTGCGCCTCCCTCACTGATTCCCCCTCCCTCTGCCCCCCCTCACTGATTCCCCCTCCCTCTGCCCCCCCTCACTGATTCCCCCTTCCTCTGCCCCTCCCTCACTGATTCCACCTCCCTCTGCCCCCCCCTCACTGATTCCCCCTCCCTCTGCCCCTCCCTCACTGATTCCCCCTCCCTCTGCTCCCCCTCACTGATTCCGCTCCCTCTGCCGCCCCTCACAGATTCCCCTCCCTCTGCCCCCCCTCACTGATTCCCCCTCCCTCTGCCTCCCCTCACTGATTCCCCCTCCCTCTGCCCCCCTCATTGATTCCCCTCCCTCTGCCCCCCTCACTGATTTCCAGCCTCCCTCTGCCCCCTCACTGATTCCCCCCCCTCTGCTCCCCCTCACTGATTCCCCCTCCCTCTGCCCCCTCACTGATTTCCAGCCTTACTCTGCCCCCTCACTGATTCCCCCTCCCACTGCTCCCTCACTGATTCCCCTCCCTCTGCCGCCCCTCACAGATTCCCCTCCCTCTGCCCCCCTCACTGATTCCCCCTCCCTCTGCCTCCCCTCATTGATTCCCCCTCCCTCTGCCCCCCTCATTGATTCCCCTCCCTCTGCCCCCCTCACTGATTTCCAGACTCCCTCTGCCCCCTCACTGATTCCCCCCCCTCTGCTCCCCCTCACTGATTCCCCCTCCCTCTGCCCCCTCACTGATTTCCAGCCTCACTCTGCCCCCTCACTGATTCCCCCTCCCACTGCCCCCTCACTGATTCCCCCTCTCTCTGTCCCCCCTCACTGATTCCCCCTCCCTCTGCTCAACCCTCACTGATTCCCCCTCCCTCTGCCCCCACACTGATTCCCCCTTCCTCTGCCCCTCCCTCACTGATTCCCCCTCCCTCTGCCCCCCCTCACTGATTCCCCCTCCCTCTGCCCCACTCACTGATTCCACCTCCCTCTGCTCCCTCCTCACTGATTCCCCCTCCCTCTGCTCCCCCCTCACTGACTCCCAGCCTCCCTCAGCTCCCCCCTCACTGATTCCCCCTCCCTCTGCCCCCCCTCACTGATTCCCCATCCCACTGCCCCCCCTCACTGATGCCCCATCCCTCTGCTTCCCCCTCACTGATTCCCAGCCTTCCTCTGCCCCCACTCACTGACTCCCCCTCCCTCTGCTCCCCCTCACTGATTCCCCCTCCCTCTGCCCCCCCTCATTGATTCCCAGTTCTCTCTGCTCCCTCTCACTCATTCCCCCTCCCTCTGCTCCCCCTCACTGATTCCCCCTCCCTCTGCCCCCCCTCACTGATTCCCCCTCCCTCTGCCCCCCCCACTGATTCACCTTCCTCAGCTCCCCCCTCACTGATTCCCTCCCTCTTCTCCCGCCCCTCACTGATTCCCCTCCCTCAGCCCCCTCACTGATTCCCCTCCCTCTGCTCCCCCCTCACTGATACCCCCTCCCTCTGCCCCCTCACTGATTCCCCCTCCCTCTGCTCCCCCTCACTGATTTCCAGGCTTCCTCGGCCCCCCTCACTGACTCCCCCTCCCTCTGCCCCCCTCACAGATTCCCCACCCTCTGCTCCTCCCTCACTGATTTCCCCTCCCTCTGCCCCCCACTCACTGATTCCCCCTCCCTCTGCCCCCCCTCATTGAGTCCCCGTCCCTCTGCCCCCCCCCACTGATTCCCAGCCTCCCTCTACTCCTCCCTCACTGATTCCCCCTCCCTCTGCTCCCCCTCACTGATTCCCCCTCCATCTGCCCCCCCCTCACTGATTCCCAGCATCCCTCTGCCCCCCCCCAATGATTCCCAGCCTCCCTCTGCTCCTCCCTCACTGATTCCCCCTCCCTCTGCTCCCCCTCACTGATTCCCCCTCCATCTGCCCCCCCTCACTGATTCCCAGCATCCCTCTGCCCCCCTCACTGATTCCCCCTCCCTCTGTCCCCCTCACTGATTCCCAGCATCCCTCTGTCCCCCCTCACTGATTTCCCCTCCCTCTGCCCCCCCTCACTGATTCCCCCTCCCTCTGCCCCTCACTGATTCCCCCTCCCTCTGCCCCCCTCACTGATTCCCATCCTCCCTCTGCTCCCCCTCACTGATTCCCCCTCCCTCTGCTCCCCCTCACTGATTCCGCTCCCTCTGCCCCCTCACTGATTCCCATCCCTCTGCCCCCCTTCACTGATTCCCCCTCCCTCTGCCACCCTCACTAATTCCCCTCCCTCTGCTCCCCCTCACTGATTCCCAGCCTCCCTCTGCTCCCCCACACTGATTCCCAGCCTCCCTCGGCCCCCCTCACTGATTCCCCCTCCCTCTGCCCCCCTCACTGATTCCCCTCCATCTGGCCCCCTCACTGACTCCCCCTCGCTCTGCCCCCCTCACAGATTCCCCACCCTCTGCCCTCCCTCACTGATTCCCCCTCCCTCTGCTCCTCCCTCACTGATTCCCCATCCCTCTGCTCCCCCTCAGATTCCCAGCCTCCCTCTGCCACCCCCCTCTATTCTTCCCCCTCCCTCTGCCCCCCCTCACTGATTCCCCCTCCCTCTGCCCCTCCACTGATTCCCCCTCCCTCTGCCCCCCCTCACTGAGTCCCCCTCCCTCTGCTCCCCCCTCACTGATTCCCCCTCCCTCTGCCCCCCTCACTCATTCCCCCTCCCTCTGCCCCAACTCACTGATTCCCCCTCCCTCTGCCCCTCCACTGATTCCCCCTCCCTCTGCCCCCCCTCACTGAGTCCCCCTCCCTCTGCTCCCCCTCACTGATTCCCCCTCCCTCTGCTCCCCCCTCACTGATTCCCAGCATCCCTCTCCCCTCCTCACTGATTCCCCCACCCTCTGCTAACCCCTCACTGATTCCCCCTCCCTCTGCCCCCCCCTCACTGATTCCCCCTCCCTCTGCCCACCCCTCACTGATTTCCAACCTTCCTCTGTCCTCCCCTCACTCATTCCCTTCCCTCTCCTCCCCAATCAATGATTCCCCCTCCCTCTGCCCCCACTCACTGACTCCCCCTCCCTCTGCCCCTCCTCACTGATTCCCACTCCCTCTGCTCCCCCTCACTGATTCCCTGCCTCCCTCTGCTCCCCCCCACTGATTGCCCCTCCCTCTGCCCTCCCTCACTGATTTCCCTCCCTCTGCTCCCCCCTCACTGATTCCCCCTCTCTCTGCCCCCCTCACTGATTCCCCCTCCCTCTGCCCCCCTCACTGATTTCCAGCCTCCCTCCGCCCCCTCACTGATTCCCCGTCGCTCTGCCCCCCGCTCACTGATTCCCCCTCCCTCTGCCCCCCCCTTCACGGATTCCCCCTCCCTCTGCCCCCCTCACTGATTCCCCCTCCCTCTGCCCCCCTGAATGATTCCCCCTCCCTCTGCCCCCCTCACTGATTCCCCCTCCCTCTGCCCCCCCACTGTTTCCCCCTCCCTCTGCCCCCTCACTGATTCCCCCTCCCTCTGCTCCCCCTCACTGATTCCCCCTCGCTCTGCCCCCACTCACTGATTCCCCCTCCCTCTGCCCCCCTCACTGATTCCCCCTCCCTCTGCCCCCGCTCACTGATTCCCCCTCCCTCTGCTCCCACTCACTGATTCCCCCTCCCTCTGCCCCCCTCACTGATTCCCCCTCCCTCTGCCCCTCCCTCACTGATTCCCCCTCCCTCTGCCCCCCTCACTGATTCCCCCTCCATCTGCCCCTCCCTCACGGATTCCCCCCCCCTCTGCCCCCCTCACTGATTCCCCCTCCCTCTGCTCCCTCCTCACTGATTCCCCCTCCCTCTGCCCCCCTCACTGATTCCCAGCCTCCCTCAGCTCCCCCCTCACTGATTCCCCCTCCCTCTGCCCCCCCTCACTGATTCCCCATCCCTCTGCCCCCCCTCACTGATTCCCCAACCCTCTGCTCCCCCTCACTGATTCCCAGCCTCCCTCTGCTCCCCCTCACTGATTCCCAGCATCCCTCTGCTTCCCCCTCAATAATTCTCCCTCCCTCTGCTCCCCCTCACTGATTCCCAGCCTTCCTCTGCCCCCCCCCCCTCACTGACTCCCCCTCCCTCTGCTTCCCCCTCAATAATTCCCCCTCCCTCTGCCCCCCTCACTGATTCCCAGCCTTACTCTGCCCCCACACACTGACTCCCCCTCCCTCTGCTCCCCCCTCACTGATTCCCCCTCCCTCTGCCCCCCTTCACTGATTCCCCCTCCCTCTGCCCCTTCACTGTTTCCCAGCCTCACTCTTCCCACCCTCACTGATACCCCCTCTCTCTGCTATCCCCACACTGATTCCCCGTTCCACTGTCCCCCCTCTCGGATTCCCCCTTCCTCTGCCCCCCTCACTGATTCCCCCTCCCTTTGCCCCCCCCTCACTGATTCTCCCTCCCTCTGCTCCCCCCTCACTAATTCCCCCTTCCTCTGCCCCCCTCACTGATTCCCCCTCCCTCTGCTCACCCTCTCTAATTTCCCCCTTCCTCTGCTGCCCCCTCACTGATTCCCAACCTCCCTCTGCTCCCCCTCACTGATTCCCCCTCGCTCTGCCCCCCCTCACTGATTCCCCCTCACTGATTCCCCCTCACTCTGCCCCCCTCACTGATTCCCCCTCTCTCTGCGCCTCCCTCACTGATTCCCCCTCTCTCTGCACCTCCCTCACTGATTCCCCCTCCCTCTGTTCCCCCCTCCTCACTGATTCCCCCTTCCCCTGCCCCTCCCTCACTGATTCCACCTCCCTCTGCCCCCCCTCACTGATTCCCCCTCCCTCTGCCCCTCCCTCACTGATTCCCCCTCCCTCTGCCCCCCTCACTGATTCCCCCTCCCTCTGCCCCCCTCACTGATTCCCCCTCCCTCTGCTCCCCCTCACTGATTCCCCCTCCCTCTGCTCCCCCTCACTGATTCCGCTCCCTCTGCCGCCCCTCACAGATTCCCCTCCCTCTGCCCCCCCTCACTGATTCCCCCTCACTCTGCCTCCCCTCACTGATTCCCCCTCCCTCTGCCCCCCTCATTGATTCCCCTCCCTCTGCCCCCCTCACTGATTTCCAGCCTCCCTCTGCCCCCTCACTGATCCCCCCCCCCTCTGCTCCCCCTCACTGATTCCCCCTCCCTCTGCCCCCTCACTGATTTCCAGCCTCACTCTGCCCCCTCACTGATTCCCCCTCCCACTGCCCCCTCACTGATTCCCCTCCCCTCTGCCGCCCCTCACAGATTCCCCTCCCTCTGCCCCCCTCACTGATTCCCCCTCCCTCTGCCTCCCCTCATTGATTCCCCCTCCCTCTGCCCCCCTCATTGATTCCCCTCCCTCTGCCCCCTCACTGATTTCCAGACTCCCTCTGCCCCCTCACTGATTCCCCCCCCCTCTGCTCCCCCTCACTGATTCCCCCTCCCTCTGCCCCCTCACTGATTTCCAGCCTCACTCTGCCCCCTCACTGATTCCCCCTCCCACTGCCCCCTCACTGATTCCCCCTCTCTCTGTCCCCCCTCACTGATTCCCTCTCCCTCTGCCCCCACACTGATTCCCCCTTCCTCTGCCCCTCCCTCACTGATTCCCCCTCCCTCTGCCCCACTCACTGATTCCACCTCCCTCTGCTCCCTCCTCGCTGATTCCCCCTCCCTCTGCTCCCCCTCACTGACTCCCAGCCTCCCTCAGCTCCCCCCTCACTGATTCCCCCTCCCTCTGCCCCCCCCTCACTGATTCCCCATCCCACTGCCCCCCTCACTGATGTCCCATCCCTCTGCTTCCCCCTCACTGATTCCCAGCCTTCCTCTGCCCCCACTCACTGACTCCCCCTCCCTCTGCTCCCCCCTCACTGATTCCCCCTCCCTCTGCCCCCCCTCATTGATTCCCAGTTCTCTCTGCTCCCCCTCACTCATTCCCCCTCCCTCTGCTCCCCCTCACTGATTCCCCCTCCCTCTGCCCCCCCTCACTGACTCCCCCTCCCTCTGCCCCCCCCTCACTGATTGCCCCACTATCTGACCCCCTCACTGATTCCCCCTCCCTCTGCACCCTCACACTGATTCCCCTCCCTCTGCTCCCCCTCTGATTCCCCTCCCTCTGCACCCCCTCACTGATTCCCCCTCCCTCTGCTCCCCCTCACTGATTCCCCTCCCTCTGCTCCCCTCACTGATTTCCCCTCCCTCTGCCCCCCCTCAATGATTTTCCCTCCCTCTGCCCCCCCTCACTGAATCCCCCTCCCTCTGCTCGCCCCTCACTGATTCCCAGCCGCCCTCTGCTCCCCCTCACTGATTCCCCCTCCCTCAGCACCCTCACTGATTCCCCTCCCTCTGCTCCCCCTCACTGATTCCCCCTCCCTCAGCTCCCCCCTCACTGATTCCCACTCCCTCTGCAACCCCCTCACTAATTCCCCCCTCCCTCTGCTCCCCACCCCCGATTCCCCCTCCCTCTGCCCCCCTCACTGATTCCCCCTCACTCTGCCCCCATCACTGATTCCCCCTCCCTCTGCTTCCCCTCACTGATTCACCCTCATTCTGCCCCACCTCACGGATTCCCCCTCCCTCCGCCCCCCCTCACTGATTCCCCCTCCCTCTGCCCCCCTTCACTGATTCCCCCTCCCTCTGACCCCCCTCACTGATTCCCCCTCCCTCTCTCCCCCCTCACTGATTCCCCCTCCCTCTGCTCCCCCTCACTGATTCCCCCTCCCTCTGCCCCCCCTCACTGATTCCCCCTCCCTCTGCCACCCCTCACGGATTCCCCCTCCCTCTGCTCTCCCTCACTGATTCCCCTCCCTCTGCTCCCCCTCTGATTCCCCTCCCTCTGCTCCCCCTCACTGATTCCCCCTCCCTCTGCTCCCCCTCACTGATTCCCCTCCCTCTGCTCCCCCTCACTGATTTCCCCTCCCTCTGCTCCCCCTCACTGATTCCCCTCGCTCTGCCCCCCTCACTGATTCCCCCCCCCTCTGCTCCCCCCTCACTAATTCCCCATCCCTCTGCCCCACTCACTGATTCCCCCTCCCTCTGCTCCCCCTCACTGATTCCCCCTCCCTCTGCCCCCCTCACTGATTCCCAGCCTCCCTCTGCCCCCTCACTGATTCCCCCTCCCTCTGCCCCCCACACGGATTCCCCCTCCCTCTGCCCCCCCTCACTGATTCCCCCTCCCTCTGCCACCCTCACTGATTCCCAGCCCCCCTCTGCTCCCCCCTCACTGATTCCCAGCCTCCCTCTGCCCCCCTCACTGATTCCCCCTCCCTCTGCCCCTCACTGATTCCCCCTCCCTCTGCCCCCCTCACTGATTCCCCCTCCCTCTGCCCCATCACTGATTCCCAGCCCCCCCTCTGCTCCCCCTCACTGATTCGCCGCCTCCCTGAGCCCCCCCTCACTGATTCCCCCTCCCTCTGCTCCCACTCACTGATTCCCCTCCCACTGCTCCCCCTCACTGATTCCCCCTCCCTCTGCCCCCCCTCACTGATTCTCAGCCTCCCTCTGCCCCCCTCCCTGATTCCCCCTCCCTCTGCTCCCCCTCACTGATTCCCCCTCACTCTGCCCCCCCCTCACTGATTCCCCCTCCCTCTGCCCCCCCTCACTGATTCCCCCTCCCTCTGCCCCCCCTCACTGATTCCCCTCCCTCTGTTCCCCACTCACTGATTCCCCCTCCCTCTGCCCCCCATTCACTGATTCCCCCTCCCTCTGCCCCTTCACTGTTTCCCAGCCTCACTCTTCCCACCCTCACTGATACCCCCTCTCTCTGCTCCCCCCACACTGATTCCCCGTTCCACTGCCCCCCCTCTCGGATTCCCCCTTCCTCTGCCCCCCTCACTGATTCCCCCTTCCTCTGCCCCCCCGCACTGATTCTCCCTCCCTCTGCTCCCCCCTCACTAATTCCCCCTTCCTCTGCCCCCCTCACTGATTCCCCCTCCCTCTGCTCCCCCTCTCTGATTTCCCCCTTCCTCTGCTGCCCCCTCACTGATTCCCAACCTCCCTCTGCTCCCCCCTCACTGATTCCCCCTCGCTCTGCCCCCCTCACTGATTCCCCCTCACTGATTCCCCCTCACTCTGCCCCCCTCACTGATTCACCCTCTCTCTGCGCCTCCCTCACTGATTCCCCCTCCCTCTGCCCCTCCCTCACTGATTCCACCTCCCTCTGCCCCCCCCTCACTGATTCCCCCTCCCTCTGCCCCTCCCTCACTGATTCCCCCTCCCTCTGCTCCCCCTCACTGATTCCGCTCCCTCTGCCGCCCCTCACAGATTCCCCTCCCTCTGCCCCCCCTCACTGATTCCCCCTCCCTCTGCCTTCCCTCACTGATTCCCCCTCCCTCTGCCCCCCTCATTGATTCCCCTCCCTCTGCTCCCCCTCACTGATTCCCCCTCCCTCTGCTCCCCCTCACTGATTCCCCTCCCTCTGCTCCCCCTCACTGATTTCCCCTCCCTCTGCTCCCCCTCACTGATTCCCCTCGCTCTGCCCCCCTCACTGATTCCCCCCCCCCTCTGCTCCCCCCTCACTAATTCCCCATCCCTCTGCCCCACTCACTGATTCCCCCTCCCTCTGCTCCCCCTCACTGATTCCCCCTCCCTCTGCCCCCCTCACTGATTCCCAGCCTCCCTCTGCCCCCTCACTGATTCCCCCTCCCTCTGCCCCCCTCACGGATTCCCCCTCCCTCTGCCCCCCCTCACTGATTCCCCCTCCCTCTGCCCCCCTCACTGATTCCCAGCCCCCCTCTGCTCCCCCCTCACTGATTCCCAGCCTCCCTCTGCCCCCCTCACTGATTCCCCCTCCCTCTGCCCCTCACTGATTCCCCCTCCCTCTGCCCCCCTCACTGATTCCCCCTCCCTCTGCCCCATCACTGATTCCCAGCCCCCCCTCTGCTCCCCCTCACTGATTCCCAGCCTCCCTCAGCCCCCCCTCACTGATTCCCCCTCCCTCTGCTCCCACTCACTGATTCCCCTCCCACTGCTCCCCCTCACTGATTCCCCCTCCCTCTGCCCCCCCTCACTGATTCTCAGCCTCCCTCTGCCCCCCTCCCTGATTCCCCCTCCCTCTGCTCCCCCTCACTGATTCCCCCTCACTCTGCCCCCCCCTCACTGATTCCCCCTCCCTCTGCCCCCCCTCACTGATTCCACTCCCTCTGTTCCCCACTCACTGATTCCCCCTCCCTCTGCCCCCCTTCACTGATTCCCCCTCCCTCTGCCCCTTCACTGTTTCCCAGCCTCACTCTTCCCACCCTCACTGATACCCCCTCTCTCTGCTCCCCCCACACTGATTCCCCGTTCCACTGCCCCCCCTCTCGGATTCCCCCTTCCTCTGCCCCCCTCACTGATTCCCCCTTCCTCTGCCCCCCCGCACTGATTCTCCCTCCCTCTGCTCCCCCCTCACTAATTCCCCCTTCCTCTGCCCCCCTCACTGATTCCCCCTCCCTCTGCTCCCCCTCTCTGATTTCCCCCTTCCTCTGCTGCCCCCTCACTGATTCCCAACCTCCCTCTGCTCCCCCCTCACTGATTCCCCCTCACTGATTCCCCCTCACTCTGCCCCCCTCACTGATTCCCCCTCTCTCTGCGCCTCCCTCACTGATTCCCCCTCCCTCTGCCCCCCCTCACTGATTCCCCCTCTCTCTGCCCCCCCTCACTGATTCCCCCTTCCTCTGCCCCTCCCTCACTGATTCCACCTCCCTCTGCCCCCCCTCACTGATTCCCCCTCCCTCTGCCCCTCCCTCACTGATTCCCCCTCCCTCTGCTCCCCCTCACTGATTCCGCTCCCTCTGCCGCCCCTCACAGATTCCCCTCCCTCTGCCCCCCCTCACTGATTCCCCCTCCCTCTGCCTTCCCTCACTGATTCCCCCTCCCTCTGCCCCCCCTCATTGATTCCCCTCCCTCTGCCCCCCTCACTGATTTCCAGCCTCCCTCTGCCTCCTCACTGATTCCCCCCCCCTCTGCTCCCCCTCACTGATTCCCCCTCCCTCTGCCCCCTCACTGATTTCCAGCCTTACTCTGCCCCCTCACAGATTCCCCCTCCCACTGCCCCCTCACTGATTCCCCTCCCTCTGCCGCCCCTCACAGATTCCCCTCCCTCTGCCCCCCCTCACTGATTCCCCCTCCCTCTGCCTCCCCTCATTGATTCCCCCTCCCTCTGCCCCCCTCATTGATTCCCCTCCCTCTGCCCCCCTCACTGATTTCCAGACTCCCTCTGCCCCCTCACTGATTCCCCCCCCCCTCTGCTCCCCCTCACTGATTCCCCCTCCCTCTGCCCCCTCACTGATTTCCAGCCTCACTCTGCCCCCTCACTGATTCCCCCTCCCACTGCCCCCTCACTGATTCCCCCTCTCTCTGTCCCCCCTCACTGATTCCCCCTCCCTCTGCTCCCCCTCACTGATTCCCCCTCCCTCTGCCCCCACACTGATTCCCCCTTCCTCTGCCCCTCCCTCACTGATTCCCCCTCCCTCTGCCCCCCTCACTGATTCCCCCTCCCTCTGCCCCACTCACTGATTCCACCTCCCTCTGCTCCCTCCTCACTGATTCCCCCTCCCTCTGCTCCCCCCTCACTGACTCCCAGCCTCCCTCAGCTCCCCCCTCACTGATTCCCCCTCCCTCTGCCCCCCCCTCACTGATTCCCCATCCAACTGCCCCCCCTCACTGATGCCCCATCCCTCTGCTTCCCCCTCACTGATTCCCAGCCTTCCTCTGCCCCCACTCACTGACTCCCCCTCCCTCTGCTCCCCCCTCACTGATTCCCCCTCCCTCTGCCCCCCTCATTGATTCCCAGTTCTCTCTGCTCCCCCTCACTCATTCCCCCTCCCTCTGCTCCCCCTCACTGATTCCCCCTCCCTCTGCCCCCCCTCACTGATTCCCCCTCCCTCTGCCCCCCCCCACTGATTCACCTTCCTCAGCTCCCCCCTCACTGATTCCCTCCCTCTTCTCCCGCCCCTCACTGATTCCCCTCCCTCAGCCCCCTCACTGATTCCCCTCCCTCTGCTCCCCCCTCACTGATACCCCCCTCCCTCTGCCCCCTCACTGATTCCCCCTCCCTCTGCTCCCCCTCACTGATTTCCAGGCTTCCTCGGCCCCCCTCACTGACTCCCCCTCCCTCTGCCCCCCTCACTGATTCCCCCTCCCCCGGCCCCCTCACTGATTCCCCCTCCCTCTGCCCCCCTCACAGATTCCCCACCCTCTGCTCCTCCCTCACTGATTTCCCCTCCCTCTGCCCCCCACTCACTGATTCCCCCTCCCTCTGCCCCCCCTCATTGAGTCCCCCTCCCTCTGCCTCCCCCACTGATTCCCAGCCTCCCTCTGCTCCTCCCTCACTGATTCCCCCTCCCTCTGCTCCCCCTCACTGATTCCCCCTCCATCTGCCCCCCCTCACTGATTCCCAGCATCCCTCTGCCCCCCCCACTGATTCCCAGCCTCCCTCTGCTCCTCCCTCACTGATTCCCCCTCCCTCTGCCCCCCTCACTGATTCCCCCTCCCTCTGTCCCCCTCACTGATTCCCAGCATCCCTCTGCCCCCCTCACTGATTCCCCCTCCCTCTGTCCCCCCTCACTGATTTCCCCTCCCTCTGCCCCCCCTCACTGATTCCCCCTCTCTCTGCCCCTCACTGATTCCCCCTCCCTCTGCCCCCCTCACTGATTCCCATCCTCCCTCTGCTCCCCCTCACTGATTCCCCCTCCCTCTGCTCCCCCTCACTGATTCCGCTCCCTCTGCCCCCTCACTGATTCCCATCCCTCTGCCCCCCTTCACTGATTCCCCCTCCCTCTGCCACCCTCACTGATTCCCCTCCCTCTGCTCCCCCTCACTGATTCCCAGCCTCCCTCTGCTCCCCCTCACTGATTCCCCCTCCCTCTGCCCCCCTTACTGATTCCCCTCCCTCTGGCCCCCTCACTGACTCCCCCTCGCTCTGCCCCCCTCACAGATTCCCCACCCTCTGCCCTCCCTCACTGATTCCCCCTCCCTCTGCTCCTCCCTCACTGATTCCCCATCCCTCTGCTCCCCCTCAGATTCCCAGCCTCCCTCTGCCACCCCCCTCTATGATTCCCCCTCCCTCTGCCCCCCCTCACTGATTCCCCCTCCCTCTGCCCCTCCACTGATTCCCCCTCCCTCTGCCCTCCCTCACTGAGTCCCCCTCCCTCTGCTCCCCCCTCACTGATTCCCCCTCCCTCTGCCCCCCTCACTCATTCCCCCTCCCTCTGCCCCAACTCACTGATTCCCCCTCCCTCTGCCCCTCCACTGATTCCCCCTCCCTCTGCCCCCCCTCACTGAGTCCCCCTCCCTCTGCTCCCCCTCACTGATTCCCCCTCCCTCTGCTCCCCCCTCACTGATTCCCAGCATCCCTCTGCCCCTCCTCACTGATTCCCCCACCCTCTGCTAACCCCTCACTGATTCCCCCTCCCTCTGCCCCCCCCTCACTGATTCCCCCTCCCTCTGCCCACCCCTCACTGATTTCCAGCCTTCCTCTGTCCTCCCCTCACTCATTCCCTTCCCTCTCCTCCCCAATCAATGATTCCCCCTCCCTCTGCCCCCACTCACTGACTCCCCCTCCCTCTGCCCCTCCTCACTGATTCCCACTCCCTCTACTCCCCCTCACTGATTCCCTGCCTCCCTCTGCTCCCCCCCACTGATTGCCCCTCCCTCTGCCCTCCCTCACTGATTTCCCTCCCTCTGCTCCCCCCTCACTGATTCCCCCTCCCTCTGCCCCCCTCACTGATTCCCCCTCCCTCTGCCCCCCTCACTGATTTCCAGCCTCCCTCCGCCCCCTCACTGATTCCCCCTCCCTCTGCCCCCCCACTGTTTCCCCCTCCCTCTGCCCCCTCACTGATTCCCCCTCCCTCTGCTCCCCCTCACTGATTCCCCCTCGCTCTGCCCCCACTCACTGATTCCCCCTCCCTCTGCCCCCCTCACTGATTCCCCCTCCCTCTGCCCCCGCTCACTGATTCCCCCTCCCTCTGCTCCCACTCACTGATTCCCCCTCCCTCTGCCCCTCCCTCACTGATTCCCCCTCCCTCTGCCCCCCTCACTGATTCCCCCTCCATCTGCCCCTCCCTCACGGATTCCCCCCCCCTCTGCCCCCCTCACTGATTTCCCCTCCCTCTGCTCCCTCCTCACTGATTCCCCCTCCCTCTGCCCCCCTCACTGATTCCCAGCCTCCCTCAGCTCCCCCCTCACTGATTCCCCCTCCCTCTGCCCCCCCTCACTGATTCCCCATCCCTCTGCTCCCTCCTCACTGATTCCCCCTCCCTCTGCCCCCCTCACTGATTCCCAGCCTCCCTCAGCTCCCCCCTCACTGATTCCCCCTCCCTCTGCCCCCCCTCACTGATTCCCCATCCCTCTGCTCCCCCTCACTGATTCCCAGCCTTCCTCTGCTCCCCCTCACTGATTCCCAGCATCCCTCTGCTTCCCCCTCAATAATTCCCCCTCCCTCTGCCCCCCTCACTGATTCCCAGCCTTACTCTGCCCCCACACACTGACTCCCCCTCCCTCTGCTCCCCCCTCACTGATTCCCCCTCCCTCTGCCCCCCTTCACTGATTCCCCCTCCCTCTGCCCCTTCACTGTTTCCCAGCCTCACTCTTCCCACCCTCACTGATACCCCCTCTCTCTGCTCCCCCCACACTGATTCCCCGTTCCACTGTCCCCCCTCTCGGATTCCCCCTTCCTCTGCCCCCCTCACTGATTCCCCCTCCCTCTGCCACCCCTCACTGATTCTCCCTCCCTCTGCTCCCCCCTCACTAATTCCCCCTTCCTCTGCCCCCCTCACTGATTCCCCCTCCCTCTGCTCCCCCTCTCTGATTTCCCCCTTCCTCTGCTGCCCCCTCACTGATTCCCAACCTCCCTCTGCTCCCCCTCACTGATTCCCCCTCGCTCTGCCCCCCCTCACTGATTCCCCCTCACTGATTCCCCCTCACTCTGCCCCCTCACTGATTCCCCCTCTCTCTGCGCCTCCCTCACTGATTCCCCCTCTCTCTGCGCCTCCCTCACTGATTCCCCCTCCCTCTGCTCCCCCCTCCTCACTGATTCCCCCTTCCTCTGCCCCTCCCTCACTGATTCCACCTCCCTCTGCCCCCCCTCACTGATTCCCCCTCCCTCTGCCCCTCCCTCACTGATTCCCCCTCCCTCTGCCCCCCTCACTGACTCCCCCTCCCTCTGCCCCCCTCACTGATTCCCCCTCCCTCTGCTCCCCCCTCACTGATTCCCCCTCCCTCTGCTCCCCCTCACTGATTCCGCTCCCTCTGCCGCCCCTCACAGATTCCCCTCCCTCTGCCCCCCCTCACTGATTCCCCCTCCCTCTGCCTCCCCTCACTGATTCCCCCTCCCTCTGCCCCCCTCATTGATTCCCCTCCCTCTGCCCCCCTCACTGATTTCCAGCCTCCCTCTGCCCCCTCACTGATTCCCCCCCCCTCTGCTCTCCCTCACTGATTCCCCCTCCCTCTGCCCCCTCACTGATTTACAGCCTCACTCTGCCCCCTCACTGATTCCCCCTCCCACTGCCCCCTCACTGATTCCCCTCCCTCTGCCGCCCCTCACAGATTCCCCTCCCTCTGCCCCCCCTCACTGATTCCCCCTCCCTCTGCCTCCCCTCATTGATTCCCCCTCCCTCTGCCCCCCTCATTGATTCCCCTCCCTCTGCCCCCTCACTGATTTCCAGACTCCCTCTGCCCCCTCACTGATTCCCCCCCCTCTGCTCCCCCTCACTGATTCCCCCTCCCTCTGCCCCCTCACTGATTTCCAGCCTCACTCTGCCCCCTCACTGATTCCCCCTCCCACTGCCCCCTCACTGATTCCCCCTCTCTCTGTCCCCCCTCACTGATTCCCCCTCCCTCTGCTCCCCCCTCACTGATTCCCTCTCCCTCTGCCCCCACACTGATTCCCCCTTCCTCTGCCCCTCCCTCACTGATTCCCCCTCCCTCTGCCCCCCCTCACTGATTCCCCCTCCCTCTGCCCCACTCACTGATTCCACCTCCCTCTGCTCCCTCCTCGCTGATTCCCCCTCCCTCTGCTCCCCCCTCACTGACTCCCAGCCTCCCTCAGCTCCCCCCTCACTGATTCCCCCTCCCTCTGCCCCCCCCTCACTGATTCCCCATCCCACTGCCCCCCTCACTGATGCCCCATCCCTCTGCTTCCCCCTCACTGATTCCCAGCCTTCCTCTGCCCCCACTCACTGACTCCCCCTCCCTCTGCTCCCCCCTCACTGATTCCCCCTCCCTCTGCCCCCCTCATTGATTCCCAGTTCTCTCTGCTCCCCCTCACTCATTCCCCCTCCCTCTGCTCCCCCTCACTGATTCCCCCTCCCTCTGCCCCCCCTCACTGATTCCCCCTCCCTCTGCCCCCCCCCCACTGATTCACCTTCCTCAGCTCCCCCCTCACTGATTCCCTCCCTCTTCTTCCGCCCCTCACTGATTCCCCTCCCTCAGCCCCCTCACTGATTCCACTCCCTCTGCTCCCCCCTCACTGATACCCCCTCCCTCTGCCCCCTCACTGATTCCCCCTCCCTCTGCTCCCCCTCACTGATTTCCAGGCTTCCTCGGCCCCCCTCACTGATTCCCCCTCCCTCTGCACCCCCTCACTGATTCCGCTCCCTCTGCTCCCCCTCACTGATTGCCCCACTATCTGACCCCCTCACTGATTCCCCCTCCCTCTGCACCCTCACACTGATTCCCCTCCCTCTGCTCCCCCTCTGATTCCCCTCCCTCTGCACCCCCTCACTGATTCCCCCTCCCTCTGCTCCCCCTCACTGATTCCCCTCCCTCTGCTCCCCTCACTGATTTCCCCTCCCTCTGCCCCCCCTCAATGATTTTCCCTCCCTCTGCCCCCCTCACTGATTCCCCCTCCCTCTGCTCGCCCCTCACTGATTCCCAGCCTCCCTCTGCTCCCCCTCACTGATTCCCCCTCCCTCAGCACCCTCACTGATTCCCCTCCCTCTGCTCCCCCTCACTGATTCCCCCTCCCTCAGCTCCCCCCTCACTGATTCCCACTCCCTCTGCAACCCCCTCACTAATTCCCCCCTCCCTCTGCTCCCCACCCCCGATTCCCCCTCCCTCTGCCCCCCCTCACTGATTCCCCCTCACTCTGCCCCCCTCACTGATTCCCCCTCCCTCTGCTTCCCCTCACTGATTCACCCTCATTCTGCCCCACCTCACGGATTCCCCCTCCCTCCGCCCCCCCTCACTGATTCCCCCTCCCTCTGCCCCCCTTCACTGATTCCCCCTCCCTCTGACCCCCTCACTGATTCCCCCTCCCTCTCTCCCCCCTCACTGATTCCCCCTCCCTCTGCTCCCCCTCACTAATTCCCCCTCCCTCTGCCCCCCCTCACTGATTCCCCCTCCCTCTGCCACCCCTCACGGATTCCCCCTCCCTCTGCTCTCCCTCACTGATTCCCCTCCCTCTGCTCCCCCTCTGATTCCCCTCCCTCTGCTCCCCCTCACTGATTCCCCCTCCCTCTGCTCCCCCTCACTGATTCCCCTCCCTCTGCTCCCCCTCACTGATTTCCCCTCCCTCTGCTCCCCCTCACTGATTCCCCTCGCTCTGCCCCCCTCACTGATTCCCCCCCCCTCTGCTCCCCCCTCACTAATTCCCCATCCCTCTGCCCCACTCACTGATTCCCCCTCCCTCTGCTCCCCCTCACTGATTCCCCCTCCCTCTGCCCCCCTCACTGATTCCCAGCCTCCCTCTGCCCCCTCACTGATTCCCCCTCCCTCTGCCCCCCTCACGGATTCCCCCTCCCTCTGCCCCCCCTCACTGATTCCCCCTCCCTCTGCCCCCCTCACTGATTCCCAGCCCCCCTCTGCTCCCCCCTCACTGATTCCCAGCCTCCCTCTGCCCCCCCTCACTGATTCCCCCTCCCTCTGCCCCTCACTGATTCCCCCTCCCTCTGCCCCCCTCACTGATTCCCCCTCCCTCTGCCCCATCACTGATTCCCAGCCCCCCCTCTGCTCCCCCTCACTGATTCCCAGCCTCCCTCAGCCCCCCCTCACTGATTCCCCCTCCCTCTGCTCCCACTCACTGATTCCCCTCCCACTGCTCCCCCTCACTGATTCCCCCTCCCTCTGCCCCCCTCACTGATTCTCAGCCTCCCTCTGCCCCCCTCCCTGATTCCCCCTCCCTCTGCTCCCCCTCACTGATTCCCCCTCACTCTGCCCCCCCCCTCACTGAATCCCCCTCCCTCTGCCCCCCCTCACTGATTCCCCCTCCCTCTGCCCCCCCTCACTGATTCCCCTCCCTCTGTTCCCCACTCACTGATTCCCCCTCCATCTGCCCCCCTCATTGATTCCCAGAACTCTCTGCTCCCCCTCACTGATTCCCCCTCCCTCTGCTCCCCCTCACTGATTCCCCCTCCCTCTGCTTGCCCCTCACTGCTTCCCCCTCCCTCTACCCCCCTCACTGTTTCCCCCTCCCTCTGCCCCTCTCACTGATTCCTCCTCCCTCTGCTCCCCCTCACTCTGCCCCCCTCACTGATTCACACTCCCTCTGCCCCCTCACTGATTCCCCCTCCCTCTGCCCCCCTCACTGATTCTCCCTCCCTCTGCGCCCCCTCACTGATTCCCCCTCCCTCTGCTTGCCCCTCACTGATTCCCCCTCCCTCTGCCCCCTCACTGTTTCCCCCTCCCTCTGCCCCCCTCACTGATTCCCCCTCCCTCTGCCCCCCTCACTGATTCTCCCTCCCTCTGCGCCCCCTCACTGATTCCCCCTCCCTCTGCTTGCCCCTCCCTGATTCCCCCTCCCTCTGCCCCCTCACTGTTTCCCCCTCCCTCTGCCCCCCCTCACTGATTTCCCCTCCCTCTGCTCCCCCTCACTCTGCCCCCCTCACTGATTTCCCCCTCCCTCTGCCTACCCCTCACTGATGCCCCCTCTCTCTGCCCCCTCACTGATTCCCCTTCCTCTGCCCCCTCACTGATTCCCCCTCCCTCTGCCCCCCTCTCTGATTCCCCTTCCTCTGCCCCCCTCACTGATTCCACCTCTCTCTGCCCCCTCACTGATTCTCGTTCCTCTGCCCCCCTCATTGATTCCCCCTCCCTCTGCCCCCTCACTGATTCCCCCTCCCTATGCCCCCCCTCACTGATTCCCAGCCTCCCTCAGCTCCCCCTCACTGATTTCCCCTCCCTCTGCCCCCCGCTCACTGATTCCCCTCCCTCTGCCCCCCTCACTGATTCCCCTCCCTCTGCTCCCCCCTCACTGATTCCCCCTCCTTCTGCCCCCCCTCATTGATTCCCAGTTCTCTCTGCTCCCCCTCACTCATTCCCCCTCCCTCTGCTGCCCCCTCACTGATTCCCTCCCTCTTCTCCCGCCCCTCACTGATTCCCCTCCCTCAGCCCCCTCACTGATTCCCCTCCCTCTGCTCCCCCCTCACTGATACCACCTCCCTCTGCCCCTCACTGATTCCCCCTCCCTCTGCTGCCCCTCACTGATTTCCAGGCTCCCTCGGCCCCCCTCACTGATTCCCCCTCCCTCTGCACCCCCTCACTGATTCCCCTCCCTCTGCTCCCCCCTCACTGATTCCCCTCCCTCTGCTCCCCCCTCACTGATTCCTCCTCCATCTGCCCCCCCCTCACTGATTCCCCCTCCCTCTGCACCGCCTCACTGATTCCCCTCCCTCTGCTCCCCCTCTGATTCCCCTCCCTCTGCTCCCCCTCACTGATTCCCCCTCCCTCTGCTCCCCCTCACTGATTCCCCTCCCTCTGCTCCCCCTCACTGATTTCCCCTCCCTCTGCCCCCCTCAATGATTTCCCCTCCCTCTGCCCCCCCTCACTGATTCCCCCTCCCTCTGCCCCCCTCACTGATTCCCCCTCCCTCTGATCGCCCCTCACTGATTCCCAGCCTCCCTCTGCTCCCCCTCACTGATTCCCCCTCCCTCTGCACCCTCACTGATTCCCCTCCCTCTGCTCCCCCTCACTGATTCACCCTCCCTCAGCTCACCCCTCACTGATTCCCCCTCCCTCAGCTCCCCCCTCACTGATTCCCACTCCCTCTGCTCCCCCCTCCCTCTGCTCCCCACCCCCGATTCCCCCTCCCTCTGACCCCCCTCACTGATTCCCCCTCACTCTGCCCCCCTCACTGATTCCCCCTCCCTCTGCTTCCCCTCACTGATTCACCCTCATTCTGCACCACCTCACTGATTCCCCCTCCCTCCGCTCCCCCTCACTGATTCCCCCTCCCTCTGCCCCCCTTCACTGATTCCCCCTCCCTCTGCCCCCCTCACTGATTCCCCCTCCCTCTGCTCGCCCCTCACTGATTCCCAGCCTCCCTCTGCTCCCCCTCACTGATTCCCCCTCCCTCTGCAACCTCACTGATTCCCCTCCCTCTGCTCCCCCTCACTGATTCACCCTCCCTCAGCTCACCCCTCACTGATTCCCCCTCCCTCAGCTCCCCCCTCACTGATTCCCACTCCCTCTGCTCCCTCCTCCCTCTGCTCCCCACCCCCGATTCCCCCTCCCTCTACCACCCCTCACTGATTCCCCCTCACTCTGCCCCCCTCACTGATTCCCCCTCCCTCTGCTTCCCCTCACTGATTCACCCTCATTCTGCACCACCTCACTGATTCCCCCTCCCTCCGCCCCCCCTCACTGATTCCCCCTCCCTCTGCCCCCCTTCACTGATTCCCCCTCCCTCTGCCCCCCTCACTGATTCCCCCTTCCTCTCTCCCCCCTCACTGATTCCCCCTCCCTCTGCCCCCCCTCACTGATTCCCCCTCCCTCTGCCACCCCTCACTGATTCCCCCTCCCTCTGCTCTCCCTCACTGATTCCCCTCCCTCTGCTCCCCCTCTGATTCCCCTCCCTCTGCTCCCCCTCACTGATTCCCCCTCCCTCTGCTCCCACTCACTGATTCCCCTCCCTCTGCTCCCCCTCACTGATTTCCCCTCCCTCAGCTCCCCCTCACTGATACCCCTCGCTCTGCCCCCCTCACTCATCCCCGCCCCCTCCTCTCCCCCCTTACTAATTCCCCATCCCTCTGCCCCCACTTACTGATTCCCCCTCCCTCTGCTCCCCCTCACTGATTACCGCTCCCTCTGCCCCCCTCACTGATTCCCCTCCCTCTGCCCCCCCTCACTGATTCCCCCTCCCTCTGCCTCCCCTCACTGATTCCCCCTCCCTCTGCCCCCCTCATTGATTCCCCTCCCTCTGCCCCCCTCACTGATTTCCAGCCTCCCTCTGCCCCCTCACTGATTCCCCCCCCCCTCTGCTCCCCCTCACTGATTCCCCCTCCCTCTGCCCCCTCACTGATTTCCAGCCTCACTCTGCCCCCTCACTGATTCCCCCTCCCACTGCCCCCTCACTGATTCCCCCTCTCTCTGTCCCCCCTCACTGATTCCCCCTCCCTCTGCTCCCCCCTCACTGATTCCCCCTCCCTCTGCCCCCCTCACTCATTCCCCCTCCCTCTGCCCCTCCCTCACTGATTCCCCCTCCCTCTGCCCCCCCTCACTGATTCCCCCTCCCTCTGCCCCACTCACTGATTCCACCTCCCTCTGCTCCCTCCTCACTGATTCCCCCTCCCTCAGCTCCCCCCTCACTGATTCCCCCTCCCTCTGCCCCCCCCCTCACTGATTCCCCATCCCACTGCCCCCCCTCACTGATGCCCCATCCCTCTCCTTCCCCCTCACTGATTCCCAGCCTTCCTCTGCCCCCACTCACTGACTCCCCCTCCCTCTGCTCCCCCTCACTGATTCCCCCTCCCTCTTCCCCCCCTCATTGATTCCCAGTTCTCTCTGCTCCCCCTCACTCATTCCCCCTCCCTCTGCTCCCCTTCACTGATTCCCCCTCCCTCTGCCCCCCCTCACTGATTCCCCCTCCCTCTGCACCCCCCCCACTGATTCACCTTCCTCAGCTCCCCCCTCACTGATTCCCTCCCTCTTCTCCCGCCCCTCACTGATTCCCCTCCCTCAGCCCCCTCACTGATTCCCCTCCCTCTGCTCCCCCCTCACTGATACCCCCTCCCTCTGCCCCCCTCACTGATTCCCCCTCCCTCTGCTCCCTCTCACTGATTTCCAGGCTCCCTCGGCCCCCCTCACTGATTCCCCCTCCCTCTGCACCCCCTCACTGATTCCCCTCCCTCTGCTCCCCCCTCACTGATTCCCCCTCCATCTGCCCCCCCTCACTGATTCCCCCTCCCTCTGCACCCCCTCACTGATTCCCCTCCCTCTGCTCCCCCTCTGATTCCCCTCCCTCTGCTCCCCCTCACTGATTCCCCCTCCCTCTGCTCCCCCTCACTGATTCCCCTCCCTCTGCTCCCCTCACTGATTTCCCCTCCCTCTGCCCCCCTCAATGATTTCCCCTCCCTCTGCCCCCCCTCGCTGATAACCCCCTCCCTCTGCTCGCCCCTCACTGATTCCCAGCCTCCCTCTGCCCCCCATCACTGATTCCCCCTCCCTCAGCACCCTCACTGATTCCCCTCCCTCTGCTCCCCCTCACTGATTCCCCCTCCCTCAGCTCGCCCCTCACTGATTCCCCCTCCCTCTGCCCCCCTCACGGATTCCCCCTCCCTCTGCCCCCCCTCACTGATTTCCCCTCCCTCTGCCCCCCTCACTGATTCCCAGCCCCCCTCTGCTCCCCCCTCACTGATTTGCAGCCTCCCTCTGCCCCCCTCACTGATTCCCCCTCCCTCTGCCCCCCTCACTGATTCCCCCTCCCTCTGCCCCCCTCACTGATTCCCCCTCCCTCTGCCCCCCATCACTGATTCCCAGCCCCCCTCTGCCCCCCCTCACTGATTCCCAGCCTCCCTCAGCCCCCCCTCACTGATTCCCCCTCCCTCTGCTCCCACTCACTGATTCCCCTCCCACTGCTCCCCCTCACTGATTCCCCCTCCCTCTGCCCCCCCTCACTGATTCTCAGCCTCCCTCTGCCCCCCTCCCTGATTCCCCCTCCCTCTGCTCCCCCTCACTGATTCCCCCTCCCTCTGCCCCCCCTCACTGATTCCCCCTCCCTCTGCCCCCCCTCACTGATTCCCCCTCCCTCTGCCCCCCCTCACTGATTCCCCTCCCTCTGTTCCCCACTCACTGATTCCCCCTCCCTCTGCCCCCTCATTGATTCCCAGTTCTCTCTGCTCCCCCTCACTGATTCCCCCTCCCTCTGCTCCCCCTCACTGATTCCCCCTCCCTCTGCTTGCCCCTCACTGCTTCCCCCTCCCTCTACCCCCTCACTGTTTCCCCCTCCCTCTGCCCCTCTCACTGATTCCTCCTCCCTCTGCTCCCCCTCACTCTGCCCCCCTCACTGATTCACGTTCCCTCTGCCCCCTCACTGATTCCACCTCTCTCTGCCCCCTAACTGATTCTCGTTCCTCTGCCCCCCTCACTGATTCCCCCTCCCTCTGCCACCCTCACTGATTCCCACTCCCTCTGCCCCCTCACTGATTCCCCCTCCCTATGGCCCCCCTCACTGATTCCCTCCCTCTTCTCCCGCCCCTCACTGATTCCCCTCCCTCAGCCCCCTCACTGATTCCCCTCCCTCTGCTCCCCCCTCACTGATACCACCTCCCTCTGCCCCCCTCAGTGATTCCCCCTCCCTCTGCTGCCCCTCACAGATTTCCAGGCTCCCTCGGCCCCCCTCACTGATTCCCCCTTCCTCTGCACCCCCTCACTGATTCCCCTCCCTCTGCTCCCCCCTCACTGATTCCCCCTCCATCTGCCCCCCCCTCACTGATTCCTCCTCCCTCTGCACCGCCTCACTGATTCCCCTCCCTCTGCTCCCCCTCTGATTCCCCTCCCTCTGCTCCCCCTCACTGATTCCCGCTCCCTCTGCTCCCCCTCACTGATTCCCCTCCCTCTGCTCCCCCTCACTGAATTCCCCTCCCTCTGCCCCCCTCAATGATTTCCCCTCCCTCTCCCCCCCTCACTGATTCCCCCTCCCTCTGCTCGCCCCTCACTGATTCCCAGCCTCCCTCTGCTCCCCCTCACTGATTCCCCCTCCCTCTGCACCATCACTGATTCCCCTCCCTCTGCTCCCCCTCACTGATTCACCCTCCCTCAGCTCACCCCTCACTGATTCCCCCTCCCTCAGCTCCCCCCTCACTGATTCCCACTCCCTCTGCTCCCCCTCCCTCTGCTCCCCACCCCCGATTCCCCCTCCCTCTGCCCCCCCTCACTGATTCCCCCTCACTCTGCCCCCCTCATTTATTCCTCCTCCCTCTGCTTCCCCTCACTGATTCACCCTCATTCTGCACCACCTCACTGATTCCCCCTCCCTCCGCCCCCCCTCACTGATTCCCCCTCCCTCTGCCACCCTTCACTGATTCCCCCTCCCTCTGCCCCCCTCACTGATTCCCCCTTCCTCACTCCCCCCTCACTGATTCCCCCTCCCTCTGCCCCCCTCATTGATTCCCCCTCCCACTGCCCCCTCACTGATTCCCCTCCCGCTGCCGCCCCTCACAGATTCCCCTCCCTCTGCCCCCCCTCACTGATTCCCCCTCCCTCTGCCTCCCCTCACTGATTCCCCCTCCCTCTGCCCCCCTCATTGATTCCCCTCCCTCTGCCCCCCTCACTGATTTCCAGCCTCCCTCTGCCCCCTCACTGATTCCCCCCCCCTCTGCTCCCCCTCACTGATTCCCCCTCCCTCTGCCCCCTCACTGATTTCCAGCCTCACTCTGCCCCCTCACTGATTCCCCCTCCCACTACCCCCTCACTGATTCCCCCTCTCTCTGTCCCCCCTCACTGATTCCCCCTCCCTCTGCTCCCCCCTCACTGATTCCCCCTCCCTCTGCCCCCCTCACTGATTCCCCCTCCCTCTGCCCCTCCCTCACTGATTCCCCCTCCCTCTGCCCCCCCTCACTGATTCCCCCTCCCTCTGCCCCACTCACTGATTCCACCTCCCTCTGCTCCCTCCTCACTGATTCCCCCTCCCTGAGCTCCCCCCTCACTGATTCCCCCTCCCTCTGCCCCCCCCCTCACTGATTCCCCATCCCACTGCCCCCCCCTCACTGATGCCCCATCCCTCTCCTTCCCCCTCACTGATTCCCAGCCTTCCTCTGCCCCCACTCACTGACTCCCCCTCCCTCTGCTCCCCCTCACTGATTCCCCCTCCCTCTGCCCCCCTCATTGATTCCCAGTTCTCTCTGCTCCCCCTCACTCATTCCCCCTCCCTCTGCTCCCCTTCACTGATTCCCCCTCCCTCTGCCAGCCCTCACGGATTCCCCCTCCCTCTGCACCCCCCCCACTGATTCACCTTCCTCAGCTCCCCCCTCACTGATTCCCTCCCTCTTCTCCCGCCCCTCACTGATTCCCCTCCCTCAGCCCCCTCACTGATTCCCCTCCCTCTGCTCCCCACTCACTGATACCCCCTCCCTCTGCCCCCCTCACTGATTCCCCCTCCCTCTGCTCCCTCTAACTGATTTCCAGTCTCCCTCGGCCCCCCTCACTGATTCCCCCTCCCTCTGCACCCCCTCACTGATTCCCCTCCCTCTGCTCCCCCCTCACTGATTCCCCCTCCATCTGCCCCCCCCTCACTGATTCCCCCTCCCTCTGCACCCCCTCACTGATTCCCCTCCCTCTGCTCCCCCTCTGATTCCCCTCCCTCTGCTCCCCATCACTGATTCCCCCTCCCTTTGCTCCCCCTCACTGATTCCCCTCCCTCTGCTCCCCTCACTGATTTCCCCTCCCTCTGCCCCCCCTCAATGATTTCCCCTCCCTCTGCCCCCCCTCGCTGATAACCCCCTCCCTCTGCTCGCCCCTCACTGATTCCCAGCCTCCCTCTGCCCCCCCTCACTGATTCCCCCTCCCTCAGCACCCTCACTGATTCCCCTCCCTCTGCTCCCCCTCACTGATTCCCCCTCCCTCAGCTCGCCCCTCACTGATTCCCCCTCCCTCTGCCCCCCTCACGGATTCCCCCTCCCTCTGCCCCCCCTCACTGATTCCCCCTCCCTCTGCCCCCCTCACTGATTCCCAGCCCCCCTCTGCTCCCCCCTCACTGATTTGCAGCCTCCCTCTGCCCCCCCCTCACTGATTCCCCCTCCCTCTGCCCCCCTCACTGATTCCCCCTCCCTCTGCCCCCCTCACTGATTCCCCCTCCCTCTGCCCCCCATCACTGGTTCCCAGCCCCCCTCTGCTCCCCCTCACTGATTCCCAGCCTCCCTCAGCCCCCCCTCACTGATTCCCCCTCCCTCTGCTCCCACTCACTGATTCCCCTCCCACTGCTCCCCCTCACTGATTCCCCCTCCCTCTGCCCCCCCTCACTGATTCTCAGCCTCCCTCTGCCCCCCTCCCTGATTCCCCCTCCCTCTGCTCCCCCTCACTGATTCCCCCTCCCTCTGCCCCCCCTCACTGATTCCCCCTCCCTCTGCCCCCCCTCACTGATTCCCCCTCCCTCTGCCCCCCCTCACTGATTCCCCTCCCTCTGTTCCCCACTCACTGATTCCCCCTCCCTCTGCCCCCTCATTGATTCCCAGTTCTCTCTGCTCCCCCTCACTGATTCCCCCTCCCTCTGCTCCCCCTCACTGATTCCCCCTCCCTCTGCTTGCCCCTCACTGCTTCCCCCTCCCTCTACCCCCTCACTGTTTCCCCCTCCCTCTGCCCCTCTCACTGATTCCTCCTCCCTCTGCTCCCCCTCACTCTGCCCCCCTCACTGATTCACACTCCCTCTGCCCCCTCACTGATTCCACCTCTCTCTGCCCCCTCACTGATTCTCGTTCCTCTGCCCGCCTCACTGATTCCCCCTCCCTCTGCCACCCTCACTGATTCCCACTCCCTCTGCCCCCTCACTGATTCCCCCTCCCTATGCCCCCCTCACTGATTCCCCTCCCTCTGCCCCCCTCACTGATTCCCCCCCTCTGCTCCCCCTCACTGATTCCCCCTCCCTCTGCCCCCCTCATTGATTCCCAGTTCTCTCTGCTCCCCCTCACTCATTCCCCCTCCCTCTACTCCCCCCTCACTGATTCCCTCCCTCTTCTCCCGCCCCTCACTGATTCCCCTCCCTCAGCCCCCTCACTGATTCCCCTCCCTCTGCTCCCCCCTCACTGATACCACCTCCCTCTGCCCCCCTCAGTGATTCCCCCTCCCTCTGCTGCCCCTCACTGATTTCCAGGCTCCCTCGGCCCCCCTCACTGATTCCCCCTTCCTCTGCACCCCCTCACTGATTCCCCTCCCTCTGCTCCCCCCTCACTGATTCCCCCTCCATCTGCCCCCCCCTCACTGATTCCTCCTCCCTCTGCACCGCCTCACTGATTTCCCCTCCCTCTGCCCCCCTCAATGATTTCCCCTCCCTCTCCCCCCTCACTGATTCCCCCTCCCTCTGCTCGCCCCTCACTGATTCCCAGCCTCCCTCTGCTCCCCTTCACTGATTCCCCCTCCCTCTGCACCCTCACTGATTCCCCTCCCTCTGCTCCCCCTCACTGATTCACCCTCCCTCAGCTCACCCCTCACTGATTCCCCCTCCCTCAGCTCCCCCCTCACTGATTCCCTCTCCCTCTGCTCCCCCTCCCTCTGCTCCCCACCCCCGATTCCCCCTCCCTCTGCCCCCCTCACTGATTCCCCCTCACTCTGCCCCCCTCACTGATTCCCCCTCCCTCTGCTTCCCCTCACTGATTCACCCTCATTCTGCACCACCTCACTGATTCCCCCTCCCTCCGCCCCCCCTCACTGATTCCCCCTCCCTCTGCCACCCTTCACTGATTCCCCCTCCCTCTGCCCCCCTCACTGATTCCCCCTTCCTCTCTCCCCCCTCACTGATTCCCCCTTCCTCTGCTCCCCCTCAGTGATTCCCCCTCCCTCTGCACCCCCCTCACTGATTCCCCCTCCCTCTGCCACCCCTCACGGATTCCCCCTCCCTCTGCTCTCCCTCACTGATTCCCCTCCCTCTGATTCCCCTCCCTCTGCTCCCCCTCACTGATTCCCCCTCCCTCTGCTCCCACTCACTGATTCCCCTCCCTCTGCTCCCCCTCACTGATTTCCCCTCCCTCAGCTCCCCCTCACTGATACCCCTCGCTCTGCCCCCCTCACTGATTCCCCCCCCTCTGCTCTCCCCTTACTAATTCCCCATCCCTCTGCCCCCACTCACTGATTCCCCCTCCCTCTGCTCCCCCTCACTGATTCCCCCTCCCTCTGCCCCCCTCACTGATTCCCAGCCTCCCTCTGCCCCCTCACTGATTCCCCCTCCCTCTGCCCCCCTCACGGATTCCCCCTCTCTCTGCCCCCCCTCACTGATTCCCCCTCCCTCTGCCCCCCTCACTGATTCCCAGCCCCCCTCTGCGCCCCCCTCACTGATTCCCAGCCTCCCTCTGCCCCCCTCACTGATTCCCCCTCCATCTGCCCCCCCTCACTGATTCCCCCTCCCTCTGCCCCCCCTCACTGATTCCCCCTCCCTCTGCCCCCCATCACTGAATCCCAGCCCCCCTCTGCTCCCCCTCACTGATTCCCAGTCTCCCTCAGCCCCCCTCACTGATTCCCCTCCCACTGCTCCCCCTCACTGATTCCCCCTCCCTCTGCCCCTCCTCACTGATTCTCAGCCTCCCTCTGCCCCCCTCCCTGATTCCCCCTCACTCTGCTCCCCCTCACTGATTCCCCCTCCCTCTGCCCCCCCTCGCTGAATCCCCCTCCCTCTGCCCCCCTCACTGATTCCCCCTCCCTCTGCCCCCCCTCACTGATTCCCTCTCCCTCTGCCCCCCCTCACTGATTCCCAGCCCCCCTCTGCTCCCCCTCACTGATTCGAGCCTCCCTCTGCACCCCCTCACTGATTCCCCCTCCCTCGGCTCCCCATCACTGATTACCCTCCCTCTGCTCCCCCTCACTGATTCCCCCTCCCTCTGCCCCCACTCACTGATTCCCAGCTTCCCTCTGCTCCCCTCACTGATTCCCCATCCCTCTGCCCCCCCTCACTGATTCCCCTTCCCTCTGCCCCCTCACTGATTCCCCCTCACTCTGCTCCCCCTCACTGATTCCCCCTCCCTCTGCCCCCCCTCACTGATTCCCCCTCCCTCTGCTCCCCCTCACTGATTCCCCCTCCCTCTGCTCACCCTCACTGATTCCCCTCCCTCTGCCCCCCCTCAGATTACCCCTCCCTCTGCCCCCTCACTGATTCCCCCTCCCCCTGCCCACCTCACCGATTCCCCCTCCCTCGGCTCACCCTCACTGATTCCCCTCCCTCTGCTCCCCCTCACTGATTCCCCTCCCTCTGTCCCCTCACTGATTCCCCCTCCCTCTGCTCACCCTCACTAATTCCCCCTCGCTCTGCTCCCCCTCACTGATTCCCCCTCCCTCTGCTCCCCCCTCACTGATTCCCCTCTCTCTGCTCCCCCTCACCGGCTCCCCCTCATCGATTCCCCCTCCCTCTGCCCCCTCACGGATTCCCATCCTCCCTCTGCTCCCCCCTCACTTATTCCCCTCCCTCTACTCCCCCTCACTGATTCCCCCTCCCTCTGCTCCCCCCTCACTGATTCCCCCTCCCTCTGCCCCCTCACTCATTCCCCCTCCCTCTGCCCCCTCACTGATTTACAGCCTCCCTCTGCTCCCCCTCACTGATTCCCCCTCCCTCTGCCCCCCCTCACTGATTCCCAGCCTCCCTCTGCCCCCTCACTGATTCCCCCTCCCTCTGCTCCCCCTCAGATTCCCCCTCCCTCTGCCCCCCCTCACTGATTCCCCTCCCTGTGCCCCCCCTCACTTATTCCCCCTCCTTCTACTCCCCCCTCACTGATTCGCCCTCCCTCTGCCCCCTCACTGATTCCCCCTCCCTCTGCTCCCCCTCACTGATTCCCCCTCCCTCTGCCCCCCTCACTGATTCCCCCTCCCTCTGCTCCCCCTCACTGATTCCCCCTCCCTCTGCTCACCCTCACTGATTCCCCTCCCTCTGCTCCCCCTCACAGATTCCCCCTCCCTCTGCACCCTCACTGATTCCCCTCCCTCTGCTCCCCCTCAGAGATTCCCCCTCCCTCTGCCCCCTCACGGATTCCCATCCTCCCTCTGCTCCCCCCTCACTTATTCCCCTCCCCCTGCTCCCCCTCACTAATTCCCCTCCCTCTGCTCACCCTCTGATTCCCCTCCCTCTGCTCCCCCTCACTGATTCTCCCTCCCTCTGCTCCCCCTCACTGATTCGCCTCCCTCTGCTCCCTCTCAATGATTTCCCCTCCCTCTGCCCAACCTCAATGATTCCCTCTCCCTCTGCCCCCCCTCACTGATTCCCAGCCCCCCTCTGCTCCCCCTCACTGATTCCCAGCCTCCCTCTGCTCCCCCTTACTGTTTCCCGCTCCCTCTGCCCCCCTCACTGATTCCCCTCCCTCTGCCCCCCCTCATTAATTCCCCCTCCCTCTGCCCCCACTCACTGATTCCCCTCCCTCTGCCCCCCTCACTGATTCCCTGTCCCTGTGCCCCCCCTCACTGATTCCCAGCCCGCCTCTGCTCCCCCTCACTGATTCCCAGCCTCCCTCTGCCCCCCTCACTGATTCCCCCTCCCTCTGCTCCCCCTCACTGATTCCCCTCCCTCTGCTCCACCTCACTGATTCCCCCTCCCTCTGCCCCCCCTCACTGATTCCCAGACTCCCTCTGCCCCCCTCACTGATTCCCCCTCCCTCTGCTCCCCCTCACTTATTCCCCTCCCTCAGCCCACCCTCACTGATTCCCCCTCCCTCTGCTCCACCTCTCTGATTCCCACTCCCTCTGCCCCCTCACTGATTTTCCCCTCCCTCTGCTCCCCCTCAGATTTCCCCTCCCTCTGCCCCCCCCTCACTGATTCCACCTCCCTCTGCTCCCCCTCTCTGATTCCCCTCCCTCTGCCCACCTCACTGATTCCCCATCCCTCTGCTCCCCCTCAGATTCCCCCTCCCTCTGCCCCCCTCACTGATTCCCCCTCTCTCTGCCCCCCCTCACTGATTCCCCTCTCTCTGCCCTCCCTCACTTATTCCCCCTCCTTCTGCTCCGCCCTCACTGATTCCCCATCCCTCTGCCCCCCCTCACTGATTCCACTTCCCTCTGCCCCCTCACTGATTCCCCCTCCCTCTGCTCCCCCTCACTGATTCCCCCTCCCTCTGCCCCCCTTCACTGATTCCCCCTCCCTCTGCTCCCCCTCACTGATTCCCCCTCCCTCTGCTCACCCTCACTGATTCCCCTCCCTCTGCTCCCCCTCAGATTACCCCTCCCTCTGCCCCCTCACTGATTCCCCCTCCCTCTGCCCACCTCATCGATTCCCCCTCCCTCTGCTCACCCTCACTGATTCCCCACCCTCTGCTCCCCCTCACTGATTCCCCTCCCTCTGTCCCCTCACTGATTCCCCCTTCCTCTGCTCACCCTCACTAATTCCCCCTCCCTCTGCTCCCCCTCACTGATTCCCCCTCCCTCTGCTCCCCCCTCACTGATTCCCCTCTCTCTGCTCCCCCTCACCGATTCCCCCTCCCTCTGCCCCCTCACTGATTCCCCCTCCCTCTGCCCCCTCACTGATTCCCCCTCCCTCTGCCCCCTCACTGATTCACAGCCTCCCTCTGCTCCCCCTCACTGATTCCCCCTCCCTCTGCCCCCCTCACTGATTCCCCCTCCCTCTGCCCCCTCACTGATTCACAGCCTCCCTCTGCCCCCCTCACTGATTCCCCCTTCCTCTGCACCCTCACTGATTCCCCTCCCTCTGCTCCCCCTCACAGATTCCCCCTCCCTCTGCCCCCTCACGGATTCCCATCCTCCCTCTGCTCCCCCCTCACTTATTTCCCTCCCTCTGCTCCCCCTCACTGATTCCCCACACTCTGCTCACCCTCTGATTCCCCTCCCTCTGCTCCCCCTCACTGATTCGCCTCCCTCTGCCCACCCTCAATGATTCCCTCTCCCTCTGCTCCCCCTCACTGATTCCCAGCCCCCCTCTGCTCCCCCTCACTGATTCCCAGCCTCCCTCTGCCCCCCTCACTGATTCCCCCTTCCTCTGCTCCCCCTCACTGTTTCCCCGCCCTCTGCTCCCCCTCACTGATTCCCCCTCCCTCTGCCCCCCTCACTGATTCCCAGCCTCCCTCTGCCCCCCTCACTGATTCCCCCTCCCTCTGCTCCCCCTCACTTATTCCCCTCCCTCAGCCCCCCTCACTGATTCCCCCTTCCTCTGCTCCCCCTCTCTGATTCCCCCTCCCTCTGCCCACCTCACTGATTCCCCCTCCCTCTGCTCCCCCTCACTAATTACCCCTCCCTCTGCTCCCCCTCACTGATTCCCCCTCCCTCTGCTCACCCCTCACTAATTCCCCCTCCCTCTGCCCCCACTCACTGATTCCCCCTCCCTCAGCCCCCCCTCACTGATTCCCCCTCCCTCTGCTCCCCCTCTCTGATTCCCCTTCCCTCTGCTCCCCCTCTCTGATTCCCACTCCCTCTGCCCCCTCACAGATTTCCCCCTCCCTCTGCTCCCCCTCAGATTCCCCCTCCCTCTATCCCCTTAATGATTCCCCCTCCCTCTGCTCCCCCTCTCTGATTCCCCCTCCCTCTACCCCCCTCACTGATTCCTCCTCCCTCTGCTCCCCCTCAGATTCCCCCTCCCTCTGCCCCCCTCACTGATTCCCCCTCCCTCTGCCCCCTCACTGATTCCCCCTCTCTCTGCCCTCCCTCACTTATTCCCCCTCCTTCTGCTCCCCCCTCACTGATTCCCCATCCCTCTGCGCCCCCTCACTGATTCCCCTTCCCTCTGCCCCCTCACTGATTCCCCCTCCCTCTGCTCCCCCTCACTGATTCCCCCTCCCTCTGCCCCCCCTCACTGATTCCCCCTCCCTCTGCTCCCCCTCACTGATTCCCCCTCCCTCTGCCCCCCTCACTGATTCCCCCTCCCTCTGCTCACCCTCACTGATTCCCCTCCCTCTGCTCCCCCTCACTGAATCCCCCTCCCTCTGCCCCCTCACTGATTCCCCCTCCCTCTGCTCACCATCACTAATTCCCCCTCCCTCTGCTCCCCCTCACTGATTCCCCCTCCCTCTGCTCCCCCCTCACTGATTCCCCTCCCTCTGCTCCCCCTCCCTCTGCCCCCCTCACTGATTCCCACTCCCTCTGCCCCCTCACAGATTTCCCCCTCCCTCTGCTCCCCCTCAGATTCCCCCTCCCTCTATCCCCTTAATGATTCCCCCTCCCTCTGCTCCCCCTCTCTGATTCCCCCTCCCTCTGCCCCCCTCACTGATTCCTCCTCCCTCTGCTCCCCCTCAGATTCGCCCTCCCTCTGCCCCCCCTCACTGATTCCCCCTCCCTCTGCCCCCTCACTGATTCCCCCTCTCTCTGCCCTCCCTCACTTATTCCCCCTCCTTCTGCTCCCCCCTCACTGATTCCCCTTCCCTCTGCCCCCTCACTGATTCCCCCTCCCTCTGCTCCCCCTCACTGATTCCCCCTCCCTCTGCCCCCCCTCACTGATTCCCCCTCCCTCTGCTCCCCTTCACTGATTCCCCCTCCCTCTGCCCCCTCACTGATTCCCCCTCCCTCTGCTCACCCTCACTGATTCCCCTCCCTCTGCTCCCCCTCACTGATTCCCCCTCCGTCTGCCCCCTCACTGATTCCCCCTCCCTCTGCTCACCGTCACTAATTCCCCCTCCCTCTGCTCCCCCTCACTGATTCCCCCTCCCTCTGCTCCCCCCTCACTGATTCCCCTCCCTCTGCTCCCCCTCCCTCTGCCCCCCTCACTGATTCCCCTCCCTCTGCCCCCCTCACAGATTCCGACTCCCTCTGCCCCCCCTCACTGATTTCCCCTCCCTCTGCCCCCCCTCACTGATTCCCTCTCCCTCTGCCCCCCCCCACTGATTCCCAGCCCCCCTCTGCTCCCCCTCACTGATTCCCAGCCTCCCTCTGCCCCCCTCACTGATTACCCCTCCCTCTGCTCCCCCTCACTGATTCCCCTCCCTCTGCTCCCCCTCAATGATTCCCCCTCCCTCTGCCCCCCCTCACTGATTCCCAGCCTCCCTCTGCTCCCCCTCTCTGATTCCCACACCCTCAGCCCCCCCTCACTGATTCCCCCTCCCTCTGCTCCCCCTCTCTGATTCCCACTCCCTCTGCTCCCCCTCAGATTCCCCCTCCCTCTGCCCCCCCTCACTGATTCCTCCTCCCTCTGCTCCCCCTCAGATTCCCCCTCCCTCTGCACCCCCTCACTGATTCCCCCTCCCTCTGCCCCCCCTCACTGATTCCCCTCTCTCTGCCCTCCCTCACTTATTCCCCCTCCTTCTGCTCCCCCTCACTGATTCCCCATCCCTCTGCCCCCCCTCACTGATTCCCCTTCCCTCTGCCCCCTCACTGATTCCCCCTCCCTCTGCTCCCCCTCACTGATTCCCCCACCCTCTGCCCCCTCACTGATTCCCCCTCCCTCTGCTCCCCCTCACTAATTCCCCCTCCCGCTGCTCCCCCTCACTGATCCGCCCTCCCTCTGCTCCCCCCTCACTGATTCCCCTCCCTCTGCTCCCCCTCACTGATTCCCCCTCCCTCTGCCCCCTCACGGATTCCCATCCTCCCTCTCCTCCCCCCTCACTTATTCCCCTCCCTCTGCTCCCCCTCACTGATTCCCCCTCCCTCTGCTCCCCCTCACTGATTCCCCCTCCCTCTGCTCCCCCCTCACTGATTCCCCCTCCCTCTGCCCCCTCACTGATTCCCAGCCTCCCTCTGCTCCCCCTCACTGATTCCCCCTCCCTCTGCCCCCCCACTTCTGATTCCCAGCCTCCCTCTGCCCCCCTCGCTGATTCCGCCTCCCTCTGCTCCCCCTCAGATTCCCCCACCCTCTGCCCCCCTCACAGATTCCCCCTCCCTCTGCCCTCCCTCACTGATTCCCCTCCCTCTGCCCCCCCCTCACTTATTCCCTCCTTCTGCTCCCCCTCACTGATTCCCCCTCCCTCTGCCCCCCCCCTCACTGATTCCCCTTCCCTCTGCCCCCTCACTGATTCCCCCTCCCTCTGCTCCCCCTCACTGATTCCCTCTCCCTCTGCCCCCCCTCACTGATTCCGCCTCCCTCTGCTCAACCTCACTGATTCGCCCTCCCTCTGCCCCCCTCACTGATTCCCCCTCCCTCTGCTCACCGTCACTAATTCCCCCTCCCTCTGCTCCCCCTCACTGATTCCCCCTCCCTCTGCTCCCCCCTCACTGATTCCCCTCCCTCTGCTCCCCCTCCCTCTGCCCCCCTCACTGATTCCCCTCCCTCTGCCCCCCTCACAGATTCCGACTCCCTCTGCCCCCCCTCACTGATTCCCCCTCCCTCTGCCCCCCCTCACTGATTCCCTCTCCCTCTGCCCCCCCCCCCCCACTGATTCCCAGCCCCCCTCAGCTCCCCCTCACTGATTCCCAGCCTCCCTCTGCCCCCCTCACTGATTACCCCTCCCTCTGCTCCCCCTCACTGATTCCCCTCCCTCTGCTCCCCCTCAATGATTCCCCCTCCCTCTGCCCCCCCTCACTGATTCCCAGCCTCCCTCTGCCCCCTCACTTATTCCCCTCCCTCAGCCCCCCCTCACTGATTCCCCCTCCCTCTGCTCCCCCTCTCTGATTCCCACTCCCTCTGCTCCCCCTCAGATTCCCCCTCCCTCTGCCCCCCCTCACTGATTCCCCCTCCCTCTGCTCCCCCTCTCTGATTCCCCCTCCCTCTGCCCCCCTCACTGATTCCCCCTCCCTCTGCTCCCCCTCAGATTCCCCCTCCCTCTGCACCCCCTCACTGATTCCCCCTCCCTCTGCCCCCCCTCACTGATTCCCCTCTCTCTGCCCTCCCTCACTTATTCCCCCTCCTTCTGCTCCCCCCTCACTGATTCCCCATCCCTCTGCCCCCCCTCACTGATTCCCCTTCCCTCTGCCCCCTCACTGATTCCCCCTCCCTCTGCTCCCCCTCACTGATTCCCCCTCCCTCTGCCCCCTCACTGATTCCCCCTCCCTCTGCTCCCCCTCACTAATTCCCCCTCCCGCTGCTCCCCCTCACTGATCCGCCCTCCCTCTGCTCCCCCCTCACTGATTCCCCTCCCTCTGCTCCCCCTCACTGATTCCCCCTCCCTCTGCCCCCTCACGGATTCCCATCCTCCCTCTCCTCCCCCCTCACTTATTCCCCTCCCTCTGCTCCCCCTCACTGATTCCCCCTCCCTCTGCTCCCCCTCACTGATTCCCCCTCCCTCTGCTCCCCCCTCACTGATTCCCCCTCCCTCTGCCCCCTCACTGATTCCCAGCCTCCCTCTGCTCCCCCTCACTGATTCCCCCTCCCTCTGCCCCCCCACTTCTGATTCCCAGCCTCCCTCTACCCCCCTCACTGATTCCGCCTCCCTCTGCTCCCCCTCAGATTCCCCCACCCTCTGCCCCCCTCACAGATTCCCCCTCCCTCTGCCCTCCCTCACTGATTCCCCTCCCTCTGCCCCCCCCTCACTTATTCCCTCCTTCTGCTCCCCCTCACTGATTCCCCCTCCCTCTGCCCCCCCCTCACTGATTCCCCTTCCCTCTGCCCCCTCACTGATTCCCCCTCCCTCTGCTCCCCCTCACTGATTCCCTCTCCCTCTGCCCCCCCCTCACTGATTCCGCCTCCCTCTGCTCAACCTCACTGATTCGCCCTCCCTCTGCCCCCCTCACTGATTCCCCCTCCCTCTGCTCACCCTCACTGATTCCCCTCCCTCTGCTCCCCCTCACTGATTCCCCCTCCCTCTGCACCCTCAATGATTCCCCGTCCCTCTGCTCACCCTCACTAATTCCCCCTCCCTCTGCTCCCCCTCACTCATTCCCGCTCCCTCTGCTCCCCCCTCACTGATTCCCCTCCCTCTGCTCCCCCTCACTGATTCCCCTCCTTCTGCTCCCCCTCTGATTCCCCTCCCTCTGCTCCCCCTCACTGATTCCCCCTCCCTCTGCTCCCCCTCACTGATTCCCCTCCCTCTGCTCCCCCTCACTGATTTCCCCTCCCTCTGCCCCCCCTCAATGATTCCCCCTCCCTCTGCCCCCCCTCACTGATTCCCCCTCCCTCCGCTCGCCACTCACTGATTCCCAGCCTCCCTCTGCTCCCCCTCACTGTTTCCCCCTCCCTCTGCCCCCCTCATTGATTCCCCTCCCTCTGCTCCCCCTCACTGATTCCCCCTCACTCTGCTCCCCCCTCACTGATTCCCCCTCCCTCTGCTCCCCCTCACTGATTCCCCCTCACTGATTCCCCCTCCCTCTGCGCCCCCTCACTGATTCCCAGCGCCCCTCTGCTCCCCCTCACTGATTCCCCCTCCCTCTGCTCCCCCTCACTGATTCCCCCTCCCTGTGCCCCCCTCACTGATTCCCCCTCACTCTGCTCCCCCCTCACTGATTCCCCCTCCCTCTGCTCCCCTTCACTGATTCCCCCTCCCTCTGCTCCCCCTCACTGATTCCCAGCCTCCCTCTGCTCCCCCTCACTGATTCCCAGCCTCCCTCTCCTCCCCCTCAGATTACCCCTCCCTCTGCCCCCTCACTGATTCCCCCTCCCTCTGCCCACCTCACTGATTCCCCCTCCCTCTGCTCACCCTCACTGATTCCCCTCCCTCTGCTCCCCCTCACTGATTCCCCCTCCCTCTGTCCCCTCACTGATTCCCCCTCCCTCTGCTCACCCTCACTAATTCCCCCTCTCTCTGCTCCCCCTCACTGATTCCCCCTCCCTCTGCTCCCCCCTCACTGATTCCCCTCTCTCTGCTCCCCCTCACCGATTCCCCCTCCCTCTGCCCCCTCACGGATTCCCATCCTCCCTCTGCTCCCCCCTCACTTATACCCCTCCCTCTGCTCCCCCTCACTGATTCCCCCTCCCTCTGCTCCCCCCTCACTGATTCCCCCTCCCTCTGCCCCCTCACTGATTCCCCCTCCCTCTGCCCCCTCACTGATTCCCCCTCACTCTGCCCCCCCTCACTGATTCCCCCTCCCTCTGCCCCCCCTCACTTATTCCCCCTCCTTCTGCTCCCCCCTCACTGATTCCCCCTCCCTCTGACCCCTCACTGATTCCCCATCCCTCTGCTCCCCCTCACTGATTCCCCATCCCTCTGCCCCCTCACGGATTTCCATCCTCCCTCTGCTCCCCCCTCACTTATTCCCCTCCCTCTGCTCCCCCTCACTGATTCCCCTCCTTCTGCTCCCCCTCTGATTCCCCTCCCTCTGCTCCCCCTCACTGATTCCCCCTCCCTCTGCTCCCCCTCAATGATTCGCCTCCCTCTGCTCCCCCTCAATGATTTCCCCTCCCTCTGCCCACCCTCAATGATTCCCTCTCCCTCTGCCCCCCCTCACTGATTCTCAGCCCCCCTCTGCTCCCCCTCACTGATTCCCAGCCTCTCTCTGCCCCCCTCACTTATTCCCCCTCCTTCTGCTCCGCCCTCACTGATTCCCCATCCCTCTGCCCCCCTCACTGATTCCCAGCCTCCCTCTGCCCCCCTCACTGATTCCGCCTCCCTCTGCTCCCCCTCAGATTCCCCCTCCCTCTGCCCCCCTCACAGATTCCCCCTCCCTCTGCCCTCCCTCACTGATTCCCCTCCCTCTGCCCCCCCCTCACTTATTCCCTCCTTCTGCTCCCCCTCACTGATTCCCCCTACCTCTGCCCCCCCCTCACTGATTCCCCTTCCCTCTGCCCCCTCACTGATTCCCCCTCCCTCTGCTCCCCCTCACTGATTCCCTCTCCCTCTGCCCCCCCCTCACTGATTCCCCCTCCCTCTGCTCAACCTCACTGATTCGACTTCCCTCTGCCCCCCTCACTGATTCCCCCTCCCTCTGCTCACCCTCACTGATTCCCCTCCCTCCGCTCCCCCTCACTGATTCCCCCTCCCTCTGCACCCTCAATGATTCCCCGTCCCTCTGCTCACCCTCACTAATTCCCCCTCCCTCTGCTACCCCTCACTCATTCCCGCTTCCTCTGCTCCCCCCTCACTGATTCCCCTCCCTCTGCTTCCCCTCACTGATTCCCCTCCCTCTGCTCCCCCTCTGATTCCCCTCCCTCTGCTCCCCCTCACTGATTCCCCCTCCCTCTGCTCCCCCTCACTGATTCCCCTCCCTCTGCTCCCCCTCACTGATTTCCCCTCCCTCTGCCCCCCCTCAATGATTCCCCCTCCCTCTGCCCCCCCTCACTGATTCCCCCTCCATCTGCTCGCCACTCACTGATTCCCAGCCTCCCTCTGCTCCCCCTCACTGTTTCCCCCTCCCTCTGCCCCCCTCATTGATTCCCCTCCCTCTGCTCCCCCTCACTGATTCCCCCTCACTCTGCTCCCCCCTCACTGATTCCCCCTCCCTCTGCTCCCCCTCACTGATTCCCCCTCCCTCTGCGCCCCCTCACTAATTCCCAGCGCCCCTCTGCTCCCCCTCACTGATTCCCCCTCCCTCTGCTCCCCCTCACTGATTCCCCCTCCCTGTGCCCCCCTCACTGATTCCCCCTCACTCTGCTCCCCCCTCACTGATTCCCCCTCCCTCTGCTCCCCTTCACTGATTCCCCCTCCCTCTGCTCCCCCTCACTGATTCCCAGCCTCCCTCTGCTCCCCCTCACTGATTCCCAGCCTCCCTCTGCTTCCCCTCAGATTACCCCTCCCTCTGCCCCCTCACTGATTCCCCCTCCCTCTGCCCACCTCACTGATTCCCCCTCCCTCTGCTCACCCTCACTGATTCCCATCCCTCTGCTCCCCCTCACTGATTCCCCCTCCCTCTGTCCCCTCACTGATTTCCCCTCCCTCTGCTCACCCTCACAAATTCCCCCTCTCTCTGCTCCCCCTCACTGATTCCCCCTCCCTCTGCTCCCCCCTCACTGATTCCCCTCTCTCTGCTCCCCCTCACCGATTCCCCCTCCCTCTGCCCCCTCACGGATTCCCATCCTCCCTCTGCTCCCCCCTCACTTATACCCCTCCCTCTGCTCCCCCTCACTGATTCCCCCTCCCTCTGCTGCCCCCTCACTGATTCCCCCTCCCTCTGCCCCCTCACTGATTCCACCTCCCTCTGCCCCCCCTCACTGATTCCCCCTCCCTCTGCTCCCCCTCAGATTCCCCCTGCCTCTGCCCCCCCTCACTGATTCCCCCTCACTCTGCCCCCCCTCACTGATTCCCCCTCCCTCTTCCCCCCCCTCACTTATTCCCCCTCCTTCTGCTCCCCCCTCACTGATTCCCCCTCCCTCTGCCCCCTCACTGATTCCCCATCCCTCTGCTCCCCCTCACTGATTCCCCATCCCTCTGCCCCCTCACGGATTCCCATCCTCCCTCTGCTCCCCCCTCACTTATTCCCCTCCCTCTGCTCCCCCTCACTGATTCCCCTCCCTCTGCTCCCCCTCTGATTCCCCTCCCTCTGCTCCCCCTCACTGATTCCCCCTCCCTCTGCTCCCCCTCAATGATTCGCCTCCCTCTGCTCCCCCTCAATGATTTCCCCTCCCTCTGCCCACCTCACTGATTCCCCCTCCCTCTGCTCACCCTCACTGATTCCCCTCCCTCTGCTCCCCCTCACTGATTCCCCCTCCCTCTGTCCCCTCACTGATTCCCCCTCCCTCTGCTCACCCTCACTAATTCCCCCTCTCTCTGCTCCCCCTCACTGATTCCCCCTCCCTCTGCTCCCCCCTCACTGATTCCCCTCTCTCTGCTCCCCCTCACCGATTCCCCCTCCCTCTGCCCCCTCACGGATTCCCATCCTCCCTCTGCTCCCCCCTCACTTATACCCCTCCCTCTGCTCCCCCTCACTGATTCCCCCTCCCTCTGCTCCCCCCTCACTGATTCCCCCTCCCTCTGCCCCCTCACTGATTCCCCCTCCCTCTGCCCCCTCACTGATTCCCCCTCACTCTGCCCCCCCTCACTGATTCCCCCTCCCTCTGCCCCCCTCACTTATTCCCCCTCCTTCTGCTCCCCCCTCACTGATTCCCCCTCCCTCTGACCCCTCACTGATTCCCCATCCCTCTGCTCCCCCTCACTGATTCCCCATCCCTCTGCCCCCTCACGGATTTCCATCCTCCCTCTGCTCCCCCCTCACTTATTCCCCTCCCTCTGCTCCCCCTCACTGATTCCCCTCCTTCTGCTCCCCCTCTGATTCCCCTCCCTCTGCTCCCCCTCACTGATTCCCCCTCCCTCTGCTCCCCCTCAATTATTCGCCTCCCTCTGCTCCCCCTCAATGATTTCCCCTCCCTCTGCCCACCCTCAATGATTCCCTCTCCCTCTGCCCCCCCTCACTGATTCTCAGCCCCCCTCTGCTCCCCCTCACTGATTCCCAGCCTCTCTCTGCCCCCCTCACTTATTCCCCCTCCTTCTGCTCCGCCCTCACTGATTCCCCATCCCTCTGCCCCCCTCACTGATTCCCAGCCTCCCTCTGCCCCCCTCACTGATTCCGCCTCCCTCTGCTCCCCCTCAGATTCCCCCTCCCTCTGCCCCCCTCACAGATTCCCCCTCCCTCTGCCCTCCCTCACTGATTCCCCTCCCTCTGCCCCCCCCTCACTTATTCCCTCCTTCTGCTCCCCCTCACTGATTCCCCCTACCTCTGCCCCCCCCTCACTGATTCCCCTTCCCTCTGCCCCCTCACTGATTCCCCCTCCCTCTGCTCCCCCTCACTGATTCCCTCTCCCTCTGCCCCCCCCTCACTGATTCCCCCTCCCTCTGCTCAACCTCACTGATTCGACTTCCCTCTGCCCCCCTCACTGATTCCCCCTCCCTCTGCTCACCCTCACTGATTCCCCTCCCTCCGCTCCCCCTCACTGATTCCCCCTCCCTCTGCACCCTCAATGATTCCCCGTCCCTCTGCTCACCCTCACTAATTCCCCCTCCCTCTGCTACCCCTCACTCATTCCCGCTTCCTCTGCTCCCCCCTCACTGATTCCCCTCCCTCTGCTTCCCCTCACTGATTCCCCTCCCTCTGCTCCCCCTCTGATTCCCCTCCCTCTGCTCCCCCTCACTGATTCCCCCTCCCTCTGCTCCCCCTCACTGATTCCCCTCCCTCTGCTCCCCCTCACTGATTTCCCCTCCCTCTGCCCCCCCTCAATGATTCCCCCTCCCTCTGCCCCCCCTCACTGATTCCCCCTCCATCTGCTCGCCACTCACTGATTCCCAGCCTCCCTCTGCTCCCCCTCACTGTTTCCCCCTCCCTCTGCCCCCCTCATTGATTCCCCTCCCTCTGCTCCCCCTCACTGATTCCCCCTCACTCTGCTCCCCCTCACTGATTCCCCCTCCCTCTGCTCCCCCTCACTGATTCCCCCTCCCTCTGCGCCCCCTCACTAATTCCCAGCGCCCCTCTGCTCCCCCTCACTGATTCCCCCTCCCTCTGCTCCCCCTCACTGATTCCCCCTCCCTGTGCCCCCCTCACTGATTCCCCCTCACTCTGCTCCCCCCTCACTGATTCCCCCTCCCTCTGCTCCCCTTCACTGATTCCCCCTCCCTCTGCTCCCCCTCACTGATTCCCAGCCTCCCTCTGCTCCCCCTCACTGATTCCCAGCCTCCCTCTGCTTCCCCTCAGATTACCCCTCCCTCTGCCCCCTCACTGATTCCCCCTCCCTCTGCCCACCTCACTGATTCCCCCTCCCTCTGCTCACCCTCACTGATTCCCATCCCTCTGCTCCCCCTCACTGATTCCCCCTCCCTCTGTCCCCTCACTGATTTCCCCTCCCTCTGCTCACCCTCACAAATTCCCCCTCTCTCTGCTCCCCCTCACTGATTCCCCCTCCCTCTGCTCCCCCCTCACTGATTCCCCTCTCTCTGCTCCCCCTCACCGATTCCCCCTCCCTCTGCCCCCTCACGGATTCCCATCCTCCCTCTGCTCCCCCCTCACTTATACCCCTCCCTCTGCTCCCCCTCACTGATTCCCCCTCCCTCTGCTGCCCCCTCACTGATTCCCCCTCCCTCTGCCCCCTCACTGATTCCACCTCCCTCTGCCCCCCCTCACTGATTCCCCCTCCCTCTGCTCCCCCTCAGATTCCCCCTGCCTCTGCCCCCCCTCACTGATTCCCCCTCACTCTGCCCCCCCTCACTGATTCCCCCTCCCTCTTCCCCCCCCTCACTTATTCCCCCTCCTTCTGCTCCCCCCTCACTGATTCCCCCTCCCTCTGCCCCCTCACTGATTCCCCATCCCTCTGCTCCCCCTCACTGATTCCCCATCCCTCTGCCCCCTCACGGATTCCCATCCTCCCTCTGCTCCCCCCTCACTTATTCCCCTCCCTCTGCTCCCCCTCACTGATTCCCCTCCCTCTGCTCCCCCTCTGATTCCCCTCCCTCTGCTCCCCCTCACTGATTCCCCCTCCCTCTGCTCCCCCTCAATGATTCGCCTCCCTCTGCTCCCCCTCAATGATTTCCCCTCCCTCTGCCCACCCTCAATGATTCCCTCTCCCTCTGCTCATCCTCACTGATTCTCAGCCCCCCTCTGCTCCCCCTCACTGATTCCCAGCCTCTCTCTGCCCTCCCTCACTTATTCCCCCTCCTTCTGCTCCGCCCTCACTGATTCCCCATCCCTCTGCCCCCCCTCACTGATTCCCCTTCCCTCTGCCCCCTCACTGATTCCCCCTCCCTCTGCTCCTGCTCACTGATTCCCCCTCCCTCTGCCCCCCCCTCACTGATTCCCCCTCCCTCTGCTCCCCCTCACTGATTCCCCCTACCTCTGCTCACCCTCACTGATTCCCCTCCCTCTGCTCCCCCTCAGATTACCCCTCCCTCTGCCCCCTCACTGATTCCCCCTCCCTCTGCTCACCCTCACTAATTCCCCCTCCCTCTGCTCCCCCTCACTGATTCCCCCTCCCTCTGCTCCCCCCTCACTAATTCCCCCTCCCTCTGCCCCCACTCACTGATTCCCCCTCCCTCTGCTCCCCCTCACTGAATCCCCCTCCCTCTGCCCCCTCACTGATTCCCAGCCTCCCTCTGCCCCCCCTCACTGATTCCCCCTCCCTCCGCTCGCCACTCACTGATTCCCAGCCTCCCTCTGCTCCCCCTCACTGTTTCCCCCTCCCTCTGCCCCCCTCATTGATTCCCCTCCCTCTGCTCCCCCTCACTGATTCCCCCTCACTCTGCTCCCCCCTCACTGATTCCCCCTCCCTCTGCTCCCCCTCACTGATTCCCCCTCACTGATTCCCCCTCCCTCTGCGCCCCCTCACTGATTCCCAGCGCCCCTCTGCTCCCCCTCACTGATTCCCCCTCCCTCTGCTCCCCCTCACTGATTCCCCCTCCCTGTGCCCCCCTCACTGATTCCCCCTCACTCTGCTCCCCCCTCACTGATTCCCCCTCCCTCTGCTCCCCTTCACTGATTCCCCCTCCCTCTGCTCCCCCTCACTGATTCCCAGCCTCCCTCTGCTCCCCCTCACTGATTCCCAGCCTCCCTCTCCTCCCCCTCAGATTACCCCTCCCTCTGCCCCCTCACTGATTCCCCCTCCCTCTGCCCACCTCACTGATTCCCCCTCCCTCTGCTCACCCTCACTGATTCCCCTCCCTCTGCTCCCCCTCACTGATTCCCCCTCCCTCTGTCCCCTCACTGATTCCCCCTCCCTCTGCTCACCCTCACTAATTCCCCCTCTCTCTGCTCCCCCTCACTGATTCCCCCTCCCTCTGCTCCCCCCTCACTGATTCCCCTCTCTCTGCTCCCCCTCACCGATTCCCCCTCCCTCTGCCCCCTCACGGATTCCCATCCTCCCTCTGCTCCCCCCTCACTTATACCCCTCCCTCTGCTCCCCCTCACTGATTCCCCCTCCCTCTGCTCCCCCCTCACTGATTCCCCCTCCCTCTGCCCCCTCACTGATTCCCCCTCCCTCTGCCCCCTCACTGATTCCCCCTCACTCTGCCCCCCCTCACTGATTCCCCCTCCCTCTGCCCCCCCTCACTTATTCCCCCTCCTTCTGCTCCCCCCTCACTGATTCCCCCTCCCTCTGACCCCTCACTGATTCCCCATCCCTCTGCTCCCCCTCACTGATTCCCCATCCCTCTGCCCCCTCACGGATTTCCATCCTCCCTCTGCTCCCCCCTCACTTATTCCCCTCCCTCTGCTCCCCCTCACTGATTCCCCTCCTTCTGCTCCCCCTCTGATTCCCCTCCCTCTGCTCCCCCTCACTGATTCCCCCTCCCTCTGCTCCCCCTCAATGATTCGCCTCCCTCTGCTCCCCCTCAATGATTTCCCCTCCCTCTGCCCACCCTCAATGATTCCCTCTCCCTCTGCCCCCCCTCACTGATTCTCAGCCCCCCTCTGCTCCCCCTCACTGATTCCCAGCCTCTCTCTGCCCCCCTCACTTATTCCCCCTCCTTCTGCTCCGCCCTCACTGATTCCCCATCCCTCTGCCCCCCTCACTGATTCCCAGCCTCCCTCTGCCCCCCTCACTGATTCCGCCTCCCTCTGCTCCCCCTCAGATTCCCCCTCCCTCTGCCCCCCCTCACAGATTCCCCCTCCCTCTGCCCTCCCTCACTGATTCCCCTCCCTCTGCCCCCCCCTCACTTATTCCCTCCTTCTGCTCCCCCTCACTGATTCCCCCTACCTCTGCTCCCCCCTCACTGATTCCCCCTCCCTCTGCTCCCCCTCACTGATTCCCCCTCCCTCTGCGCCCCCTCACTAATTCCCAGCGCCCCTCTGCTCCCCCTCACTGATTCCCCCTCCCTCTGCTCCCCCTCACTGATTCCCTCTCCCTCTGCCCCCCCCTCACTGATTCCCCCTCCCTCTGCTCAACCTCACTGATTCGACTTCCCTCTGCCCCCCTCACTGATTCCCCCTCCCTCTGCTCACCCTCACTGATTCCCCTCCCTCCGCTCCCCCTCACTGATTCCCCCTCCCTCTGCACCCTCAATGATTCCCCGTCCCTCTGCTCACCCTCACTAATTCCCCCTCCCTCTGCTACCCCTCACTCATTCCCGCTTCCTCTGCTCCCCCCTCACTGATTCCCCTCCCTCTGCTTCCCCTCACTGATTCCCCTCCCTCTGCTCCCCCTCTGATTCCCCTCCCTCTGCTCCCCCTCACTGATTCCCCCTCCCTCTGCTCCCCCTCACTGATTCCCCTCCCTCTGCTCCCCCTCACTGATTTCCCCTCCCTCTGCCCCCCCTCAATGATTCCCCCTCCCTCTGCCCCCCCTCACTGATTCCCCCTCCATCTGCTCGCCACTCACTGATTCCCAGCCTCCCTCTGCTCCCCCTCACTGTTTCCCCCTCCCTCTGCCCCCCTCATTGATTCCCCTCCCTCTGCTCCCCCTCACTGATTCCCCCTCACTCTGCTCCCCCCTCACTGATTCCCCCTCCCTCTGCTCCCCCTCACTGATTCCCCCTCCCTCTGCGCCCCCTCACTAATTCCCAGCGCCCCTCTGCTCCCCCTCACTGATTCCCCCTCCCTCTGCTCCCCCTCACTGATTCCCCCTCCCTGTGCCCCCCTCACTGATTCCCCCTCACTCTGCTCCCCCCTCACTGATTCCCCCTCCCTCTGCTCCCCTTCACTGATTCCCCCTCCCTCTGCTCCCCCTCACTGATTCCCAGCCTCCCTCTGCTCCCCCTCACTGATTCCCAGCCTCCCTCTGCTTCCCCTCAGATTACCCCTCCCTCTGCCCCCTCACTGATTCCCCCTCCCTCTGCCCACCTCACTGATTCCCCCTCCCTCTGCTCACCCTCACTGATTCCCATCCCTCTGCTCCCCCTCACTGATTCCCCCTCCCTCTGTCCCCTCACTGATTTCCCCTCCCTCTGCTCACCCTCACAAATTCCCCCTCTCTCTGCTCCCCCTCACTGATTCCCCCTCCCTCTGCTCCCCCCTCACTGATTCCCCTCTCTCTGCTCCCCCTCACCGATTCCCCCTCCCTCTGCCCCCTCACGGATTCCCATCCTCCCTCTGCTCCCCCCTCACTTATACCCCTCCCTCTGCTCCCCCTCACTGATTCCCCCTCCCTCTGCTGCCCCCTCACTGATAACCCCTCCCTCTGCCCCCTCACTGATTCCACCTCCCTCTGCCCCCCCTCACTGATTCCCCCTCCCTCTGCTCCCCCTCAGATTCCCCCTGCCTCTGCCCCCCCTCACTGATTCCCCCTCACTCTGCCCCCCCTCACTGATTCCCCCTCCCTCTTCCCCCCCCTCACTTATTCCCCCTCCTTCTGCTCCCCCCTCACTGATTCCCCCTCCCTCTGCCCCCCCCTCACTTATTCCCCCTCCTTCTGCTCCCCCCTCACTGATTCCCCCTCCCTCTGCCCCCTCACTGATTCCCCCTCCCTCTGCCCCCCCTCACTGATTCCCCCTCCCTCTGCCCCCTCACTGATTCCCCCTCCCTCTGCCCCCTCACTGATTCCCCCTCCCTCTGCCCCCCCTCACTGATTCCCCCTCACTCTGCCCCCCCTCACTGATTCCCCCTCCCTCTTCCCCCCCCTCACTTATTCCCCCTCCTTCTGCTCCCCCCTCACTGATTCCCCCTCCCTCTGCCCCCTCACTGATTCCCCCTCCCTCTGCCCCCCCTCACTGATTCCCCCTCCCTCTGCCCCCTCACTGATTCCCCATCCCTCTGCTCCCCCTCACTGATTCGCCATCCCTCTGCCCCCTCACGGATTCCCATCCTCCCTCTGCTCCCCCCTCACTTATTCCCCTCCCTCTGCTCCCCCTCACTGATTCCCCTCCCTCTGCTCCCCCTCTGATTCCCCTCCCTCTGCTCCCCCTCACTGATTCCCCCTCCCTCTGCTCCCCCTCAATGATTCGCCTCCCTCTGCTCCCCCTCAATGATTTCCCCTCCCTCTGCCCACCCTCAATGATTCCCTCTCCCTCTGCTCATCCTCACTGATTCTCAGCCCCCCTCTGCTCCCCCTCACTGATTCCCAGCCTCTCTCTGCCCTCCCTCACTTATTCCCCCTCCTTCTGCTCCGCCCTCACTGATTCCCCATCCCTCTGCCCCCCCTCACTAATTCCCCTTCCCTCTGCCCCCTCACTGATTCCCCCTCCCTCTGCTCCTGCTCACTGATTCCCCCTCCCTCTGCCCCCCCCTCACTGATTCCCCCTCCCTCTGCTCCCCCTCACTGATTCCCCCTACCTCTGCTCACCCTCACTGATTCCCCTCCCTCTGCTCCCCCTCAGATTACCCCTCCCTCTGCCCCCTCACTGATTCCCCCTCCCTCTGCTCACCCTCACTAATTCCCCCTCCCTCTGCTCCCCCTCACTGATTCCCCCTCCCTCTGCTCCCCCCTCACTAATTCCCCCTCCCTCTGCCCCCACTCACTGATTCCCCCTCCCTCTGCTCCCCCTCACTGAATCCCCCTCCCTCTGCCCCCTCACTGATTCCCAGCCTCCCTCTGCCCCCTCACTGATTCCCCCTCCCTCAGCCCCCCCTCACTGATTGCCCCTCCCTCTGCTCCCCCTCTCTAATTCCCCCTCCCTCTGCTCCCCCTCTCTGATTCCCACTCCCTCTGCCCCCTCACAGATTTCCCCCTCCCTCTGCTCCGCCTCAGATTCCCTCTCCCTCTGCCCCCCTCACTGATTCCCCCTCCCTCTGCTCCCCCTCTCTGATTCCCCCTCCCTCTGCCCCCCTCACGGATTCCCCCTCCCTCTGCTCCCCCTCAGATTCCTCCTCCCTCTGTCCCCCTCACTGATTCCCCCTCCCTCTGCCCCCTCACTGATTCCCCCTCTCTCTGCCCTCCCTCACTTATTCCCCCTCCTTCTGCTCCCCCCTCACTGATTCCCCATCCCTCTGCCCCCCTCACTGATTCCCCTTCCCTCTGCCCCCTCACTGATTCCCCCTCCCTCTGCTCCCCCTCACTGATTCCCCCTCCCTCTGCCCACCCTCACTGATTCCCCCTCCCTCTGCTCCCCCTCACTGATTCCCCCTCCCTCTGCCCCCCTCACTGATTCCCCCTCCCTCTGCTCACCCTCACTGATTCCCCTCCCTCTGCTCCCCCTCACTGATTCCCCCTCCCTCTGCCCCCCCTCACTGATTCCCCTTCCCTCTGCCCCCTCACTGATTCCCCCTCCCTCTGCTCCCCCTCACTGATTTCCTCTCCCTCTGCCCCCCCCCTCACTGATTCCCCCTCCCTCTGCTCACCCTCACTGATTCCCCTCCCTCTGCTCCCCCTCACTGATTCCACCTCCCTCTGCACCATCAATGATGCTCCGTCCCTCTGCTCACCCTCACTAATTCCCCCTCCCTCTGCTCACCCTCACTGATTCCCCCTCCCTCTGCTCCCCCTCACGGATTCCCCCTCCCTCTGCCCCCCCCTCACTGATTCCCAGACTCCCTCTGCCCCCCTCACTGATACCCCCTCCGTCTGCTCCCCCTCACTTATTCCCCTCCCTCAGCCCGCCCTCACTGATTCCCCCTCCCTCTGCTCCCCCTCTCTGATTCCCACTCCCTCTGCCTCCTCACTGATTTCCCCCTCCCTCTGCTCCCCCTCAGATTCCCCCTCCCTCTGCCCCCCTCACTGATTCCCCCTCCCTCTGCTCCCCCTCTCTGATTCCCCCTCCCTCTGCCCCCCTCACTGATTCCCCCTCCCTCTGCTCCCCCTCAGATTCCCCCACCCTCTGCACCCCCTCACTGATTCCCCCTCCCTCTGCCTCCCCTCACTGATTCCCCTCTCTCTGCCCTCCCTCACTTATTCCCCCTCCTTCTGCTCCCCCCTCACTGATTCCCCATCCCTCTGCCCCCCCCTCACTGATTCCCCTTCCCTCTGCCCCCTCACTGATTCCCCCTCCCTCTGCTCCCCCTCACTGATTCCCCCTCCCTCTGCCCCCCCTCACTGATTCCCCCTCCCTCTGCTCCCACTCACAGATTCCCCCTCCCTCTGCCCCCCTCACTGATTCCCCCTCCCTCTGCTCACCCTCACTGATTCCCCTCCCTCTGCTCCCCCTCACTGATTCCCCCTCCCTCTGCCCCCTCACTGATTCCCCCTCCCTCTGCTCCCCCTCACTAATTCCGCCTTCCGCTGCTCCCGCTCACTGATTCGCCCTCCCTCTGCTCCCCCCTCACTGATTCCCCTCCCTCTGCTCCCCCTCACTGATTCCCCCTCCCTCTGCCCCCTCACGGATTCCCATCCTTCCTCTCCTCCCCCCTCACTTATTCCCCTCCCTCTCCTCCCCCTCACTGATCCCCCTCCCTCTGCTCCCCCCTCACTGATTCCCCCTCCCTCTGCCCCCTCACTGATTCCCAGCCTCCCTCTGCTCCCCCCTCACTGATTCCCCCTCCCTCTGCCCCCCCCCACACTGATTCCCAGCCTCCCCCTGCCCCCCTCACTGATTCCCCCTCCCTCTGCTCCCCCTCAGATTCCCCCTCCCTCTGCCCCCCCTCACTGATTCCCCCTCCCTCTGCCCCCCCTCACTGATTCCCCTCCCTCTGCCCCCCCCTCACTTATTCCCTCCTTCTGCTCCCCACTCACTGATTCCCCCTCCCTCTGCCCCCCCCTCACTGATTCCCCTTCCCTCTGCCCCCTCACTGATTCCCCCTCCCTCTGCTCCCCCTCACTGATTCCCTCTCCCTCTGCCCCCTTTCACTGATTCCCCCTCCTTCTGCACCCTCAATGATTCCCCGTCCCTCTGCTCACCCTCACTAATTCCCCCTCCCTCTGCTCCCCCTCACTGATTCCCCTCCCTCTGCTCCCCCTCACTGATTTCCCCTCCCTCTGCCAACCCTCAATGATTCCCCCTTCCTCTGCCCCCCCTCATTGATTCCCCCTCCCTCTGCTCGCCACTCACTGATTCCCAGCCTCCCTCTGCTCCCCCTCAGTTTCCCCCTCCCTCTGCCCCCCCTCATTGATTCCCCTCCCTCTGCCCCACCTCACTGATTTCCCCTCACTCTGCTCCCCCCTCACTGATTCCCCCTCCCTCTGCTCCCCCTCACTGATTCCCCCTCCCTCTGCTCCCCCCTCACTGATTCCCCTCTCTCTGCTCCCCCTCACCGATTCCCCCTCCCTCTGCCCCCTAACGGATTCCCATCCTCCCTCTGCTCCCCCCTCACTTATACCCCTCCCTCTGCTCCCCCTCACTGATTCCCCCTCCCTCTGCTTCCCCCTCACTGATTCCCCCTCCCTCTGCCCCCTCACTGATTCCACCTCCCTCTGCCCCCCCTCACTGATTCCCCCTCCCTCTGCTCCCCCTCAGATTCCCCCTGCCTCTGCCCCTCCTCACTGATTCCCCCTCACTCTGCCCCCCCTCACTGATTCCCCCTCCCTCTGCCCCCTCACTGATTCACCATCCCTCTGCTCCCCCTCACTGATTCCCCATCCCTCTGCCCCCTCACGGATTCCCATCCTCCCTCTGCTCCCCCCTCACTTATTCCCCTCCCTCTGCTCCCCCTCCCTGATTCCCCTCCCTCTGCTCCCCCTCTGATTCCCCCCCTCTGCTCCCCCTCACTGATTCCCCCTCCCTCTGCTCCCCCTCAATGATTCGCCTCCCTCTGCTCCGCCTCAATGATTCCCCCTCCCTCTGCCCACCCTCAATGATTCCCTCTCCCTCTGCCCCCCCTCACTGATTCTCAGCCCCCCTCTGCTCCCCCTCACTGATTCCCAGCCTCTCTCTGCCCTCCCTCACTTATTCCCCCTCCTTCTGCTCCGCCCGCACTGATTCCCCATCCCTCTGCCCCCCATCACTGATTCCCCCTCCCTCTGCTCCTGCTCACTGATTCCCCCTCCCTCTGCCCCCCCTCACTGATTCCCCCTCCCTCTGCTCCCCCTCACTGATTCCCCCTACCTCTGCTCACCCTCACTGATTCCCCTCCCTCTGCTCCCCCTCAGATTACCCCTCCCTCTGCCCCCTCACTGATTCCCCCTCCCTCTGCTCACCCTCACTAATTCCCCCTCCCTCTGCTCCCCCTCACTGATTCCCCCTCCCTCTGCTCCCCCCTCACTAATTCCCCCTCCCTCTGCCCCCACTCACTGATTCCCCCTCCCTCTGCTCCCCCTCACTGAATCCCCCTCCCTCTGCCCCCTCACTGATTCCCAGCCTCCCTCTGCCCCTCACTGATTCCCCCTCCCTCAGCCCCCCTTCACTGATTGCCCCTCCCTCTGCTCCCCCTCTCTAATTCCCCCTCCCTCTGCTCCCCCTCTCTGATTCCCACTCCCTCTGCCCCCTCACAGATTTCCCCCTCCCTCTGCTCCGCCTCAGATTCCCCCTCCCTCTGCCCCCTCACTGATTCCCCCTCCCTCTGCTCCCCCTCTCTGATTCCCGCTCCCTCTGCCCCCCTCACGGATTCCCCCTCCCTCTACTCCCCCTCAGATTCCTCCTCCCTCTGTCCCCCTCACTGATTCCCCCTCCCTCTGCCCCCTCACTGATTCCCCCTCTCTCTGCCCTCCCTCACTTATTCCCCCTCCTTCTGCTCCCCCCTCACTGATTCCCCATCCCTCTGCCCCCCTCACTGATTCCCCTTCCCTCTGCCCCCTCACTGATTCCCCCTCCCTCTGCTCCCCCTCACTGACTCCCCCTCCCTCTGCCCCCCCTCACTGATTCCCCCTCCCTCTGCTCCCCCTCACTGATTCCCCCTCCCTCTGCCCCCCTCACTGATTCCCCCTCCCTCTGCTCACCCTCACTGATTCCCCTCCCTCTGCTCCCCCTCACTGATTCCCCGTCCCTCTGCCCCCCCTCACTGATTCCCCTTCCCTCTGCCCCCTCACTGATTCCCCCTCCCTCTGCTCCCCCTCACTGATTTCCTCTCCCTCTGCCCTCCCCTCACTGATTCCCCCTCCCTCTGCTCACCCTCACTGATTCCCCTCCCTCTGCTCCCCCTCACTGATTCCCCCTCCCTCTGCACCCTCAATGATGCCCCGTCCCTCTGCTCTCCCTCACTAATTCCCCCTCCCTCTGCTCACCCTCACTCATTCCCGCTCCCTCTGCTCCCCCTCACTGATTCCCCTCCCTCTGCTCCCCCTCACTGATTCCCCTCCCTCTGCTCCCCCTCTGATTCCCCTCCCTCTGCTCCCCCTCACTGATTCCCCCTCCCTCTGCTCCCCCTCACTGATTCCCCTCCCTCTGCTCCCCCTAACTGATTTCCCCTCCCTCTGCCCCCCCTCAATGATTCCACCTTCCTCTGCCCCCCCTCCCTGATACCCCCTCCCTCTGCTCGCCACTCACTGATTCCCAGCCTCCCTCTGCTCCCCCTCACTGTTTCCCCCTCCCTCTGCCCCCCCTCATTGATTCCCCCTCCCTCTGCCCCCTCACTGATTCCCCCTCCCTCTGCTCACCATCACTAATTCCCCCTCCCTCTGCTCCCCCTCACTGATTCCCCCTCCCTCTGCTCCGCCCTCACTGATTCCCCTCCCTTTCCTCCCCCTCCCTCTGCCCCCCTCACTGATTCCGCTCACTCTGCCCCCCTCACTGATTCCCCCTCCCTCTGCTCCCCTCACTGATTACCCCTCCCACTGCCCCCCCTCACTGATTCCCTCTCCCTCTGCCCCCCCTCACTGATTCCCAACCCCCCTCTGCTCCCCCTCACTGATTCCCAGCCTCCCTCTGCCCCCCTCACTGATTCCCCCTCCCTCTGCCCCCCTCACTGATTCCCCCTCCCTCTGCTCTCCCTCACTGATTCCTCCTCCCTCTGCTCCCCCTCACGGATTCCCCCTCCCTCTGCCCCCCCTCACTGATTCCCAGACTCCCTCTGCCCCCCTCACTGATACCCCCTCCGTCTGCTCCCCCTCACTTATTCCCCTCCCTCAGCCCGCCCTCACTGATTCCCCCTCCCTCTGCTCCCCCTCTCTGATTCCCACTCCCTCTGCCTCCTCACTGATTTCCCCCTCCCTCTGCTCCCCCTCAGATTCCCCCTCCCTCTGCCCCCCCCTCACTGATTCCCCCTCCCTCTGCTCCCCCTCTCTGATTCCCCCTCCCTCTGCCCCCCTCACTGATTCCCCCTCCCTCTGCTCCCCCTCAGATTCCCCCTCCCTCTGCACCCCCTCACTGATTCCCCCTCCCTCTGCCTCCCCTCACTGATTCCCCTCTCTCTGCCCTCCCTCACTTATTCCCCCTCCTTCTGCTCCCCCCTCACTGATTCCCCATCCCTCTGCTCCCCCCTCACTGATTCCCCTTCCCTCTGCCCCCTCACTGATTCCCCCTCCCTCTGCTCCCCCTCACTGATTCCCCCTCCCTCTGCTCCCCCTCACTGATTCCCCCTCCCTCTGCCCCCTCACTGATTCCCCCTCCCTCTGCTCCCCCTCACTAATTCCCCCTCCCGCTGCTCCCCCTCACTGATTCGCCCTCCCTCTGCTCCCCCTCACTGATTCCCCTCCCTCTGCTCCCCCTCACTGATCCCCCTCCCTCTGCTCCCCCCTCACTGATTCGCCCTCCCTCTGCCCCCTCACTGATTCCCAGCCTCCCTCTGCTCCCCCCTCACTGATTCCCTCTCCCTCTGCCCCCCCCACACTGATTCCCAGCCTCCCCTGCCCCCCTCACTGATTCCCCCTCCCTCTGCTCCCCCTCAGATTCCCCCTCCCTCTGCCCCCCCTCACTGATTCCCCCTCCCTCTGCCCCCCCTCACTGATTCCCCTTCCTCTGCCCCCCCCTCACTTATTCCCTCCTTCTGCTCCCCACTCACTGATTCCCCCTCCCTCTGCCCCCCCCCTCACTGATTCCCCTTCCCTCTGCCCCCTCACTGATTCCCCCTCCCTCTGCTCCCCCTCACTGATTCCCTCTCCCTCTGCCCCCCTTCACTGATTCCCCCTCCCTCTGCTCAACCTCACTGATTCGCCCTCCCTCTGCCCCCTCACTGATTCCCCCTCCCTCTGCTCACCCTCACTGATTCCCCTCCCTCTGCTCCCCCTCACTGATTCCCCCTCCTTCTGCACCCTCAATGATTCCCCGTCCCTCTGCTCACCCTCACTAATTCCCCCTCCCTCTGCTCCCCCTCACTGATTCCCCTCCCTCTGCTCCCCCTCACTGATTTACCCTCCCTCTGCCAACCCTCAATGATTCCCCCTTCCTCTGCCCCCCTCATTGATTCCCCCTCCCTCTGCTCGCCACTCACTGATTCCCAGCCTCCCTCTGCTCCCCCTCACTGTTTCCCCCTCCCTCTGCCCCCCCTCATTGATTCCCCTCCCTCTGCTCCCCCTCACTGATTCCCCCTCACTCTGCTCCCCCCTCACTGATTAACCCTCCCTCTGCTCCTCCTCACTGATTCCCCCTCACTGATTCCCCCTTCATCTGCGCCCCCTCACTGATTCCCAGCCACCCTCTGCTCCCCCTCACTGATGCCCCCTCCCTCTGCTCTCCCTCACTGATTCCCCCTCCCTGTGCCCCCCTCACTGATTCCCCTGCACTCTGCTCCCCCCTCACTGATTCCCCCTCCCTCTGCTCCCCTTCACTGATTCCCCCTCCCTCTGCTCCCCCTCACTGATTCCCAGCCTCCCTCTGCTCCCCCTCACTGATTCCCAGCCTCCCTCTGCTCCCCCTCACTGATTACCCCTTCCTCTGCTCCCCCTCATTGATTCCCCCTCCCTCTGACTCCCCATCATTGATTCCCCCTCCCTCTGCCCCCTCACTGATTTCCCCCTCCCTCTGACCCCCCTCACTGATTCCCCCTCCCTCTGCTCCCCCTCACTGATTCCCCCTCCCTCTGCTCCCCCCCTCACTGATTCCCCCTCCCTCTGCTCCCCCCTCACTGATTCCCCTCCCTGTGATCCCCCTCACTGATTCCCCATCCCTCTGCCCCCTCACAGATTCACATCCTCCCTCTGCTCCCCCCTCACTGATTCCCAGCCTCTCTCTGCCCCCCTCACTGATTCCCCCTCCCTCTGACCCCCCTCACTGATTCCCCCTCCCTGTGCCCCCTTCACTGATTCCCAGCCTCCCTCTGCCCCCCTCACTGATTCCCAATCCCTCTGCTCCCCCTCAGATTCCCCCTCCCTCTGCCCCCCCTCACTGATTCCCCCTCCCTCTGCCCCCCCTCACTGATTCCCCTTCCTCTGCCCCCCTCACATATTCCCCCTCATTCTGCTCCCCCCTCACTGATTCCCCCTCCTTCTGTCCCCCCTCACTGATTCCCCTTCCCTCTGCCCCCTCACTAATTCCCCCTCCCTCTGCTCCCCCTCACTCATTCCCCCTCCCTCTGCTCCCCCCTCACTGGTTCCCCTCCCTCTGCTCCCCCTCACTCATTCCCCCTCCCTCTGCTCCACCCTCACTGATTCCCCCTCCCTCTGCTCCCCCTCAGATTCCCCCTCCCTCTGCCCCCCCTCAGATTCCCCCTCCCTCTGCCCCCCCTCACTGATTCCCTCTCCCTCTGCCCCCCCTCACTGATTCCCCTCTCTCTGCCCTCCCCTCACTGATTCCCCTTCCCTCTGCCCCCTCACAGATTCCCCCTCCCTCTGCTTCCCCTCACTGATTCCCCCTCCCTCTGCCCCCCCCCTCACTGATTCCCCCTCCCTCTGCTCCCCCTCACTGATTCCCCCTCACTCTGCCCCCCTCACTGATTCCCCCTCCCTCTGCTCACCCTCACTGATTCCCCTCCCTCTGCTCCCCCTCACTGATTCCCCCTCCCTCTGCCCCATCACTCTGCTCAACCTCACTAATTCCCCCTCCCTCTGCACCCTCACTGATTCCCCCTCCCTCTGCTCCCCCTCACTCATTCCCCCTCCCTCTGCTCCCCCTCACTGATTCCCCCTCCCTCTGCCCCATCACTCTGCTCACCCTCACTCATTCCCCCTCCCTCTGCTCCCCCTCACTCATTCCCCCTCCCTCTGCTCCCCCCTCAATGATTCCCCCTCCCTCTGCTCCCCCTCAGATTCCCCCTCCCTCTGCACCCCCTCACTGATTCCCCCTCCCTCTGCCCCCCTCACTGATTCCCCCTCCCTCTGCCCCCCCTCACTGATTCCCCTCTCTCTGCCCTCCCTCACTTATTCCCCCTCCTTCTGCTCCCCCCTTACTGATTCCCCATCCCTCTGCCCCCCCTCACTGATTCCCCCTCCCTCTGCTCCCCCTCACTGATTCCCCCTCACTGATTCCCCCTCCCTCTGCGCCCCCTCACTGATTCCCAGCCCCCCTCTGCTCCCCCTCACTGATTCCCCCTCCCTCTGCTCCCCCTCACTGATTCCCCCTCCCTGTGCCCCCATCACTGATTCCCCCTCCCTCTGTTCCCCCCTCACTGATTCCCCCTCCCTCTGCTCCCCTTCACTGATTCCCCCTCCCTCTGTTCCCCCTCACTGATTCCCAGCCTGCCTCTGCTCCCCCTCACTGATTCCCAGCCTCCCTCTGCTCCCCCTCACTGATTACCCCTTCCTCTGCTCCCCCTCACTGATTTCCTCCTCCCTCTGACCCCCCTCACTGATTCCCCCTCCCTCTGCTCCCCACTCACTGATTCCCCCTCCCTCTGACCCCCCTCACTGATTCCCCCTCCCTCTGCTCCCCCCTCACTGATTCCCCCTCCTTGTGCCCCCCTCACTGATTCCCCCTCACTCTGCTCCCCCCTCACTGATACCCCCTCCCTCTGCTCCCCCTCACTGATTCCCAGCCTCCCTTTGTTCCCCCTCACTGATTCCCAGCCTCCCTCTGCTCCCCCTCACTGATTACCCCTTCCTCTGCTCCCCCTCAGAATCCCCCTCCCTCTGCCCCCTCACGGATTCCCCCTCGCTCTGACCCCCCTCACTGATTCCCCCTCTCTCTGACCCCCCTCACTGATTCCCCCTCCCTCTGCTCCCCCCTCACTGATTCCCCCTCCCTCTGCCCCCCTCACTGATTCCCCTTCCCTCTGCTCCCCCCTCACTGATTCCCCCTCCCTCTGCTCCCCCCTCACTGATTCCCAGCCTGCCTCTGCTCCCCCCTCACAGATTCCCCCTCCCTCTGCCCCCACTCACTGATTCCACCTCCCTCTGCCCCCACTTACTGATTCCCCCTCCCTCTGCTCACTCCTCACTCATTCCCCCTCCCTCTGCCCCCCTCACTGATTCCCCCTCCCTCTGCCCCCCCTCACTGATTCCCCCTCCCTCTGCCCCCCGTCACTGATTCCCCCTCCCTCTGCCCCCATCACTGATTCCCAGCCCCCCTCTGCTCCCCTTCACTGATTCCCCCTCCCTCTACTCCCCCCTCACTGAATTCCCCTCCCTCTGCTCCCCCTCACTGATTCCCCCTCGCTCTGCCCACCTCACGGATTCCCCCTCCCTCTGCCCCCCCTCACTGATTCCCAGACCCCCTCTGCTCCCCCTCACTGATTCCCCCTCCCTCTGCTCTCCCCTCACTGATTCCCCCTCCCTGTGCCCCCTCACTGATTCCCCCTCACTCTGCTCCCCCCTCACTGTTTCCCCCTCCCTCTGCTCCCCCCTCACTGATTCCCCCTCCCTCTGCTACCCCCTCACTGATTCGCCCTCCCTCTGCTCCCCCCTCACTGATTCCCCCTCCCTCTGCTCAACCTCACTGATTCACCCTCCCTCTGCTCCCCTTCACTGATTCCCACTCCCTCTGCTCCCCCTCACTGATTCCCAGCCACCCTCTGCTCCCCCTCACTGATTCCCAGCCTCCCTCTGCTCCCCCTCACTGATTACCCCTTCCTCTGCTCCCCCTCACTGATTCCCCCTCCCTCTGCCCCCCCGTCACTGATTCCCCCTCCCTCTGCCCCCATCACTGATTCCCAGCCCCCCTCTGCTCCCCTTCACTGATTCCCCCTCCCTCTACTCCCCCCTCACTGAATTCCCCTCCCTCTGCTCCCCCTCACTGATTCCCCCTCGCTCTGCCCACCTCACGGATTCCCCCTCCCTCTGCCCCCCCTCACTGATTCCCAGACCCCCTCTGCTCCCCCTCACTGATTCCCCCTCCCTCTGCTCTCCCCTCACTGATTCCCCCTCCCTGTGCCCCCTCACTGATTCCCCCTCACTCTGCTCCCCCTCACTGTTCCCCCTCCCTCTGCTCCCCCCTCACTGATTCCCCCTCCCTCTGCTACCCCCTCACTGATTCGCCCTCCCTCTGCTCCCCCCTCACTGATTCCCCCTCCCTCTGCTCAACCTCACTGATTCACCCTCCCTCTGCTCCCCTTCACTGATTCCCACTCCCTCTGCTCCCCCTCACTGATTCCCAGCCACCCTCTGCTCCCCCTCACTGATTCCCAGCCTCCCTCTGCTCCCCCTCACTGATTACCCCTTCCTCTGCTCCCCCTCACTGATTCCCCCTCCCTCTGCCCCCCCGTCACTGATTCCCCCTCCCTCTGACCCCCCTCACTGATTCCCAGCCCCCCTCTGCTTCTCCTCACTGATTCCCCCTCCCTCTGCTCTCCCCTCACTGATTCCCCCTCCCTGTGCCCCCCACACTGATTCCCCCTCACTCTGCTACCCCCTCACTGTTTCCCCCTCCCTCTGCTACCCCCTCACTGGTTCCCCCTCCCTCTGCTCCCCCCTCACTGATTCCCCCTCCCTCTGCTCAACCTCACTGGTTCCCCCTCACTCTGCTACCCCCTCACTGTTTCCCCCTCCCTCTGCTCCCCCTCACTGATTCCCCCTCCCTCTGCTACCCCCTCACTGGTTCCCCCTCCCTCTGCTCCCCCCTCACTGATTCCCCCTCCCTGTGCTCCCCTTCACTGATTCCCACTCCCTCTGCTCCCCCTCACTGATTCCCAGCCACCCTCTGCTCCCCCTCACTGATTCCCAGCCTCCCTCTGCTCCCTCTCACTGATTCCCCCTTCTTCTGCTCCCCCTCACTGATTCCCCCTCCCTCTGCCCCCCCGTCACTAATTCCCGCTCCCCTGCCACCCTCACTGATTCCCCCTCCCTCTGACCCCCCTCACTGATTCCCCCTCCCTCTGCTCCCCTTCACTGATTCCCCCTCCCTCTGACCCCCCCTCACTGATTCCCCCTCCCTCTGACCCCCCTCACTGATTCCCCCTCCCTCTGACCCCCCTCACTGATTCCCCCTCCCTCTGCTCCCCCCTCACTGATTCCCCCTCGCTGTGCCCCCCTCACTGATTCCCCCACACTCTGCACCCCCCTCACTGATTCCTCCTCCCTCTGGTCCCCCTCACTGATTCCCAGCCTCCCTCTGCTCCCCCTCACTGATTCCCAGCCTCCCTCTGCTCCCCCTCACTGATTTCCCCTTCCTCTGCTCCACCTCAGATTCCCCCTCCCTCTGCCCCCCTCACTGATTCCCCCTCCCTCTGACCCCCCTCACTGATTCCCCCTCCCTGTGCCCCCTTCACTGATTCCCCCTCACTCTCCTCCCCCTCACTGATTCCCCCTCCCTCTGCTCCCCGTCACTGATTCCCAGCCTCCCTCTGCTGCCCCTCACTGATTCCCAGCCTCCCTCTGTTCCCCCTCACTGATTACCCCTTCCTCTGCTCCACCTCAGATTCCCCCTCCCTCTGCCCCCCTCAGATTCCCCCTCCCTCTGACCCCCCTCACTGATTCCCCCTCCCTCTGACCCCCCTCACTGATTCCCCCTCCCTCTGCCCCCCCTCACTGATTCCCAGCCTCCCTCTGCCCCTCCTCACTGATTCCCCCTCCCTCTGCCCCCCCTCACTGATTCCCCCTCCCTCTGCCCCCCCGTCACTGATTCCCCCTCTCCCTGCCCCCCTCACTGATTCCCCCTCCCTCTGACCCCCCTCACTGATTCCCCCTCCCTCTGCTCCCCCTCACTGATTCCCCCTCCCTCTGACACCCCTCACTGATTCCCCCTCCCTCTGACCCCCCTCACTGATTCCCCCTCCCTCTGCTCCCCCCTCACTGATTCCTCCTCGCTGTGCCCCCTTCACTGATTCCCCCTCACTCTGCTCCCCCCTCACTGATTCCCCCTCCCTCTGCTCCCCCTCACTGATTCCCAGCCTCCCTCTGCTCCACCTCACTGATTCCCACCCTCCCTCTGCTCCCCCTCACTGATTACCCCTTCCTCTGCTCCCCCTCAGATTCTCCCTCCCTCTGCCCCCCTCACTGATTCCCCCTCCCTCTGACCCCCCTCACCGATTCCCCCTCCCTGTGACCCCCCTCACTGATTCCCCCTCCCTCTGCCCCCCCCCCACTGATTCCCCCTCCCTCTGCCCCCCTCACTGATTCCCCCTCCCTCTGCTCCCCTTCACTGATTCCCCCTCCCTCTGCTCCCCTTCACTGATTCCACCTCCCTCTGCTCCCCCTCACTGATTCCCAGCGTCCCTCTGCTCCCCCTCACTGATTCCCAGCCTCCCTCTGCTCCCCCTCACTGATTACCCCTTCCTCTGCTCCCCCTCACTGATTCCCCCTCCCTCTGCCCCATCTCTGATTCCCCCTCCCTCTGCCCCCCCGTCATTGATTCCCCCTCCCTCTGCCCCCCTCACTGATTCCGCCTCCCTCTGAACCCCTCACTGATTCCCCCTCCCTCTCCTCCCCCTCACTGATTCCCCCTCCCTCTGCTCCCCTTCACTGATTCCACCTCCCTCTGCTCCCCCTCACTGATTCCCAGCGTCCCTCTGCTCCCCCTCACTGATTCCAGCCTCCCTCTGCTCCCCACTCACTGATTTCCACCTTCCCTCTGCCCCCCCTCACTGATTCCCCCTCCCTCTGCCCCCCTCATTGATTCCCCCTCCCTCTGATCCCCTCACTGATTCCCGCTCCCTCTGCCCCCCCCCCCCCACTGATTCCCCCTCCCTCTGCTCCCCTTCACTGATTCCCCCTCCCTCTGCTCCCCCTCACTGATTCCCAGCGTCCCTCTGCTCCCCCTCACTGATTCCCAGCCTCCCTCTGCTCCCACTCACTGATTACCCCTTCCTCTGCTCCCCCTCACTGATTCCCCCTCCCTCTGCCCCATCACTGATTCCCCCTCCCTCTGCTCCCCCTCACTGATTCCCAGCCACCCTCTGCTCCCCCTCACTGATTCCCAGCCTCCCTCTGCTCCCCCTCACTGATTAGCCCTTCCTCTGCTCCCCCTCACTGCTTCCCCCTCCCTCTGCCCCCCCGTCACTGAGTCCCCCTCCCCCTGCCCCCCTCACTGATTCCCCCTCCCTCTGACCCCCCTCACTGATTCCCAGCCCGCCTCTGCTTCCCCTCACTGATTCACCCCCCTCTGCTCTCCCCTCACTGATTCCCCCTCCCTGTGCCCCCCACACTGATTCCCCCTCACTCTGCTCCCCCCTCACTGTTTCCCCCTCCCTCTGCTCCCCCCTCACTGATTCCCCCTCCCTCTGCTACCCCCTCACTGGTTCCCCCTCCCTCTGCTCCCCCCTCACTGATTCCCCCTCCCTCTGCTCCCCTTCACTGATTCCCACTCCCTCTGCTCCCCCTCACTGATTCCCAGCCACCCTCTGCTCCCCCTCACTGATTCCCAGCCACCCTCTGCTCCCCCTCACTGATTCCCAGCCTCCCTCTGCTCCCCCTCACTGATTCCCCCTCCCTCTGCTCCTCCTCACTGATTCCCCCTCCCACTGACCCCCCTCACTGATTCCCCCTCCCTCTGACCCCCCTCACTGATTCCCCCTCCCTCTGCTCCCCCCTCACTGATTCCTCCTCGCTGTGCCCCCTTCACTGATTCCCCCTCACTCTGCTCCCCCCTCACTGATTCCCCCTCCCTCTGCTCCCCCTCACTGATTCCCAGCCTCCCTCTGCTCCGCCTCACTGATTCCCACCCTCCCTCTGCTCCCCCTTACTGATTACCCCTTCCTCTGCTCCCCCTCAGATTCTCCCTCCCTCTGCCCCCCTCACTGATTCCCCCTCCCTCTGACCCCCCTCACTGATTCCCCCTCCCTCTGACCCCCCTCACTGAATCCCCCTCCCTCTGACCCCCCTCACTGATTCCCCCTCCCTGTGCCCCCTTCACTGATTCCCCCTCACTCTCCTCCCCCTCACTGATTCCCCCTCCCTCTGCTCCCCGTCACTGATTCCCAGCCTCCCTCTGCTGCCCCTCACTGATTCCCAGCCTCCCTCTGTTCCCCCTCACTGATTACCCCTTCCTCTGCTCCACCTCAGATTCCCCCTCCCTCTGCCCCCCTCAGATTCCCCCTCCCTCTGACCCCCCTCACTGATTCCCCCTCCCTCTGACCCCCCTCACTGATTCCCCCTCCCTCTGCCCCCCCTCACTGATTCCCAGCCTCCCTCTGCCCCTCCTCACTGATTCCCCCTCCCTCTGCCCCCCCTCACTGATTCCCCCTCCCTCTGCCCCCCCGTCACTGATTCCCCCTCTCCCTGCCCCCCTCACTGATTCCCCCTCCCTCTGACCCCCCTCACTGATTCCCCCTCCCTCTGCTCCCCCTCACTGATTCCCCCTCCCTCTGACACCCCTCACTGATTCCCCCTCCCTCTGACCCCCCTCACTGATTCCCCCTCCCTCTGCTCCCCCCTCACTGATTCCTCCTCGCTGTGCCCCCTTCACTGATTCCCCCTCACTCTGCTCCCCCCTCACTGATTCCCCCTCCCTCTGCTCCCCCTCACTGATTCCCAGCCTCCCTCTGCTCCACCTCACTGATTCCCACCCTCCCTCTGCTCCCCCTCACTGATTACCCCTTCCTCTGCTCCCCCTCAGATTCTCCCTCCCTCTGCCCCCCTCACTGATTCCCCCTCCCTCTGACCCCCCTCACCGATTCCCCCTCCCTGTGACCCCCCTCACTGATTCCCCCTCCCTCTGCCCCCCCCCCACTGATTCCCCCTCCCTCTGCCCCCCCCCCACTGATTCCCCCTCCCTCTGCCCCCCTCACTGATTCCCCCTCCCTCTGCTCCCCTTCACTGATTCCCCCTCCCTCTGCTCCCCTTCACTGATTCCACCTCCCTCTGCTCCCCCTCACTGATTCCCAGCGTCCCTCTGCTCCCCCTCACTGATTCCCAGCCTCCCTCTGCTCCCCCTCACTGATTACCCCTTCCTCTGCTCCCCCTCACTGATTCCCCCTCCCTCTGCCCCATCTCTGATTCCCCCTCCCTCTGCCCCCCCGTCATTGATTCCCCCTCCCTCTGCCCCCCTCACTGATTCCGCCTCCCTCTGAACCCCTCACTGATTCCCCCTCCCTCTCCTCCCCCTCACTGATTCCCCCTCCCTCTGCTCCCCTTCACTGATTCCACCTCCCTCTGCTCCCCCTCACTGATTCCCAGCGTCCCTCTGCTCCTCCTCACTGATTCCAGCCTCCCTCTGCTCCCCACTCACTGATTTCCACCTTCCCTCTGCCCCCCCTCACTGATTCCCCCTCCCTCTGCCCCCCTCATTGATTCCCCCTCCCTCTGATCCCCTCACTGATTCCCGCTCCCTCTGCCCCCCCCCCCCACTGATTCCCCCTCCCTCTGCTCCCCTTCACTGATTCCCCCTCCCTCTGCTCCCCCTCACTGATTCCCAGCGTCCCTCTGCTCCCCCTCACTGATTCCCAGCCTCCCTCTGCTCCCACTCACTGATTACCCCTTCCTCTGCTCCCCCTCACTGATTCCCACTCCCTCTGCCCCATCACTGATTCCCCCTCCCTCTGCCCCCCCGTCATTGATTCCCCCTCCCTCTGCCCCCCTCACTGATTCCCCCTCACTCTGCTCCCCCCTCACTGTTTCCCCCTCCCTCTGCTCCCCCTCACTGATTCCCCCTCCCTCTGCTACCCCCTCACTGATTCCCCCTCCCTCTGCTCCCCCCTCACTGATTCCCCCTCCCTCTGCTCAACCTCACTGATTCCCCCTCCCTCTGCTCCCCTTCACTGATTCCCACTCCCTCTGCTCCCCCTCACTGATTCCCAGCCACCCTCTGCTCCCCCTCACTGATTCCCAGCCTCCCTCTGCTCCCCCTCACTGATTAGCCCTTCCTCTGCTCCCCCTCACTTCTTCCCCCTCCCTCTGCCCCCCCGTCACTGAGTCCCCCTCCCCCTGCCCCCCTCACTGATTCCCCCTCCCTCTGACCCCCCTCACTGATTCCCAGCCCGCCTCTGCTTCCCCTCACTGATTCACCCCCCTCTGCTCTCCCCTCACTGATTCCCCCTCCCTGTGCCCCCCACACTGATTCCCCCTCACTCTGCTCCCCCCTCACTGTTTCCCCCTCCCTCTGCTCCCCCCTCACTGATTCCCCCTCCCTCTGCTACCCCCTCACTGGTTCCCCCTCCCTCTGCTCCCCCCTCACTGATTCCCCCACCCTCTGCTCAACCTCACTGATTCCCCCTCCCTCTGCTCCCCTTCACTGATTCCCACTCCCTCTGCTCCCCCTCACTGATTCCCAGCCACCCTCTGCTCCCCCTCACTGATTCCCCCTCCCTCTGCTCCTCCTCACTGATTCCCCCTCCCTCTGACCCCCCTCACTGATTCCCCCTCCCTCTGCTCCCCCTCACTGATTCCTCCTCGCTGTGCCCCCTTCACTGATTCCCCCTCACTCTGCTCCCCCCTCACTGATTCCCCCTCCCTCTGCTCCCCCTCACTGATTCCCAGCCTCCCTCTGCTCCGCCTCACTGATTCCCACCCTCCCTCTGCTCCCCCTTACTGATTACCCCTTCCTCTGCTCCCCCTCAGATTCTCCCTCCCTCTGCCCCCCTCACTGATTCCCCCTCCCTCTGACCCCCCTCACTGATTCCCCCTCCCTCTGACCCCCCTCACTGAATCCCCCTCCCTCTGCCCCCCTCACTGATTCCCAGCCTCCCTCTGCCCCCCCTCACTGATTCCCCCTCCCTCTGCCCCCCCTCACTGATTCCCCTTCCCTCTGCCCCCCCCCCCACTGATTCCCCCTCCCTCTACCCCCCTCACTGATTCCCCCTCCCTCTGCTCCCCCTCACTGATTCCCAGCGTCCCTCTGCTCCCCCTCACTGATTCCCAGCCTCCCTCTGCTCCCACTCACTGATTACCCCTTCCTCTGCTCCCCCTCACTGATTCCCCCTCCCTCTGCCCCGTCACTGATTCCCCCTCCCTCTGCCCCCCCGTCATTGATTCCCCCTCCCTCTGCCCCCCTCACTGATTCCCCCTCACTCTGCTCCCCCCTCACTGTTTCCCCCTCACTCTGCTCCCCCCTCACTGTTTCCCCCTCCCTCTGCTCCCCCCTCACTGATTCCCCCTCCCTCTGCTACCCCCTCACTGATTCCCCCTCCCTCTGCTCCCCCCTCACTGATTCCCCCTCCCTCTGCTCAACCTCACTGATTCCCCCTCCCTCTGCTCCCCTTCACTGATTCCCACTCCCTCTGCTCCCCCTCACTGATTCCCAGCCACCCTCTGCTCCCCCTCACTGATTCCCAGCCTCCCTCTGCCCCCCTCACTGATTCCCCCTCCCTCTGACCCCCCTCACTGATTCCCAGCCCGCCTCTGCTTCCCCTCACTGATTCACCCCCCTCTGCTCTCCCCTCACTGATTCCCCCTTCCTGTGCCCCCCACACTGATTCCCCCTCACTCTGCTCCCCCCTCACTGTTTCCCCCTCCCTCTGCTCCCCCCTCACTGATTCCCCCTCCCTCTGCTACCCCCTCACTGGTTCCCCCTCCCTCTGCTCCCCCCTCACTGGTTCCCCCTCCCTCTGCTCCCCCCTCACTGATTCCCCCTCCCTCTGCTACCCCCTCACTGGTTCCCCCTCCCTCTGCTCCCCCCTCACTGGTTCCCCCTCCCTCTGCTCCCCCCTCACTGGTTCCCCCTCCCTCTGCTCAACCTCACTGATTCCCCCTCCCTCTGCTCCCCTTCACTGATTCCCACTCCCTCTGCTCCCCCTCACTGATTCCCAGCCACCCTCTGCTCCCCCTCACTGATTCCCAGCCTCCCTCTGCTCCCCCTCACTGATTCCCCCTCCCTCTGCTCCTCCTCACTGATTCCCCCTCCCACTGACCCCCCTCACTGATTCCCCCTCCCTCTGACCCCCCTCACTGATTCCCCCTCCCTCTGCTCCCCCCTCACTGATTCCTCCTCGCTGTGCCCCCTTCACTGATTCCCCCTCACTCTGCTCCCCCCTTACTGATTCCCCCTCCCTCTGCTCCCCCTCACTGATTCCCAGCCTCCCTCTGCTCCGCCTCACTGATTCCCCCTCCCTCTGCTCCTCCTCACTGATTCCCCCTCCCACTGACCCCCCTCACTGATTCCCCCTCCCTCTGACCCCCCTCACTGATTCCCCCTCCCTCTGCTCCCCCCTCACTGATTCCTCCTCGCTGTGCCCCCTTCACTGATTCCCCCTCACTCTGCTCCCCCCTTACTGATTCCCCCTCCCTCTGCTCCCCCTCACTGATTCCCAGCCTCCCTCTGCTCCCCCTTACTGATTACCCCTTCCTCTGCTCCCCCTCAGATTCTCCCTCCCTCTGCCCCCCTCACTGATTCCCCCTCCCTCTGACCCCCCTCACTGATTCCCCCTCCCTCTGACCCCCCTCACTGAATCCCCCTCCCTCTGCCCCCCTCACTGATTCCCAGCCTCCCTCTGCCCCCCCTCACTGATTCCCCCTCCCTCTGCCCCCCCTCACTGATTCCCCCTCCCTCTGCCCCCCCTCACTGATTCCCCCTCCCTCTTCCCCCCCCACTGATTCCCCCTCCCTCTGCCCCCCTCACTGATTCCCCCTCCCTCTGCTCCCCTTCACTGATTCCCCCTCCCTCTGACCCCCCCTCACTGATTCCCCCTCCCTCTGACCCCCCTCACTGATTCCCCCTCCCTCTTCTCCCCCCTCACTGATTCCCCCTCGCTGTGCCCCCCTCACTGATTCCCCCTCACTCTGCTCCCCCCTCACTGATTCCTCCTCCCTCTGGTCCCCCTCACTGATTCCCAGCCTCCCTCTGCTCCCCCTCACTGATTCCCAGCCTCCCTCTGCTCCCGCTCACTGATTTCCCCTTCCTCTGCTCCACCTCAGATTCCCCCTCCCTCTGCCCCCCTCACTGATTCCCCCTCCCTCTGACCCCCCTCACTGATTCCCCCTCCCTCTGCTCCCCCTCACTGATTCCTCCTCGCTGTGCCCCCTTCACTGATTCCCCCTCACTCTGCTCCCCCCTCACTGATTCCCCCTCCCTCTGCTCCCCCTCACTGATTCCCAGCCTCCCTCTGCTCCCCCTCACTGATTCCCACCCTCCCTCTGCTCCCCCTCACTGATTACCCCTTCCTCTGCTCCCCCTCAGATTCTCCCTCCCTCTGCCCCCCTCACTGATTCCACCTCCCTCTGACCCCCTCACTGATTCCCCCTCCCTCTGACCCCCCTCACTGAATCCCCCTCCCTCTGCCCCCCCTCACTGATTCCCAGCCTCCCTCTGCCCCCCCTCACTGATTCCCCCTCCCTCTGCCCCCCCTCACTGATTCCCCCTCCCTCTGCCCCCCCACTGATTCCCCCTCCCTCTGCCCCCCTCACTGATTCCCCCTCCCTCTGCTCCCCTTCACTGATTCCCCCTCCATCTGCTCCCCTTCACTGATTCCACCTCCCTCTGCTCCCCCTCACTGATTCCCAGCGTCCCTCTGCTCCCCCTCACTGATTCCCCCTCCCTCTGACCCCCCTCACTGATTCCCCCTCCCTCTGACCCCCCTCACTGATTCCCCCTCCCTCTCCTCCCCCTCACTGATTCCCAGCCTCCCTCTGCTCCCCACTCACTGATTTCCACCTTCCCTCTGCCCCCCCTCACTGATTCCCCCTTCCTCTGCCCCCCTCATTGATTCCCCCTCCCTCTGCCCCCCCTCACTGATTCCCCCTCCCTCTGCCCCCCCTCACTGATTCCCGCTCCCTCTGCCCACCCCCCCCCACTGATTCCCCCTCCCTCTGCTCCCCTTCACTGATTCCCCCTCCCTCTGCTCCCCCTCACTGATTCCCAGCGTCCCTCTGCTCCCCCTCACTGATTCCCAGCCTCCCTCTGCTCCCCCTCACTGATTCCCCCTCCCTCTGCTCCCCCTCACTGATTCCCAGCCTCCCTCTGCTCCCCCTCACTGATTACCCCTTCCTCTTCTCCCCCTCACTGATTCCCCCTCCCTCTGCCCCGTCACTGATTCCCCCTCCCTCTGCCCCCCCGTCATTGATTCCCCCTCCCTCTGCCCCGTCACTGATTCCCCCTCCCTCTGCCCCCCTCACTGATTCCCCCTCCCTCTGACCCCCCTCACTGATTCCCCCTCCCTCTGCTCCCCCTCACTGATTTCCACCTTCCCTCTGCCCCCCCTCACTGATTCCCCCTCCCTCTGCCCCCCTCACTGATTTCCACCTTCCCTCTGCCCCCCCTCACTGATTCCCCCTCCCTCTGCCCCCCTCACTGATTACCCCTCCCTCTGCTCCCCCACTACACTGATTGCTCCCCCCTCACTGATTCCTCCTCCGTCTGCTCCCCACTCACTGATTCCCCCTCCCTCTGCTCATGCCCTCTGATTCCCAGCCGCCCTCCCCCCTCCCCCGATTGGCAGCCTACCTCAGTGCCCATCCCCAATCACCAGCCTCCTACTCTCTCCCTTCCTTATCCCCGGCTTCCCTTTCCAAATCCCAATCGTGAGCCTACCTCTCTGTGGTAATATGACTAGGGGTATTACGGTACCTTCAGAGGTGAGCTGGCATTGGTGCAGAGGACTCGCTGCCCATTGGCCCAGGTAAGCCATGTGCCTCCCCTTGTTCCCCGGCAGTCGGCCATTCTTCTGTACGTCTGCTGTTGTGCACATATCTTGTGGATTGGCCTTTTGTTTGGATCGCACCAAAAAGAAATCTTCGCCTCGTGTCCACTTGATGCTGCATTAATTTAATCCACAAGTTTTAAAAGATGGAGCTTTGTATCAAGCCGGAGTGCCTTCGACTCAGCACGCTCGCAGCAAATGCAACAGCTGTATTTAAACACTGGCTGGCGTGTTTTAACAGTTATTTAAGCACAGCCGAAAGCCGCCCGTCGAGTGAACAAAAACTTCATTTCCTCCACTCGTGCGTGGACACTGCCGTGTACACGCTCATAGAGGACGAACCAGACTTTGACGCAGCTATGGACTTACTGAAAGGACATTTCATCCGGCCAGTTAACCAGGTCTGCGCACGGCACTTGCTGGCCACGAGACAGCAATTCCCCGGTGAGTCCTTAGATGAATTCTACCAGACCCTCCTTGTTCTGGGGAGGAACTGCGCCTGTCCACAAGTTTCTGCGGCAGAGCACACCGAACTTTTAATTCGAGATGCTTTCGTGGCGGGTATTCAATCTACCCAGATCCGCCAGAGACTCTTGGAGAAGGAAACTTTAAGCCTCGCTGAGGCGCGGGTCCTCGCCTCCTCTTTCGATATCGCAAACCGCATCGCCCACCCGTACGCTCCCTACTGCGCGGAGGCCCCCTGGGCGGCATGGAACGCAACCCCCCTCACCTCCGCAGACTCTGACCCCCCCCAGACCTGCGCCGCAGGGCACCCCGATAAACCCACAGGGCCCCGCTGCTACTTTTGCAGCCAGGCCAAGCACCCCCGCCAGCGCTGCCCGGCCCGCACCGCAACCTGTAAAGGCTGCGGCAAAAAGGGCCATTACGCGACTGTTTGCCAGTCCAAGGCGGTCGCTGCAGTCTCGAGCAACGACCGCGGGTCCGCCCCCCAGCGCTCCTCACTGCTCCCCCGTCACTCATTCCCCCTCCCTCTGCCCCCTCACTCATTCCCCCTCCCTGTGTTCCCCCTCCCTGTGTTCCCCCTCCCTGTGTTCCCCCTCACTGATTCCCCCTCCCTCTGCTCCCCCCTCCCTCTGCTCCCCCCTCCCTCTGCTCCCCCCTCCCTCTGCTCCCCCCTCCCTCTGCTCCCCCCTCCCTCTGCTCCCCCCTCCCTCTGCTCCCCCCTCCCTCTGCTCCCCCCTCCCTCTGCTCCCCCCTCCCTCTGCTCCCCCCTCCCTCTGCTCCCCCCTCCCTCTGCTCCCCCCTCCCTCTGCTCCCCCCTCCCTCTGCTCCCCCCTCCCTCTGCTCCCCCCTCTCACTGATTCCCCCTCTCACTGATTCCCCCTCTCACTGATTCCCCCTCCGTCTGCTCCCCCTCCCTCTGCCCCCTCACTGATTCCCCCTCCCTCTGCCCCCTCGCTGATTCCCCCTCTCTCTGCTCCCTCCGCTCCCCCCTCCCTCTGCTCCCCCCTCCCTCTGCTCCCCCCTCCCTCTGCTCCCCCCTCCCTCTGCTCCCCCCTCCCTCTGCTCCCCCCTCCCTCTGCTCCCCCCTCCCTCTGCTCCCCCCTCCCTCTGCTCCCCCCTCCCTCTGCCTCCCTCACTGATTCCCCCTCCCTCTGCTTGCCCCTCACTGATTCCCCCTCCCTCTGCCCCCCCCTCACTGATTCCCCCTCCCTCTGCCCCCCCCTCACTGATTCCCCCTCCCTCTGCTCCCCCTCACTGATTCCCAGCCTCCCTCTGCTCCCCCTCACTGATTCCCAGCCTCCCTCTGCTCCCCCTCACTGATTCCCAGCCTCCCTCTGCTCCCCCTCACTGATTACCCCTTCCTCTGCTCCCCCTCACTGATTACCCCTTCCTCTGCTCCCCCTCACTGATTCCCCCTCCCTCTGCCCCGTCACTGATTCCCCCTCCCTCTGCCCCCCCCCGTCATTGATTCCCCCTCCCTCTGCCCCCCTCACTGATTCCCCCCTCCCTCTGACCCCCCTCACTGGATTCCCCTCCCTCTGCTCCCCCTCACTGATTCCCAGCGTCCCTCTGCTCCCCCTCACAGATTCCCAGCCTCCCTCTGCTCCCCCCTCACTGATTTCCACCTTCCCTCTGCCCCCCCTCACTGATTCCCCCTCCCTCTGCCCCCCTCACTGATTCCGCCTCGCTCTGCCCCACCTCACAGATTACCCCTCCCTCTGCTCCCCCACACTGATTGCTCCCCCCTCACTGATTCCTCCTCCGTCTGCTCCCCACTCACTGATTCCCCCTCCCTCTGCTCACGCCCTCTGATTCCCAGCCGCCCTCTGCTCCCCCTCACTGATTCCCAGCCTCCCTCTGCTTCCCCTCACTGATTGCCCCTTCCTCTGCTCCACCTCAGATTTCCCCTCCCTCTGCCCCCCTCACTGATTCCCCCTCCCTCTGACCCCCCTCACTGATTCCCCCTCCCTGTGCCCCCTTCACTGATTCCCCCTCACTCTGCTCCCCCTCACTGATTCCCCCTCCCTCTGCTCTCCCTCACTGATTCCCAGCCTCCCGCTGCTCCCCCTCACTGATTCCCAGCCTCCCTCTGCTCCCCCCACTGATTACCCCTTCCTCTGCTCCCCCCACTGATTACCCCTTCCTCTGCTCCCCCTCAGATTCCCCCTCCCTCTGCCCCCTCACTGATTCCCCCTCCCTCTGACCCCCCTCACTGATTCCCCCTCCCTCTGACCCCCCTCACTAATTCCCCCTCCCTCTGACCCCCCTCACTGATTCCCCCTCCCTCTGCCCCCCCTCACTGATTCCCCCTCCCTCTGCCCCCCCTCACTGATTCCCCCTCCCTCTGCCCCCCCTCACTGATTCCCCCTCCCTCTGCCCCCCTCACTGATTCCCCCTCCCTCTGCACCCCAATCACTGATTCCCCCTCCCCCGTCCCCCTCACTGATTCCCCCTCCCTCTGACTCCGCTCACTGATTCCCCCTCCCTCTGCTCCCCCTGACTGATTACCCCTTCCTCTGCTCCCCCTCACTGATTCCCCCTCCCTCTGCCCCGTCACTGATTCCCCCTCCCTCTGCCCCCCCGTCATTGATTCCCCCTCCCTCTGCCCCCCTCACTGATTCCCCCTCCCTCTGACCCCCCTCACTGGATTCCCCTCCCTCTGCTCCCCCTCACTGATTCCCAGCGTCCCTCTGCTCCCCCTCACAGATTCCCAGCCTCCCTCTGCTCCCCCCTCACTGATTTCCACCTTCCCTCTGCCCCCCCTCACTGATTCCCCCTCCCTCTGCCCCCCTCACTGATTCCGCCTCCCTCTGCCCCCCCTCACAGATTACCCCTCCCTCTGCTCCCCCACACTGATTGCTCCCCCCTCACTGATTCCTCCTCCCTGTGCCCCCCTCACTGATTCCCCCTCCCTCTGCCCCCCCTCACTGATTACCCCTCCCTCTGCCCCCCCTCACTGATTACCCCTCCCTCTGCCCCCCCTCACTGATTACCCCTCCCTCTGCTCCCCCTCACTGATTCCCCCTCCCTCTGCTCCCCCTCGCTGATTGCTCCCCCCTCACTGATTCCTCCTCCGTTTGCTCCCCACTCACTGATTCCCCCTCCCTCTGCTCACGCCCTCTGATTCCCAGCCGCCCTCCCCCTCCCCTGATTGGCAGCCTACCTCAGTGCCCATCCCCAATCACCAGCCTCCTACTCTCTCCCTTCCTTATCCCCGGCTTCCCTTTCCAAATCCCAATCGTGAGCCTACCTCTCTGTGGTAATATGACTAGGGGTATTACGGTACCTTCAGAGGTGAGCTGGCATTGGTGCAGAGGACTCGCTGCCCATTGGCCCAGGTAAGCCATGTGCCTCCCCTTGTTCCCCGGCAGTCGGCCATTCTTCTGTACGTCTCCTATCGGGCACACATCTTGTGTATTGGCCTTTTGTTTGGATCGCACCAAAAAGAAATCTTCGCCTCGTGTCCACTTGATGCTGCATTAATTTAATCCACAAGTTTTAAAAGATGGAGCTTTGTATCAAGCCGGAGTGCCTTCGACTCAGCACGCTCGCAGCAAATGCAACAGCTGTATTTAAACACTGGCTGGCGTGTTTTAACAGTTATTTAAGCACAGCCGAAAGCCGCCCGTCGAGTGAACACAAACTTCATTTCCTCCACTCGTGCGTGGACACTGCCGTGTACACGCTCATAGAGGACGAACCAGACTTTGACGCAGCTATGGACTTACTGAAAGGACATTTCATCCGGCCAGTTAACCAGGTCTGCGCACGGCACTTGCTGGCCACGAGACAGCAATTCCCCGGTGAGTCCTTAGATGAATTCTACCAGACCCTCCTTGTTCTGGGGAGGAACTGCGCCTGTCCACAAGTTTCTGCGGCAGAGCACACCGAACTTTTAATTCGAGATGCTTTCGTGGCGGGTATTCAATCTACCCAGATCCGCCAGAGACTCTTGGAGAAGGAAACTTTAAGCCTCGCTGAGGCGCGGGTCCTCGCCTCCTCTTTCGATATCGCAAACCGCATCGCCCACCCGTACGCTCCCTACCGCGCGGAGGCCCCCTGGGCGGCATGGAACGCAACCCCCCTCACCTCGGCAGACTCTGACCCCCCCCAGGCCTGCGCCGCAGGGCGCCTCGATAAACCCACGGGGCCCCGCTGCTACTTTTGCAGCCAGGCCAAGCACCCCCGCCAGCGCTGCCCGGCCCGCACCGCAACCTGAAAAGGCTGCGGCAAAAAGGGCCATTACGCGACTGTTTGCCAGTCCAAGGTGGTCGCTGCAGTCTCGAGCAACGGCCGCGGGTCCGCCCCCCAGCGCTCCTCTCACGCCCCGCGGACCTCGCTGCCCCCACCCCCCACCGCCACGAGTGACCACTGGGCGCCGCTATTTTGTTCACCCCCCCACCATGTGCGGCCGACGGGCGCCGCCATCTTGGATCAGCACCGAGGACCCAGCAAGTGACCACTCGCTGCCGGATGACGACTCGGAGTTCCTGCCTCGACTCGCCTCAGTAACGTTGGATCAGTCACGGCCCCGCAAGCTTTCCACGGCGACCACGAAGATTTTCCTCAACGGTCACGAAACGAGCTGCCTGTTGGACTCCGGGAGCACAGAAAGTTTCATCCACCCTGACACGGTAAGACGCTGCGCGCTTCCTGTTCATCCGGTTCGACAACTAATCGCTCTGGCCTCCGGTTCGCACTCGGTCCAGACCACAGGATGCTGCATAGCGGACCTCACGGTCCAGGGGAGGGTGTTTAAAAATTATAAGCTCTTCGTCCTTCCCTACCTCTGCGCGGCAGCACTCCTGGGGTTAGATTTTCAGTGCAACCTCCAGAGCTTAACTTTCAAATTCGGCGGCACTATGCCCCCCCTTACTGTCTGCAGCCTCGAGTCCCTCAAGGTCGATCCCCCTTCCCTGTTTCCGAACCTCACCCCGGATTGCAAACCCGTCGTCACCAAGAGCAGACGGTACCGTGCCCAGGACCGGATCTTCATTAGGTCCGAAGTCCAAAGACTCCTGAAGGAGGGGGTTATCGAGGCTAGCAATGGCCCCTGGCGAGCACAAGTGCTGGTGGTTAAGACCGGGGAGAAAAATACAGTCCGACCATCAACCGATTTACGCAGCTGGACGCGTATCCTCTCCCACGTATCTCCGACCTGGTTAACAGGATCGCGCAGTACAAGGTTTCTTCCACGGTGGACTTTAAGTCCGCCTACCACCAGCTCCGCATCCGCACGAGTGACCAAAAGTATATTGCGTTCGAAGGGGATGGGTGACTCTACCACTTTTTAAGGGTTCCTTTCGGTGTCACGAATGGGATCTCGGTCTTCCAAAGGGAGATGGACCGAATGGTCGACCAACACGGTTTACGGGCAACCTTCCCGTATCTCGATAATGTCACCATCTGCGGCCACGACCAGCAGGACTACAATGCCAACCTCCGCAAATTCCTCCGTACCGCAAAACTCCTTAACCTGACCTACAGTAAGGATAAGTGAGTGTTTAGCACCGACCGTCTAGCCATCCTCGGCTACGTAGTACGTAACTGAGTGATGGGCCTCGACCCCGAATGCATGCGCCCCCTGATGGAGCTCCCCCTCCCCCACTCCCCCAAAGCCCTCAAGCGCTGTTTGGGGTTCTTTTCGTATTACGCGCAATGGGTCCCCAATTACACAGACAAAGCCAGTCCCCTCATCCAATCAGCCATATTTCCCCCTGTCGATGGAGGCCCGCCAGGCCTTTAGCCGCATCAAAGCAGACATTGCAAAGGCCACGATGCGCGCTATCGACGAGTCTCACCCTTTTCAGGTCGAGAGCGACGCGTCTGATGTTGCTCTAGCGGCCACCCTCCACCAAGCGGGCAGACCCGTGGCCTTCTTCTCCCGGACACTCCACGCTTCCGAAATCCGACATTCCTCGGTCGAGAAGGAAGCACAGGCCATAGTTGAAGCTGTGCGACATTGGAGGCAGTATCTGGCCGGCAGGAGGTTTACCCTCTTCACAGACCAGCGGTCAGTAGCTTTCCTGTTCAATAATGCACAGAGGGGCAAGATAAAGAACGATAAAATCTTGCGGTGGAGGATTGAGTTGTCCACGTACAACTACGACATCTTGTATCGTCTTGGGAAGCTGAATGAGCCTCCCGATGCCCTGTCCCACAGCACCTGTGCCAACGCACAAATGGACCGCCTCCGAACCCTCCACGTGGACCTCTGCCACCCTGGGGTCACCCGCTTTTTCCATTTCATAAAGACCCGCAACCTGCCCTACTCCATCGAGGACGTCAGGACAGTCACTCGGGACTGCCACATCTGCACGGAGTGCAAGCCGCACTTCTACCGCCCTGAACGGGCGCACCTGATAAAGGCTTCCCGTCCCCGCGTGGACTTCAAGGGTCACCTCCCCTCCAACAACCGCAACACGTACTTCCTCAACGTGATTGACGAGTACTCCCGCTTCCCATTCGCCATCCCCTGCCCCGACATGACCACAACTACCATCATCAAAGACCTGCATACCATCCTCTCCCTGTTCGGTTACCCCGCATACATTCATAGCGATCGGGGGTCCTCCTTTATGAGCGACGAGCTGCGTCAATTCCTGCTCAGCAGGGCATCGCCTCCAGCAGGACGACCAGTTGCAACCCCCGGGGTAACGGGCAGGTCGAGAGGTAGAACGGGACAGTCTGGAAGACCGTCCTGCTGGCCCTACGGTCCAGAAATCTCCCAGTCTCCCACTGGCAAGAGGTCCTCCCAGACACCCTCCACTCCATCCGGTCACTTCTCTGTACCGCCACTGACCAAACGCCTCACGAACGTCTTCTTGTTTTTCCTAGAAAGTCTTCCTCAGGGACCCCGCTCCCGACCTGGCTGGCTACCCCCGAGCCCATTCTGCTCCGGAAACATGTGCGGGTGCACAAGTCGGACCCGTTGGTCGAAAGAGTCCAGCTACTCCACGCGAACCCGCATGTGGAGTATCCCGACGGTCTCCCTCCGGGGCAAGATAAAGTTGCCCCCAGCAACGACGCACCCACAGCTCAGCGGACAGGGACCCTCTCCCCCGACCTGGCCCCCGCTACCTCCAACTAGGGGTACGGACACAGAAATAAGATCATCGCTCCCGGAGTCACGGACAACCACCACTCCAGCAAGATCATCGCTCCCGGAGTCACGGACGTCACCTACTGCTCCGACGTCACCGGCACCACTACGCAGGTCAAGCAGGACATCGCGGGCACCCACTCGACTGATTGAATCGATGTGACCTACGGGTGGACTTGGGGTGGACCTCTGGCTGCGGATGGACTCTTGTGATTTTTTTTGTTCTTTAACTGTTCACTATTTTTTCCCCCCCTGATTATTGCACACTGTACATAGTTATTGTTCTCCTCTTGAATAATTGTTACGGGTCAGTGGGCAGCCATCGATGCAACGGCAGGTTGTAAACATCTCTAGTCATACTACCAGCCTCACGTACTCATGGAACACCAAACCCCCCACCCCTGGCTTCCTTTTCAACAAGGTGTGAACGTGGTAGTATGACCAAGGGTATTACGGTACCTTCAGAGGTGAGCTGCCATTGGTGCAGAGGACTCGCTGCCCATTGGCCCAGGTAAGTCATGTGCCTCCCTGTGTTCCCCGGCAGTCGGCCATTCTTCTGTACGTCTGCTGTCGGGCACACATCTTGTGTATTAAAGCCTTTTGTTTGGATTGCATCTTCGCCTCGTGTCCAACTGATGGTGCATCACTCTCTCTTACATCTCTATTGCCAGGCTGCCTGTATCCTCGTTCCGATCGTTTAGCAACCTCCTTCTCCTTCCTTCCTCCAATTTCCAGGGATCATCCCCAATGGTCCACAACTCCTGCCTCCTGTGCTTGGTGTTCTTTCCTGGTCAGCAACAGGCTGTCCATTTGACACCCTAACATTAAATTCCACAGGACCTTAACGTTCCTGGCCTTGCCAGAAGCTTGGCCATTATTGGCCTCCTCTATATCCTCACCGCCTCTCCTTAAACATGAGGATTGTTACTTGCTTGATGGATGTTCTCATATTTAATATAAATATTTATACATTCTGGCATAAATGAGACACTCTGACAACAGGATGTAGTGCTTCCTCTAAAATCTATATCCCTTGTATCACTTCCTGTCTGTCTTTACTGAAGCAAGGATTTAAGTCAACTTTCATAATGTTTTTGATATTGTAATATGAGTATAGTAATGTCAATGGCCTCTGCAAGGCCTCTCCGGAAGCAGTAGGCTGGAGACTATAACAAGGTCAATGCCTGCTTGGCTGTGGAGTGTAAGGCGGATATCAGAGAGTCCAGAAAGAACAAAAGACTCCCAGCCCCTGACCTCATTAGTGACCTGCAGAGGCAGGTGTGAGCAGTTCAGTGTATTTTAGTTAAAAGGCACAGAATTTAGCACGATAGAAGAACATTCGGGCCCTGGCATCTGTGCTGATTCTTGTTATACCACTGCTGTCCAGCACATTAGATGCTAGACACTAATGTTAACCCAAATATGGCTAATTGTTTTTGATTGATTGATTAAAAATGAAATGACAGATACCTTCATCACCAGGTGATCTCAATATTAATTTACATACTGTGTGTACCATGTGTGCTTTCAATTTTTTGGTTAAATGGTCTGCAGGAACAGAGAGTGTTCTTGACTTTTGGGTTTGCCTATTGGTTATCTGCAAACATGGTGTTCCAGGTGAAAACAGCAGATAGCAGCACTGTAGAAACACCAGAAATATTGGGCTGGATTTCATGGGGCATTGCAGTGCCCACCCGCCAGCCTGGCTAAAATGTCGGGTGGGGGGGGGTTAGATTGGGGGGAAAGCCCCGCCCAGAATCCCGATGGCTGACCTGCAGCTATTTAGTGCTGGAGGTCTTCGTCCCTTGCCCAACACTAGTCCATGGCAGCGAAAGCTACAAGGCAACCGGACTGGTGTGGGCCTACTCTGCTGCAAGTATTTTTTTAAAATATAAATTTAAAGTAGTCAATTATTTTTTTCCACCTAAGGGGCAATTTAGTGTGGCCAATCCACCTACCCTGTGTCATGATATCCAGATCAGCATATCATGGTGCAATCACACGCACACTGATGGACAGGCAGTTGGACCAACCAACACACACATCACATCGCAGCCAATCACCGGTGAGAGCACACACACTATAAAACAGGGAACACCACAGTTCCCGCTCATTCTACCAGGAGATAGCTCAAGAGCTCACAGCGCGCCACTCAGACATAGACCATGTGCTGAGTGCCTCACTAGGATAGTAATAGGGCTGGGTCCACAGGTTAGCTGGTGAAGCACGTACCCAAGCCAGTAGTTAGTTGTAACCGTTGATTAGACAATAAAACAGAGTTGTACCATCTACAGCCGTGTTGGATCATTTGTGCATCAGAACACCCAACACATGATACCAGTAATGGACGCAAACCAGCGACTGTGAGACTTACCTGCACCCTTTCAGAAATCCGCCATCCTGCTCCATGGAAACCATCAGCCTGCCGCAGCCGCTCCGAATCGCTTTGTAATCTTGGCGTAAACTGGAAGCTGTTTAAACAGTGCTTCCAACTCTTCCTAGAAGCCACAGACAGGGAGAATGCATCGGACACCAGGAAGATCGTCCTCCTCCTCTCCACGGCGGGGCAACACGCCATCCACATCTACAACTCCCTGGCATTCGCGGGAGGCGAGGACAAAACAAAATATAAGACGGTGCTTCTAAAGTTCGAGGAACACTTCAGCGTCAAAGTGAATGAGAGCTTCGAGAGGTACCTCTTCCAGCAGCGCCTGCAGGGTAAAGATGAGTCTTTCCAATCTTACTTAACACACCTCCGAATCCTCGCGCAGTCCTGCGGCTATGAGGCCACCTCCGACTCCATGATACGGGATCAGATAGTTTTTGGGGTCATCTCGGACACTCTACGCCAGCAGCTCCTTAAAATTAAGCGCCTCACCCTAGCGACTGCCATCGAGACCTGCGTCCTCCATGAGAACACGATCAGCCGGTACTCCCAAATCCAGGCAGCCGAAACAGCACGGCACGGGCCCCACGAGGCGGAGCGGGTCCAGTCGATCGAGTACCTCACGGCCCATGACCCGGACGAGGATGGCCATTTCGCGTGCTTTCCGAGACCTCCCGTGCTTGTACGCGCCAAAGGAGGGGATGTTGACGCAGAGGAACGTGATGTGCAGGCGCGCTCTACGCAGGACCACACCGCGCATGCGCGGTGGCGCAACAAACGCAATGAATGCCATGACATCATGACATGCGGCAACTGTGGGTCCGCCCACTTAAAGCGGCAATGTCCGGCCAAAGTGCGACAATGCCTCCACTGTGGCAGGATGGGTCACCATGCTGCCTGCTGTCGAGCAGCTCAACCTGTCAACTCCCAACAATTCCGCCAGCCTCGCAGGGACGTGCGGGTGATTCAGCCCCCCTACACTGAGTCATATCCAGACAGTATGCAGACCAGCGATACCGAAGACAGGGAGTTCTTCCGCGTTGCGATAATCCACAAGAACCGGGAGTCCCCAAGTCGGAACCACCAGCTGCTGCCAGTGCACAGCATTGATCCGGGCGATGAGTGGTGTGCCACCCTAACAGTCAACCGATCCCAGATCACATTTCGCCTGGACACTGGTGCCTCCGCCAATCTCCTCGCATGGTCAGCCTTCCAGACCTTGAAGGTTAAACCACCGATTCTGCCATCCCACTGTCAGCTGGTTGACTACGATGGAAACGTCATCCCGGCCACGGGGTCCTGCCAGCTCGAAGTTACACACAACTCCCACAAAGCCACATTATTATTTGAAATCGTAAGATCCTCGAAGGACTCTCTGTTAGGCGCACAGGCGTGCAAGATCCTCCACCTCGTTCAGCGGGTACACACTCTGTCTCCAGAAGGCACGTCCGATTTCCCAGATGCAGACTTTAGGGCGCAGCTCCACTCGCTCCTCGCCCACAACCAGGAGGTTTTCGAGGGCATGGGCACACTGCCCTACACTTACAGAATACGGCTCAAACCGGACACCACCCCGGTCATTCATGCACCTCGTAGGGTCCCAGCACCACTCAAGGACCGCCTCCAGCAGCAGCTGCAGGACCTGCAGGACTAAGGAGTGCTTTCCCGGGTCACGGAGCCAATGCCGTGGGCCAGCTCCATGGTGAGCGTCAAGAAGCCCTCCGGCGAGCTCCGGATCTGTATCGACCCAAAAGATTTAAATCACAACATTATGAGGGAACACTACCCCCATACCCAAACGAGAAGAAATCACGAGCGAGATGGCTCGGGCAAAAATATTCACCAAGCTTGATGCCTCAAAGGGCTTCTGGCAGATTCAATTGGATCAGTCCAGCAGGAAGCTGTGCTCTTTCAACACTCCATTTGGCAGATACTGCTACAATAGGATGCCATTCGGCATCATTTCGGCCTCCGAAGTGTTCCATCGTATCATGGAACAGATGATGGAGGGCATCGAAGGGGTACGCTTCTACGTAGACGACATTATCATCTGGTCCACCACACCGCAGGAGCACATCAGTCATGTCTAGCGTGTCTTTGCACGGATACGGGATCAGGGCCTGCGCCTTAACCGAGCCAAATGCTCTTTTGGCCAGACTGAGCTAAAGTTTCTGGGGGACCACATATCCCGGTCAGGGGTGCGACCGGATGCCGACAAAGTGGCAGCCATCGCAGCCGTGCAGCAGCCGTCAGACAAGAAGGCAGTGTTACGCTTTCTCGGAATGTCAACTTCCTGGGGAAGTTTATTCCTAACCTTGCTTCGCACACGACTTCTCTTCGCCACCTGGTCAAAAAGGCAACGGAATTCCAGTGGCTGCCCGCACACCAGAGTGAATGGGAGGAGCTCCAGGTCAAGCTCACCACCGCCCCGGTATTGCCGTTTTTCAATACCACACGGGAAACAAAGATCTCAACTGACGCCAGCCAGTCTGGCATTGGGGCGGTACTCCTGCAACGGGACGACACCTCATCATGGGCTCCGGTCGCCTATGCCTCGCGGGCCATGACCCCCATAGAACTGCGCTATGCGCAGATCGAGAAGGAGTGCTTAGGCCTGTTGACTGGCATCGACAAGTTCCACGACTCTGTATATTGTCTTCCGCAGTTCACTGTGGAGACCGACCATCGCCACCTGGTCGGCATCATTCAGAAGGACCTCAACGACATGACCCCTCGCCTCCAGCGCATTCTGCTCAAGCTCCGGAAGTACGACTTCCAACTTGTCTACACCCTGGGGAAGGATCTCATCATCGCAGATGCTCTGTCCAGGGCGGTCAACACACCGCCCAACTCGGAGGGGTTCGTTTGTCAGGTCGTCGCATAGGTAGCCTTCACATCGGCCAATCTGCCGGCCACTGATGCACGTCTGGCCCACATTCGCCGTGAGACTGCGGCTGACCCCCTTCTACGACGTGTGATGCGCCACATGACGGAAGGGTGGCTCAAGGGGCAGTGCCCACAATTTTACAATGTCCGGGACGACTTGGCCGTCACTGATGGTGTCCTCTTGAAGTTGGACCGGATTGTGATCCCACACAGCATGCACCGGCTTGCCCTCGAACAACTGCACGAAGGCCATCTCGGTGTTGAAAAGTGCAGGAAGAGGGCCCGAGAGGCTGTGTACTGGTCGGGCATCAGCAACGACATCGCCAACATGGTGCTCAACTGCCCCACCTGCCAAAGGTTTCAGCCGGCGCAACCCCCTGAGACACTTCAGCCCCATGAGTTGGTCACGTCCCCCTGGGCGAAGGTGGGCGTGGACCTCTTTCATGCGCTCGGCAGGGACTACATTATTCTTATTGACTACTTCTCAAGTTATCCTGAGGTCATACGCCTGCACAACACAAGGTCATCAGCTGCCATCCGGGCATGCAAAGAAACCTTTGGTCGCCATGGAATTCCGCTCACCGTCATGTCTGACAATGGGCCTTGCTTTGCGAGTCAAGAATGGTCTTCCTTTGCCACTTCATACAACTTCACACACGTGACGTCCAGTCCCTTGCATCCTCAGTCGAATGGCAAGGCGGAAAAGGGCATCCACATTGTGAAGCGACTCCTCTGCAAGGCTGCTGATGCCGGATCGGACTTCTGTTTAGCCCTGCTGGCCTATCGCTCGGCCCCACTGTCCACGGGCCTCTCGCCAGCCCAGCTGTTGATGGGTCGCACCCTCAGGACCATGTTCCTGACCTCGACCATGCTCCAGTATTACGAAGGATGCAACCACAGCGTGCTCAGCAGAAGGTGGCACATGACGCTCGGGCGACTGATCTTCCTGCCCTGGCGCCTGTAGACAATGTCCGCATACACCTACCGGAGGGTGGCTGGTCGGCAACCGCCGAGGTTCTCCGCCACGTGGCTCCCCGCTCATTCCTGGTTCATATGCCGGATGGCTCTATTCGCCACCGTAATCGGCGGGCCCTTTGGTTCCGCGTTCGCTACGAGATCATGCACCGGTGCCACGCCCTCCTGTTGTCGACTTTGTTGAGCTTCCTGCCACTCTGCCTCTTCCTCTCTCGCCCGTGGCCAGGCCCATTCCTCAGCCGGTGGATCCTGACCCACCCTTGACGCGGTCAACCCGAATTCGTCGCCCACCTGAGAGACTTGACTTATGAGCCTGTTAGCACATTGGACTCACTGAATTGTCTTACAGTACTGTTAACAATTTTTTTTTCTTGTCGTTCATTGTTCCAGAGTTTTCTCTCGTCGTTTGTTGATTGCATTTGTTCTATTATTGGTACAACGTCGTTCTGTTGCACCTGACACCTTCCTCTGTATATAGTTTAGCCTCATGTACATGTTGTAAATATTGCACACACATACTCAGTACACATTTCTATTTATTATCATGTCGGCACATATCCTTGGTGAAAGGGGGGGATGTCATGATATCCAGATCAGCATATCATGGTGCAATCACACACACACTGATGGACAGGCAGTTGGACCAAGCAGCACACACATAACATTGCAGCGAATCACCAGTGAGAGCACACGCACTATAAAACAGGGAACACCACAGTTCCCGCTCATTCTATCAGCGCGCCACTCAGACATAGACCATGTGCTGAGTGCCTCACTAAGATAGTGATACGGCTGGGTCCACAGGTTAGCTGGTGAAGCACGTACCCAAGCCAGTAGTTAGTTGTAACTGTTGATTAGACAATAAAACAGAATTGTACCGTCTACAGCCGTGTTGGATCATTTGTGTATCAGAACACCCAACACGACACCCTGCACATCTCTTTGGCTTGTGGGGGTGAGACTCATGCACACACGGGGAGAATGCGCAAACTCCACACGGACAGTAACCTAGGGCCGGGATCGAACCCAGGTCCTCGGCACCATGAGGCAGCAGTGCTAACCACTGCGCCACCGTGTCGCCCAACCCTGTTGCAAGTATAACACTTGTTGTGACTGGATGAGGTCCTTAAGAAGCCATTAATTGGCACTTAAGAGCTAAATAGTTTGAAGGTCGAACAGTTTATCTAATGGCTCCCCCTTTCCTCTTTAAGGACAGATGAGTACATGATGGGCACAGCACCCACTGGATTTTGTGCCCACTGGCAGGGGTATGAAGACTGAAGGGTCACGTAATCCAGCCCTTTGTATGGACAGGAAAGATTCCATGTGGTCAGCTCAACCAATTGGATTAATCATTCCGGGTCAACAAAACAACGCAAGACAAGGTGATAATGAGAAGGGCAAAGGACAAAGGTGCACCAGGATCCAGCCATATTCTGGGCCAAGAACAGGGTAAGGGGCAGGGATGGGTGTGTGGGCTATAATGTTAGGGAGTGAGAGTAGCCTGGATGGTGAGTGCAGGGGCCCGGAGGGGAGGGGGGGGGAGATCTAGATGGAATGTCAGTGGTGGGCCTGAATGGAGAATGGGCTGTTTGCATGGAGAGTATGAGGGTTCTGGAGGTAGAGCAGGAGGGTTTGGACAGAGAGTGTGCGGGATCTGGAGCTTTTGAACAGAGAGTGGAGGAGTCTGAATGGAGAGTGAGAGGCTTCTGGAGGTAGAGCAGGGGGCTCTGGATGGAGAGCGAGGGGGGCACTGGATTGACAGCGAGTAGGGTCTGGAGGGAGAACGAGGAGGGTGTGGATGGAGAACGAGGAGGGTGTGAATGGAGAATGAGGGGGCTCTGGATGGAGAACGAGGAGGATGTGGATGGAGAGTGGGGGGGGGTCTTGATGGAGAATGGGGGGGTCTGGATGTAGGGTGAGGGGGGCTGGATGGAGGGCGAGGGGGGGCTGGATGGAGGGCGAGGGGGGGCTGGATGGAGAGTGAGGGGGGCTGGATGGAGAGGGAGGGGGGGCTGGATGGAGAGGGAGGGGGGGCTGGATGGAGAGGGAGGGGGGCTGGATGGAGAGGGAGGGGGGGCTGGATGGAGAGGGGGGCGGCTGGATGGTGAGGGAGGGGGGTCTGGATGGAGAGGGAGGGAGGGGGGGCTGGATGGAGAGGGGGGGCTGGATGGAGAGGGAGGGGGAGGGGGGCTGGATGGAGAGCGAGGGGGGTCTGGATGGATAGTGAGGGGGGGCTGGATGGAGAGGGCGGGAGGGGGGGCTGGATGGTGAGTGAGGGGGGTCTGGATGGATAGTGAGGGGGGGCTGGATGGAGAGGGCGGGAGGGGGGCTGGATGGAGAGCGAGGGATGTCTGGATGGAGAGCGAAGGGAGCTGGATGGAGAGGGAGGGGGGATGGATGGAGAGTGAGGGGTGTCTGTATGGAGAGCGACGGGGATGGATGGAGAGCGAGGGGGGGGAAGGATGGAGAGCGAGGGGGGGGAAGGATGGAGAGCGAGGGGGGATGGATGGAGAGCGAGGGGGGATGGATGGAGAGCGAGGGGGGATGGATGGAGAGCGAGGGGGGATGGATGGAGAGCGAGGGGGGATGGATGGAGAGCGAGGGGGGATGGATGGAGAGCGAGGGGGGGGAAGGATGGAGAGCGAGGGGGGGCTGGATGGAGAGCGACGGGGGCTGGATGGAGAGCGAGGGGGGGATGGATGGAGAGCGAGGGGGGATGGATGGCGAGCGAGGGGGGGATGGATGGCGAGCGAGGGGGGGATGGATGGAGAGCGAGGGGGGATGGATGGAGAGCGAGGGGGGATGGATGGAGAGCGAGGGGGGATGGATGGAGAGCGAGGGGGGATGGATGGAGAGCGAGGGGGATTGGATGGAGAGCGAGGGGGGATGGATGGAGAGCGAGGGGGGATGGATGGAGAGCGAGGGGGATTGGATGGAGAGCGAGGGGGGATGGATGGAGAGTGAGGGGGGATGGATGGAGAGCGAGGGGGGATGGATGGAGAGCGAGGGGGGGATGGATGGAGAGCGAGGGGGGATGGATGGAGAGCGAGGGGGGATGGATGGAGAGCGAGGGGGGATGGATGGAGAGCGAGGGGGATTGGATGGAGAGCAAGGGGGGATGGATGGAGAGCGAGGGGGATTGGATGGAGAGCGAGGGGGGGATGGATGGAGAGCGAGGGGGATTGGATGGAGAGCGAGGGGGATTGGATGGAGAGCGAGGGGGGGATGGATGGAGAGCGAGGGGGATTGGATGGAGAGCGAGGGGGGGATGGATGGAGAGCGAGGGGGGATGGATGGAGAGCGAGGGGGAATGGATGGAGAGTGAGGGGGGATGGATGGAGAGCGAGGGGGGATGGATGGAGAGCGAGGGGGGGATGGATGGAGAGCGAGGGGGGATGGATGGAGAGCGAGGGGGGATGGATGGAGAGCGAGGGGGGATGGATGGAGAGCGAGGGGGATTGGATGGAGAGCGAGGGGGGATGGATGGAGAGCGAGGGGGGATGGATGGAGAGCGAGGGGGATTGGATGGAGAGCGAGGGGGGATGGATGGAGAGCGAGGGGGGTCTGGATGGAGAGAGGGAGTGGATTTCATATCCACTCTTAAATAAGAATTGAAATTCTGTAAAATGAGAATACGTGGAGGAATGTCTGGTAAATTCACTAATCCCAGGTGGGATTCTCCAATAATGGGGCTATGTCCCCACGCCGGCGTGAAAAGCGGTGCCAACCATTCCGGCGTCAGCGGCCCCCGATAATGGGGAATGCTCCTCTTCCTAGGGGGCTAGGTCGGTGCCGGAGTGGTCCCCGCAGCTCCAGCCGGCGCCGAACAGCCGGCGTGATTCCGCGCATGCGTGGGGTTCCCTTCTCCACGCCGGCCACCGGGCAATATGGCGGAGCTCTACAGGGGCCCTGAGCGGAGGAACAGAGGCCCTCACGGAACCAGCCCGCCCACTGATCGGTAGGCCACCGTGTGCCCCCGCCCCCCCCACCGGGGTCGGTTACTCCGACCTGGCGTTGGGTCGGAGAATCCCGGCCTCCAACATTGTTCCAATGAAGGGTTGGAGAATCAGTCTTGATGCTTCAAATGCATCTCACAGCTGGAAACAGGGGCGGGATTCTCCCCTATCCAGCGGGGCGGGGGGTCCCGGCGTGATGGAGTGGCGGGAACCACTCTGGCGTCGGGCTGCCCGTCTCTGCACCTTTCGGGGCCAAGCCCTCACTTTGAGGGGCTAGGCCGGCGCCGGAGCGGTTTCCGCTCCACCGGCTGGCGTGGAAGGCCTTTGGCGCCACGCCAGCCGGGGCCGAAAGGACTTCGCCAGCCTGCGTAAGTCCACGCATGCGCGGGAGCGTCAGCTGACGTCATCCCTGCGCATGCGCAGGGGGGGTAGCTGTCTCTTCCGCCTCCGCCATGGTGAAGACCATGGCGAAGGCGGAAGAAAAAGAGTGCCCCCCCGGCGGGGGGTCGGAGAATGCCGCCCCAGAGAATTTTCCCTATCTATCCTGAACATCACAACACGGGCCGCTCTCTCACACTGGGGGCGGGATTCTCCCATCCTGCGGCAGAGTGTCCACGCCGTCGTAAATGGCGTTGCATTTTACGACGGCGTAAGCGGGCCGCTGCCGGGAGTAATTCTGGCCCCGACACTGTGCTCCGCAGGATCCGCACAGCGCAGTGGCGCCGGCGCCCACGCAACATGGCGCAGGATTACAGGGGCCGGCGCACAGGAAAAGAGGCTGGGGACAGAGAGGCCGGCCCGCCAATCGGTGGGCCCCGATCGCGCGGGCTAGGCCACATCGGAGGCCCCCACCGGGGTCGATGCCCCCCTCCCCCCCACAGGCCTCCACCCGACCCTTGCACACCGAGTTCCCGCCGGCTGCGAGCAGGTGTGGACGGTGCCGGCGGGACTCAGCGGTTTATCTACGGCCGCCGGGCCGAGAATTGATGGGCCGGCCGCGTAGAGCAGCCCGCGACCGGCGCCACGGCAACCACGCCGGCGCCAATGACGCTGATTCTCCGCTCTGTGGAGAATCACATGCCGGCGCCGGGGGGGGGGCGTGGCCCGGTCGCGGGGATTCTCCGGCTCGGACCCGGGCTGAGAGAATCCCGCTCTGGGTGCCTGAAGGATCAGAGTGCCCGAGCGGAAACTATGCCCAGATCGAAAAGGAAGGCCTGGCTGTCGAATTTGTCACACGGACGTTCCACCAGTACGTCTGCAGCTACGCATTCCTGGGGCAGGGTTCTCCGTTTCTAAGACCAAGGGTGGGATTCTCGGTTCCCTGACGCCAATTTCGTAATCAGTGATCGGGCGGAGAATCCACTTTGACGCTGAAATCAGGGGTGGCGCCTGTTTGACGCAGGTTTCTTATGCTCCGCCCACTCCAAAACGGCGTTATCGCGGTGCGCTCCGCACGCCGTTGGGACGGCCTCAGGTCGTCACCTGAAGGCCCTGCCCTGACGCTCCATCCCTGATGGGGCCCAGCTCCCGATGGCGCGGCGGCTCACTTGTGGTCTCAGTTGTGCGGGAACCCAGCGTGGCGGCTGCGGACTGTGTCCAGCACTGGCAGAGTCGGGCGGGAGCCGTGCTGCTGGCCGGGGGGGGGGGGGGGGCGGCTTCCGGGCGAGCTGGTGGGGGGTGGCCAGGGGGTGGTGAGAGGATGGCCAGGGCAGCACTATCTGGCAGGTTGGGTCCGCACACGGCCGGAGCCATGTTATACGGCGCGACCGCTGCAGGTCGTCGCTGTGCGCGGCCAGGGACCCGGCCATTCTCCAGCCGTTTATTTTGTGGAGGCCGGGAGTTGTATGTGGCACGGCTACTTGCCCCTCACCGGTCGCAGCTTTGGTGAGGGGGCGCCGCCAATTATTTCCACATAAAACGACACGGATCCTCCGCACTTAGCATCAGAATCGGAGAGTCTGGCCCTAAGTGTTGTCGCCGAGGCAGGATTCGTGGTCTTTCATGACAGGAAAACCGGCGTCCCACCTGGACCGATTCGGCTACTGTTGAGGGGTTAGCACGGTGCCCTGTGGAACATAATCAATTCCAATGAAAAATGGTGCGGGCTTGGCCGGGTCCGTGATTGACACTCGGGGGGCTGGCTAGCTGCAGCCACACATACACATTACACTCCTCACACTATGATAATAATAATCTTCATTGTCACAAGTAGGCGTACATTAACACTGCAATGAAGTTACTGTGAAAGGCCCCGAGTCGCCACATTCCGGTGCCTGTTCGGCTACACAGAGGGAGAATTCAGAATGTCCAAATGACCTAATAGCACAATCATCCCAGCCAACAAGATGACACTGGTTGTGCTGGAGTGCGCCCTCTAATGATATGCAAATGGTGTTGTGATGAACGGTTACTGTAATACTGTACCCTTTTCATCATGTAAGGTGATGTCCCCTTTAAGACCAGGCTTGGAACCCTGGGGGACTCCACCTCCGGCTCTGCCCATCTGGGAGCCGTATATAAGGGGCCTCCTTGTGGGCGGCACCACTGTTAGCATACGTCTCGGCACCAGACAAGTTCTTAGCTTATTAAAGCCTTCTTTACTGTTTACCCTCTAAGCGTCGTTATTGAGGGTACCACAATTTAATAAGCTGAACTACATCAGGCTGGACGCAGGCCTAAAACCAGAGAAACTCAACCTGGAAGCACGGACACCAGAGGCAAAGGCCATTTTAAAATCCTGGCTCTGATGCTTCGAGGCCTACCTGGACTCCTCAGAGACTCCCATCCTGGGGCCACGTAAGCTGCGCCTACTCCACGCCCGGGTGAGTCACAGAATCTCCGCCACGCTCGAAAAGGCGACGACTTATGAAGAGGCGGTCGAGCTACTCCGCAAGCTGTTCGTCAAACCCATCAATGAGGTACATGCCCGGCATCTGCTCTCTACCTGCCGACAGCGCTCGGGGGAAATCGCTAGACGAATTCGTCGAAAAACTCACCGCGCTTGCCAGGGACTGTGACCACCAGGATGTGACAGGAGACGTCCATATGAACCTGCACATCAGAGACGCTTTCGTGTCCGGCATCCGCTCGACCTACATCCGGCAGCAGCTGCTCGAAAACGGGGCAAGAGACCTTCAGGACACGCTAACGCTCGCCTCCTCGCTGGAGGTGGCCCGACATAATTTGGGTACATGCCCCGCGGACTCTGCGAGCCCCCCTCGGACTTCCTCAGACTCAGCCACGTAACGGGCCTGCGCCGCGCGGCGACCCGCCCAGATTTGGGGCACACCGTGCTACTTCTGCGGGCAGGGTCAGCATCCACGCCCACGCTGCCCAGCCCGCTCTGCGATCTGCAGCAACTGCGGGAAGAAGGGGCATTTTGCGAGGGTCTGCCTGGCCAGGCCCACGGGCCAGAAGAACAAAGAACAGCCGGCCCAAAAATCAGGCCCTCAGGCCCGTAGGCCTCGCAATGCGGCTGCGCACCGACCCGACACGCCCCCTTCTGACGCGTCATCAGCCTCGTGCGAATCATGGGAGCAGCCATCTTGTCGGTGGCCATCTTCTCGACCCGACACGTGCGACCGACGGCGGCGGCCATTTTACGAGTCCGACTCGGCTGAGGACTCGGACTACCCGCGAGTGGGAGCGATCACCCTCGACCAAACCCGGCCGAAACATCTGCAAAACTCGATGATGATGGTCCAAGTCAACGGGCGCGACACGGCATGCCTCTTCGACTCCGGGAGCACGGAGAGCTTTATCCATCCAGAAACGGTAAGGCGCTGGTCCTTGCGCACCCATCCCGCGACCCAAACCATAGCCCTCGCATCCGGGTCCCACTTGGTACAAATCAAGGGGTACTGTATCGCGGATCTCTCGATCCAGAGTACACCCGTTTCAAATTTTATATCCTCCCCCACCTCTGCGCCCCCCGCTACTCGGATTGGATTTCCAGTGCAGTCACCGAAGCCTGACACTGAAGTTCGGCGGACCCTTGCCCCCCCTCACGGTATGCAGCCTTGCGACACTGAAGGTCGCACCCCCCTCGCTATTCGCGAACCTCACTCCCGACTGTAAGCCCGTCGCCACCAGGAGCCAGCAGTACAGTGCCCAAGATATGACTTTTATCAAGTCAGAGGTCCAGCGTTTACTGGGAGAGGGGGTCATCGAGGTTAGCAACAGCCCTTGGAGAGCACAAGTGGTGGTAGTCCAGTCCGGGGATAAGAAACGGATGGTGGTGGATTATAGCCAGACCAGAAACCGCTTCACGCAGCTTGATGCGTACCCACTTCCTCGCATAACAGAAATGGTAAATCGGATCGCCCAATGCCAAGTATTTTCCACGGTCGACCTCAAATCCGCCGACCACCAGCTCCCCATCCGACCAAAAGACCGCCCCTATACTGCCTTCGAAGCAGCCGGCCGGCTCTTCCACTTCCTCAGGGTCCCCTTCGGCATCACAAATGGGGTCTCCGTCTTTCAAAGGGCGATGGATCAAATAGTGGACCAGTACGGTTTGCGGGCTACATACCCGTACTTGGACACTGTCACCATCTGCGGCCATGACCAGCAGGACCATGACGCTAACCTCAAAAAGTTTCTCCAGACCGCCCGAGCCCTTAACCTGACCTATAATGAGGAAAAATGCATTTTCCACACAATCCGGCTAGCCATCCTCGGCTTTGTCGTGGAAAACGGGGTCCTAGGTCCCGACCCCGACCGCATGTGCCCCCTAAAGGAACCTCCCCTCCCCCGCAGACTCAAGGCCCGCAAACGGTGCTTGGGGCTCTTCTCTTACTACGCCCAGTGGGTCCCCAAATATGCGGACAACGCCCGCCCACTCATAAAGACCACCATATTTCCCCCCTCGGCTGAGGCTCGATTGGCCTTCAACCACATCAAGGCCGATATCATCAAGGCCGCTATGCGCGCGGTGGACGAAACTATCCCCTTCCAGGTAGAGAGCGATGCGTCAGACATCACCCTGGCTGCTACCCTCAATCAGGCAGGCAGACCTCCTGGACCCTCACCGCCTCCGAGGTTCGACACTGCAGTCGAGAAGGAGGAACAAGCCATTGTGGAGGCTGTACGGCACTGGAGGCACTACCTAGCCAGTAGGAGGTTCACCCTCGTCACCGACCAACGGTCGGTCGCCTATATGTTCGAAAACACGCAACGGGGCAAAATAAAAAACGATAAAATTTTGAGGTGGAGGATTGAACTCTCCACCTACACGTACAATATCAAGTACTGTCCAGGGGAGCTCAACGAGCCCCCAGATGCCCTGTCCCACGGCACGTGCGCCAATGCGCAGGAGGACCACCTGCAAGCCATCCACAATGACCTCTGCCACCCGGGGGTTACCCGGCTCGTCCACTTTATCAAGTCTCACAACCTACCTTACTCAACCAAGGAGGTCAAGGCCATGACCAGGGCTTGCCAGATCTGTGCGGAGTGCAAACCGCACTTCTACCGGCCAGACAAGGCTCGGCTCGTGAAGACCTCGGGGCCCTTTGAGCGACTGAGCGTGGACTTCAAGGGGCCCCTCCCGTCCACCAATCGTAATACTTATTTCCTCACCGTTATCGATGAGTTCGCCTGCTTCCCATTCGCCATTCCCTGCCCTGACATGACCTCAGCCACTGTGATTAAGGCACTGCACAGCATCTTCACCCTGTTCGGTTTCCCCGCTTCTCTCCACAGCGACCGGGGTACATCGTTCATGAGCGATGAACTGCGTCAGTATCTGCTCAGCAAAGGCATCGCCTCGAGCAGAACGACCAGTTATAACCCGCTGGGAAACGGGCAGGTGGAGAGGGAGAACGCAACAGTGGGGAAGGCTGTCCTTCTGGCCCTGCGGTCGAGAAGTCTCCCAACTACCCGCTTGCAGGAGGTCCTGCCCGATGCCCTACACTCCATTAGGTCGCTCCTCAGCACGGCCACGAATGAGACCCCTCACAACCGATTGTTTGTCTTCCCCAGGAAGTCTACCTCCGGGGTCTCGCTTCAACCTTGGCTGACGGCTCCGGGACCTGTTCTTCTCCGGAGGCACACGAGGAGCCATAAAACGGACCCTCTGGTCGAGCAGGTCCGATTACCCCACGCCAACCCCAGTTATGCCTACGTCGAGTTCCCCGACGGCAGGCAAGATACGGTTTCCCTCCGGGACCTGGCACCCGCTGGATCCCCCACTACAGACGCCCCTTCTCGCGCCGCTCCCCTGCAGGACCCGGCACCCCCTACAACACACCCGCCCGGCCCCACTCCCCGTTGGTGAGCACCTACTGTGCGGGCCCCCCCTCTAAACACCCCGCCGGTGCTGGCACCGCTACCCCCGGCCCCACCTATTCCCCCTGCGCCCCGTTCCCCTAACGTGACCCGGACCAAGGCTCCGACCGCTGTGCTCCCGGACGTACCCTCAAGCAAGACGTCCGTGTCCACCGCATCACTGCCCGAGCTGAGGAGGTCGATAAGGACGGTCCGGCCACCGAGACGAATGGACTTGTGATGGCACTTCACCCCCGCCGGACTCTTTATTAAACGGGGTGAATGTCATGAACGGTTACTGTACTCTTGTCATCATGTAAGGTGATGTCCCCTTTAAGACCAGGCTTGGAACCCTGGTGGACTCCGCCTCCGGCTCCGCCCATCTGGGAGCCGTATATAAGTGGCCGCCTAGTGGGCGGCACCACTGTTAGCACCCGTCTCGGCACCAGACTAGTTCTTAGCTTATTAAAGCCTTCTTTACCGTTTACACTCTAAGCGTCGTTATTGAAGGTACCACAGGTGTTTACTGTACATGCGTTCCGGAACACATTGATGCCGCTATTGAGGTGATGGAGAATTGCGATTTGGCGTCAAATCAGCACCTGCCACGTCCCAACGGCGTGCGGAGCGCACCGCGATAATGCCGTTTTGGAGGGGGCGGAGCGTCAAACAGGCGCCACCCCCGATTTCAGCATCTAAATGGATTCTCCGCTCGATCGCTGATTACGGAATCGGCGTCAGGGAACCGAGAATCCCGCCCTTGGTCTCAGAAATGGAGAAGCCTGCCCCAGGAATGCGTGGCTGCAGGCGTACTGGTGGAACGTCTGTTTATACACCATGGGCGGTGTACAAGCCTCTGCTCAGGCTGTTCGGAGGATCAGGTGATTCCCCCGATCGCATCCAGCAGGGTCCATGAGTGGGCGTTACTCCTAGTGGTGTACGAGTATACACTGGAACACAGCCCGGGCACGCAGATCCCGCAGGCCGACGCATTGAGCCACCTGCTCCTCTCCACAAGGCCGTCTGCACCCGCCTCAGCCACAAAATTGATAGCGGCCCTCCACTTCATGGACTCTTTGCCGGTTACGGCGGCTCACATCAAAGAGTGGACCTAGAAGGACCCACAGTTATCCTGGGTCCACACATGGTCCAGTTTGGGGGCCCAACATAGAGCCCTGCCAGACGATCTGTGGGCCTAGACAACAAATCTCCCAGAGCTCAGCGTGGAGGACGGCGTTTTATTGTGGGGACATGAGTGGTCGTCCTGGAACGTGGTCGTTCACCTTTACTACAAGACCTCCATAATGGACACCCGGGGTAGCCAAGGTGAAGATGCTTGCCCGCCATGACGCCCACATAGACTTTGCCAGCCCATTCCAGGGGATAACGTTCCTCGTCATGGTGGATGCTCACTCAAAATGGCTCGAGGTCCACAAGATGCAGACCGTGACCATGAAGGCGACTGTAGACAGGCTGAGACACATGTTCAGTACCATGTGATACCCAACCTGTTGGTGTCCGATTTCGGCGTGGCTTTCACCATCAGGGAGTTGGAGTCGTTCGCGGTCTCGAACGGAATCCGACACGTGAGCACTGCCCCACATCACCCAGCCTCAAACGGGTTGGCCAAACGGGCAGTCCAAACCTTCAAGCGGGCCATGAAGAAGCTGATCTCCGCATCTGGGGATATGTGGCTGACCTGGTCCCTTTTCAGTTACCAAATGACCACTCATGCCACCAGGGGAGTGGCACCAACAGAGTTGCTGATGGGAGGTCAGCTCTGGACTCACCTCAGCCTCATCATCCCAGACATAGGTGCACGGATTCGCCAGCGACAGGACAGCTCCGCGATGGACACTGATCGGCACACGCATCTGCGTGACCACAAGCCAAGGGACACGGTATACATTCAGAATGACGGTGCCATGCTACATGTTTCCTGGGCATGGTGCTCAGGGCAACTGTTCCGGTTTCCCATTCGGTCCGGGCTCAGGGACATGAGCCTCCACCTGGACCGCATCCACCACCGAATACAGGAACTTCCGAAGCTGGAACAGGATGCACCAGTCCGGGACCATCTACGGTCTCCATCACCGCTTAGATTGCCCCCTGGAGCACCACCCAGACCATCGCACCGATCACTGTCACCTCCATCCGACGTGGCCCAGGAGGCGGACATGCCCGCGCCTCCTCAGAGAACTCCGACACCAATTCTGACATGGACATTGGCCCACCCGACGTAGTCATCCAACTGCTTTCAACTGCAGTACCTTTACTGGCCACACCACCCCCGCCTTGACGCCCAGCACGAAAATGGTGGTTGCGGCTGCGTTACACGCCCCCCCGGCCGTGTCCCATCGAAGCATTCAGGGCAGCACGGTAGCACAGTGGATAGCATTGTGGCTTCACAGCACCAGGGTCCCAGGTTCGATTCCCTGCTGGGTCACTGTCTGTGAGGAGTCTGCACGTTCTCCCCATGTCTGCGTGGGTTTCCTCCGGGTACTCCGGTTTCTTCCCACAGTCCAAAGGCGTGTAGGTTAGGTGGTTTTGCCATGATAAATTGCACTTAGTATCCAAAACGTTTAGGAGGGGTTATTGGGTTATGGGGATAGGATGGAAGTGAGGGTTTAAGTGGGTCGGTGCAGACTCGATGGGCCGAATGGCCTCCTTCTGCACTGTATATTCTATGTTCTATGTTCTATGAAGCTGGACCGTCGTCCGCTCCACAAACGAATGAGAGGGCCTCTGCCTCGGCCTATGGACATGGATGTTTCTCCGGACGTAAGGGGGAAGGGATGTTATGACCCCCTCAGGGGTCAATGACAGTGTTCTATAAGATTCCCCACCTTTACCTCAGAGAATGAACTCCCCCGGTAATTGTGGGCGGGGTTTCCTCCTTAACAAGGGGGAATCTCTCGGTATAAAAACCCCGACCTGGGTGTTGGTCGGGAGGCTGGCCCTTTGGGGAGAGGAGGAGTTGCTATTGTAATGATTGTGTATACTGTAATAAACCCTTGTTCATTCCTATCTTACCGAGCGTTCCTGTGTCCGTTCCGTTGGGTGCTACACTCAGCATTTGTAATTGGTTGCACCTGCTCACTTTTATACCTGGTCCTCCAGATACACCAGCAAAAGGCGGTGAGCTTCGAAAATGGAGGGTGGGACAATTGCTGTCATTCTCTCTTTTCCTCGCAGGCTTACATTCTAAGCAATGACTGAAGAAAAGGACAGTGTTTTCTTATTTACTCTAATAACAATGTCTGTCTCATTGGGGAGTGACCTTGATGTCACTGTACGGACACATTTATCGCTGCTCTCATTCCTAATATACATTTATGACAGCAACTATAAACACTGATGCACAAATCATACCTTTAGACGGGAGTTACCAACCCGCCAGGATTGGTCTGGAGTCTTTAGGAATTGAGGATTAATCTCCAAAAGAGGGCATCGCAAATGTGGCACCGCCCCCGATTTCAGCGCCAACGTGGGTTCTCCGGCCAATCGCCAAATGTGATTTCGGCGTCGGAGACTGGAGAATCCCGCACAAAGAGTCTGTTCACTTGCACTTGCTGTGGGAAAGCACACGCTTTACAAAGACGGTCAAACTGCGTGATTAAGGGGGCTTGGTGGTTGGAAATGAGAGGTTAAACCTTGGTGAGTATACACCCATCCAGAGTTGGCAACCTCCGCTCAGAGAAACACAGTGACAAAAATCAGAGCAGTGGAAACTTGGAGGAATTTTCAGAGTCGGAAAATTAAAAACTCAATGAAATGCAAAGTTGGGTTTATTTTCTTACACTGAGAATTGCAAAGAGAAGTTCTGTTTTTACAAGAAAGACCAGGCGTGAAAGGAAATCTTCTCAAAACGTGGCAGTGGTACAGCTCGTCCCAGAGGATCTCAAAGGGCAGGGCCTCACAGTTCACAATCGCATGCCCTGCCACAAAAGTTGCACAATTCTCTCCAGATGGAGAAGTACTACAAGCTACAGTGAACAAGGTTGGCTTCATCAGGGAAGGCTGGCGATAAATTCACAAATAGAATGGAGCCAACATCTGGGTCGTAACCATGGTTATCCGCTCTGGTTGGACACAGTGGGCGAATATTCCACACCGGGCTTACGCCCCCGGCGGGGGCGAGAACAAGAACGAGGAGTCTTCACCGCTGCGGAGGCCAGTGGGAATTCGTGCTGCACTGCACCATGCTGGCCCAATTCACATGCAGTCGAGGACTTCCCGCCATTTTGTGTAGCACGATAGGCTGGATAGCTCGTGTTCCCGCTCTCATTTTACGACAGTGAGAAACCAACATTTCGTCCCCCTCTGCATTGTCGCCTCACACACCAATAAACTCACTACTGGCGGGGGGGGGGGGGGGGGGGGGATATGAATTGGACAGAGGGAGATGATCACAATGACCTGTTTTCAAGCATGGTTATCTCAAAGATGCAGTTCTTGGTGTATTTACAATACGTTGAAGTGGTCCCAAAATGCCATCTTCCTGTACAATGGAGAACACCAAGGGCCTCTCACTTCAACGTCCCCCGGTCAAGTAAGCTATTCTCCCACCTCCAATATTTTTATAATTAAGCGAAAGTGTTCAAAGAAGTGGAATAAGGCACATCGTTTTTTTTTTACACACCCCAATGATTTTGTGAAAGGAGAACAGAGACAGAGCAACAGACACAGAAAGAATACATCAGGAGCCCTAGGGTTATAATGAGAGAAAGAGTCAGGTGAGATACTGGGGAGACCACGGGCGCGATCATACGGCCACGCTACACCAGAAAAGTAGCTCGCCGCGCGGCGCAGCGTGGCCGTTGAAAGCCAGGAGACTCCACTCCTGGGATCTACCTGATTCTCAACGCCTCGCGAGATTCAACACAATCTTGCAAGACATTGCAAGGTGAATCCCGCCCACAATGGGCAGGATCACTTTTTGGCAAATCTGCATATTAGAGCGAGGCAGTAAGCCTCCCGAGGTACCTGAGGCTTTGGGATTCTCCACCTCGGAGACCTCGAGCTAGCGCTATTTGGTCCACACAAATGGGACCAGACAGAGTAGCGCCCCTGAGGGTCTCCAAAGGTATTGGATGACCTCAGCTGCATGCCCTTTAGGCAGGGTGGTGCCCTGGGATGCTGGTGCCATCTGGGTACCCTAGCATTGTCAGCTTGGCACCCTGCCACTGCCACCTGGGTACCCAGGTGGCACTGCCTGCGTGCCAGGTCAGCACTGCCAAGGTGCCAAGCTGACATTTTGTGATTGCCCAGCATGGATGTGGGGGGGTAGGGGGTATGGGCAGGGACTCTCCCATATTGTGTACAGGCTGGGGGGGATATTGGGGATTCTTTTGGGGGTCTTGGAGATCGGGACGCCATTTAAAAATAGCGTCCTCATCTCTCGCTACAATGGGAAGTTCTGGTGAGCAGAGCTCCCCATTGTAAAAAACAGGGCTATATACGGCCTCGGCCGCACATTCTCGACTGAGGCCCGCTATCTAACCGAGTGCCGTTCAATAGCATTGTGTTTCTCGGTGCTTCGAACGCCAGGAAACAGGCGGCTAAACGTGCCCACGATGGGACTTTGTTCCCATTTAGTTAAATCATGCCCATGTCTCCCCAACGAAAGAGTGCCCCGATCCAAAAAAAGATATAAATAGAGTAGAGGAACTCCTCCCAAGCACAGAACTTCCCCCACCATCACAGACATCAACCACACGTCCCCCACGGAAACAAAACCCCCAGCACCTCCCCCACAGACCCTCGGCGTTACCAGCGAGCAGTGCAAGGGACGTGCCGGAGGAAGGGCCCGGGCAGTGCCAGGGGCACTTTTGTCATTGGTTGGGGTGCGCGGACAATCGAGCGGGGGAATCTCAGCTGTCGTTCTGTATGTCCTGTTCAATTCCACACCCCCATTCCATTCGCGCCCATCGAAAACAGGGGTAGAATTTCCCCCTCCCCCACAGTCTAATCCTCAAATCCTTGTTGTATGACTGGTACACACACACTGAGCAGAAGAACTCGATACTAAGTGAGTGGCTCAAGGGGAAGAAGACATTTAATTTCTCTGCGGGGGCCAAGCAAGCAAGTCTCAGTGCTCAGGGAGCCCTGCAGCAGCAGTGTCTTGCCCATTAGAGCACCCATTGCTGTTGACATCCCCCTTCTGGAACCTTGGAACCTCCAACTCCAATGGGCCACCCCTGCCAGTAGGCTGCAGGGGGGGTTGTCGCAATCTGCCTCTTGGCCTTTTTACACCACCTCATAGCCCACCAACTGGGGGCGGGTAAACTCTCAGCCTGAGCCTTGGTTTGATGGCACATCTGAACGATGGCTACACTGACAATGCGGTGCATTCTCAGCCCTGCATTGAAGTGTAGCGTGGATTTCATGTTCAAATCCCTGCATGGAACTTGAAACTACGACCTTTTGACACAGAGGTGAGAGCGTTGCCACTGAGTCTCAGCTGACACCAATTAGATAGTGGTTTGATTAAAAAGACTATGGAAAAGTATGTGGGGCATTTATTATTCAATGGATTGTTTCATCTGCTTTTGATTATGCTAGACTGGTATACTTGCTTGATTGCTTAAGCATATTGATGGGGGCAAAAGGGCTAATAAGTCTAAGAGTTCCAGAAAAGGACCACGGCTCCCTGCGAAGAACTCCTGTAAGTTCTGAGATATTTTAAAGTTCTGTAAATGATCTGTTTAGATTTAGGACTGGAGTCATCTTTGTGTTGCTCTGAGATAAATAAGATATCCACAACCCAGTGAATACATAACAGGGAGTGGGGAAGAAAGCAGGATTGGACAAAATAACTCATGTGGAGAAACTAAAACACTGGTGCTGACTTGATAGATCACGCGGTCTGTTCGGGTGCTGTAATAATCTAGGCTACGAAGTTGACTGGGCATTTGGTCACTGTAGTTGAACACAGTTGCTTACTCACAGGGGGAGGGGGAATATAAAAGTGAGTCAGTTTTAACTGCAGTCTTGCAAGGCAATTTTCGACATGTGTTTCCCCCTATACTTAAAGAAGGGAAAAACTAGGCTGATGGAGTATATGAGAAATCTTTCCACTTCTCCATGTTTCCATGCTTCCAGCTGACACTTTTACAGTGCAGCAAATGGTCATGATATAAAACGTTTAAGAGCCTCTGGAACTCCTTATAAAAAAGGTGGGAATCCTATTAAATGTTGTTTTGGCTTCAAGGAGAGAGGTTCCACTGAGAGGCCCAATTATTGCTCAGCCCCACTATCAAAATAACATTTTGCCCATTTAATACTGGGACACGTTTATCCTCAACTTGCTATGTGTTATAACCTGCCTGCTTACCAATGGCTGGGGGCTAATGACAATCCCACAATCCTGTGGGAGTATGAGCTTCCCCAATGAGGGGGGCGGAGAAACCATTAGCAGACTCCCTGTATAAATAAAGCTGGCCAGTTTGGAACCAGCAGGAAGGAGTAAGCAGCAAGCGAGGTTGCTGCTGTTGTTTATATATATGTTATTGGAAATAAATGTTATTTCTTTGTATCCTTGAAACGCATGCTGGATTCTTCGTGGCCCTCACAAAACTATGCAAGCCAGGTTTCTGTGAGTGTATATTTGCTGCTACACTGGACTCAAGTTCATCAATTCAATTTACTTGACTTTTCCTGCGCTTCTTTACACTTCTCGGAGTTCCCTCTCCCTTATCGTTATGCCTCTTTTAATTTCTCTGCCATCCAACACCAGCACCCGCCCCCCACACACAATCCCTAACCCAACCCATCACCACACTATAATCTTCCTATTCATCTGCTACCATCTCAGGCTTTACTACTTCCTGGAAAGGTCCACAGCTTTCCTCTGTGCCTCACTTGGCATCCTCCAAAGGGCCCATTGAGACGCTCACTATTATCTCCTTTCAAACAGTAACTACAACATCTCCGCCCTGCCTTCTCACCAACCATCCCACCCTGTGCACCCACTGGGGGCTGTCCTTCCCATCCCATTCACCCCTCCTGGTGCTGGTATTATGGACTCTGCGAGCAAGGGCAAGGCGTGGCTCTCAGCAGCGCTACCCCCCTCCCTTCCTTTCCAATGTCGAGTCCCTTGATTAGGCACTGAACCTGTCACACCTAAGGCCATCTATGATTACTTCCTTGTGCACCCCTCCGCCTCCAACTTTGCTGCACTCCCTCAGGACTGCATTGCATTGGAGTAACAGCCAAGCTTAGTCTCTGGGAGAAGGATTTGAAGGGGCTGGTTTAGCACAGTGGGCTAAAGAGCTGGCTTGTAATGCAGAACAATGCCAGCAGCGCGGGTTCAATTCCCGTACCGGCCTCCCTGAACAGGCGCCGGAATGTGGCGACTAGGGTCTTTTCACAGTAACTTCATTGAAGCCTACTTGTGACAATAAGCGAGTATTATTATTATTAATTCCAAAGGTAGAGGAGTCTAGAACTGGAGGGCATAGGTTTAATGTGAGAGGAGAGAGATACAAAAGAGACCAGAGAGGAAATTTCTTCACACAGAGTGTGGTGAGCATCTAAAACGGGCTGCCAGAGGCAGTGGTAGAGGCGAGTACAATTTTGTCCTTTAAAAGGCAGTTGGACAGCTACATGGGCAGGATGGGTATAGAGGGCCAAATGCAGGCAAGTGGAACTAGCTTAGAACATCTATGACACTAAATCACAACCTTCTGAATCAGGGGCAAGAGTTCTACCTTCAAAGAGTTTGACCCATGACTGATTTGCGTGAGCCAGAAAATGAATCGCTAACAGTTCCAACTCAGGTTTTATAGAATTTTCTTTCCAGTCTTTCATATATATTGCTGTTAAAAATATATCTGTCAGCGCAACCAAATTAAAATGTCAGATTACCAGACCAGGTTAGGAGGAAATGCAATATTGGACTTCAGGTCTGTCTAACTAGTTTGAAGGAATTTCTAGTTCATGAGCCGATATTTTTTCAAAAAAGCAAATTGGACAATTTTTTTTCAGTGTAATCTTGGGTCCCCAACTGGCTTAAATTCTGCTTTTATAGGGGAAATATCCAGTGCAAATCGCTTTTTTCAGCGGAAAGGCATTAAGAAAAGAAAAATAATTCAAGTAAATAATGGGCAACATTTAGGCCACGACGTTACGCCCGCCGTGAGCGCAAACAGCGACACGTGCGCAAAATATCGCGAGACTCAAAAAATCATGAACTTGCTGGTGAGATCGCGAATTTGTATTTTCCCTGTCGCATCGCCAATGATGTAATGAGGTTCCCACCAGTGTAACTGGCGACCTCAACTCCGAGGGGGAGCTCGGAGGGGAGCGCACTGGTCGGCACTAACCAGCAGACAGTCTTTAGGAGAGAGGGCACCGGAGAGACTGGTAGGGGGACCCAGATAAAAGGGGTCTGGGGGTGGGGGGTTCTCGCAGGTCCGAGAGGTGTTGAGTGGACACTTGAGAGGTTAGCCACAGGGCGTTGTTGGTGGGAGTTGAGTGAAGGCCTGAGAAGGAATCCCAAATTCTGGAGGTTTGATGGAGCCAGGGGCAGGCGTCGGGGTGGCATAGGGGTTATGTTCCTAGGTGGGGGTCGGGGCCGCCATTGGCATGACTTTGAGAGGGAGGTATGGTCTGGTCCATCAGGGACAAGGACATTTTCAATGAGAGGGCTCTGAAGCCACAAACAGGTCTCACCCAACCTGAGGCTGGAATGGACAGCTGAAGGGCCTGTGTAATCTCGAGGGGCCCTGGCACTGGTCTGGGAAGCCTGGGCAGCTGAGCTGGGTGAGTGGCCGTTCACAATGCAAGGCTGGTGGGGGGTGGGGGTCAGATGTTATCTGATCCTGTTAGGTTTAAAATGGAGGCTTGACAGCAATGAGCTCACCCACGTGAGGCTTATTTTAAAAGAACAAATTAACCAATTAAAATGAATCAAATAAACTGAGGGACAAATTAAAGGGGATCCCTTATAGGGATCACCCAACTGAGGAATCCACTTGCGTATTAACATTCCTTAGACCTCATGGACTAGCTCATTCTGCCCAGTTTCTTTGCTCTGATGTATGCTTGTTTCACTGATTGGTGCTCGCCGTTAACCCTTTCCAAGTCACAATCCACATTCTGTGAATTTCAAGGCTTGCCCTCATGCACTGAGGGGGCCCGCAGGTGTACTGCAACCAAGACAAGGGCCAAATTCGTCAGAGCTCACCAGGCCACCCAACTCCAACATGTGTTGTTGCAGCAGCACCCTCACAGGTCATGCCCCCTCCCTACCAGAAGGTCTGCGCAAAGGGCCCTGCAGTTACTCCATGGTCCTCATGAGTTCACCCTTCGGGAGACATGAGGGCTCAAGAGGCTACCCAACATAGACGTCCACCTGTCACACGAACAGGGAGGAGGCTTGTGTGGGGTCTTGGCCAGTGTGAGTGATAGTGTAGCCATCTGGAATGGCCACTTCCCGATTACAAAATGGACACTTTGCAAAGATTGCAGGGAAAATGGACAATGCTGAGAAAACAAGCAGGTTCAGAGCTTGTCTGTAAATTGGAGCCGCAGCTCCCAGACAAGACCAAAACTGTAGGTCCATTAGCATACTAATGGCCCATCTCCGGGAACAAAAGAGTAACATTTGAGTAACCGATACTAAGGCAGACACCCCGGCGCCAGAGGAGACCGAAACAAAGCAGGCCAACGGCCACCTAGGACACACCCAGCCATCAGGGCACCCACCTCTTTATTGGATGAAATCAATAGGAATGATCAAGAAACGGCCCAATTGATTGTGGCCAAGTTCAACGCCCGCCCAAAAGAGCGCAAAGCCCCTTTGGGTATAAGAAGGAGCCCCCAAGAGAGAATTGTTCTCTTGGACCCGGCTCTCACCGAGGAGAGACCCGTCCACGAGCTGCACCAGAAGCAAGTCCAAGGTCAACGCTCGCTACCAGACAGACGACCTTAGCTGTTCCCCTTTACCACTTCGACCCCAGCAGCCTCAGAACCGAACAACGGCCATTGTTCCTCTGACTGAGTGGGCGCCCGAAGCTAAGTCTCGGCTTTAGCAGTAGTGATAGTTTAGTCTGTAGAGTTTCGTGCATGAGTATATTTAACTGTGTGTGCAAATAAATAAGCATTGACTTTGAACTAACTAACTGGTGTATCGAGTCTTTGATCAGTATTCGGTTTGAACCTTGTGGCGGTGTTGAAAGATAACTGCCGACTCTAGACGTAAATAGAATTAAGGAAGGCGACCATATTGACCACCATATTCAGAGCCAACCAAAGAGAGCAACAACAGTAAGGGAGCGGAGCGCAGTGAGAAGACAAGCACACCAGTCACTGGCCACCGGTAGGATGCTCCAGGGGCTGAATGGGCAACGGGTCAGGGCATGGACACGACTTCTCAATGGTCACTCATTCTCTTTCAGTTATTGCACAGATATGATAATGGGGCATGTAGAGTTGCCGGTTATCCTACTGGCCGTGAGGCAGGAGAGATTATGCCGGTGTCGACATGCGGCTGTACCAAGGCAGGAGCAGACCCCTGAGGAGGGAGGGGTGGCAGGGCCTGCTCCACACCACAGGGAATGATCGCTCGGAGACAACAGCATCGGACTGGAGTTTACCAACAATGGATAACATACCTGGAGTGGAGTGAGACCCAGTGCAGGAGGTGACTGGATGTCCAGGGACACTGTCACTCACCACATGGCCTCAGAGGCCACCCACTGCCTGTCACCCCGAAAGGTCACAGCTGCCCTAAATTTCTAGGTTAATGGCTCCTTTCAGGGCTCCACTGGGGCCTCTGCACTTAGTGCATCAGGGAGTCACGGATACGCTCTTTGTGAGGGTACATCACTACATTAATTTTGACGAGGACCAGGATGGCAGAGCCATGTGGTTCACCCGCAGAGCTAGCTCTAACCCAAGTCCAGGAAGCCTTGGACTGCAATCATGTGGCTCTCCATTCCCTATGTAGTGAGAGTCCCTTTATAAAGCGCAAGGGCTTCCACTTCCTGAATGGCCAGGTCGCCTATGACCATGCCTATTGCATCGTGCAGGTGTGTGCCAGCTACCCAGATAGCATCCACAACAGCTACATCCTTGGATGCTTTCAGATACTGGAGGTATTTGAGGGGGGGGGGCAACAGGGTTGTCTCCTTGGGGACAAGGGGTACCCTCTCAGGACGTGGCTGATGACACCTGTGCAGAGGCCACAGAGTACAGCTGTGAGGCAGCAGCGCTAATCACTGTGCCACCTTGACGCTTCCTCGCTGCCGTCCTCTTGATAGACGATGAACAAGTGCAGGGGAGGGTGGGCGAATCCGAGCCATCCACTCACGAGCACGGCGTGAATCTCGTGGAGAATTTTTTTAAAGTCCTTCAGCGCCTAAAATTTTGCTCGTCCAAAATGACAGCCAAAATAATGGAAAAATTCCGCCCTGAATGTTCCTTTTCCCATGCCTAGAAACCAGAAGGCAGGAGCTTTAGAACTCAAAGAGGAAAAACTGTCAACGCCTGCTTGCCAAGTATAAGCCAACCTAACAATTGTACATGCAACACCCCATGCTTTTTTACGTGGAAACTACTGCTGAAGGACAGCCTGCCGCACCAGGCTCTCCCTCTCTGTTCCTAATAAACAGCAGCCACTGACTTGCAGCAGCAAGGCAATATATCAGGCTGCACCTGCTGCAACCGTGTGTTTTTCATGTGGCTTGGGGACTGACGTAATTGAAACCGTTCTCAGGCACTAGTGAAGGATGTGGGCAGACGAGTGTACAAATGTAGTCTGGCTATTCATAGCAACAATGACACATGTTGGGAAAAAAGAGAGACCAAAAAATAACACAGGTAAATGCAATCTTAGAGGTCACACCGGGTCTGTGACCGAGGAGGTCATGTCTGCCTCAGAGGGTTGTTCAACCCTCCGGGATTTGCATGGAGTATCCAGAAAGTGGAAGTTAATCTCCTGAGCACTGCTGCAAGAAACCAGGGAGAAAAATCATTCAGTAATAAGAATCAAAAAGTTTTTGGGGGGAAATTGTGCTTTTTTTCATTTGATTTCAACACTTTTGCTTATTAATTGTAAATTTTTTAAATATTAACGATGGGGAAAATGGCTATTTGACGGAGACTCAAATGTCATCCAACTGGTAATAGAGTGCGATTCTCTGGTCCCATTACGCTCTCGCTCAAGCGTAACGAGGCTGGTGAATAGCTGGGGAGGCCAAAAATGAGATCCGCGCCAAGCGATGCAACCGGCCTGCTCCCGTGGGCGAAATAGGAATCCAGCCGTAGCGTGGCGAGAAACCAATTATCACCACTTAAGCCCCATTTCCATACAATTAACGGGAGCCACCCCATATCCAACGGCCTCCCATCATTCAGCGGCCTCCCCAGCAAGTGCTCACGCTGGCTCCAATTAGTACCCCTTTTGAAAAAAGTGAACCTGGTGGAAGGGCTTCTGTGGGGAGCCGAGGAGGTGAGTAGCCATCTTTGCTCAGAGGCAAAGAGCCCGGGGACACTGGATTTGCCACCCTAGTGCAGGGTGGGGCATGGGAGACCCTCGGCTGGAGGTGGGGGAACCTCCGCAGGGGTGGGCCGCCATGGGGGTAGTGTGCTGGGGGGGGGCAACCGCTCACAGCACCGCCATGCCAACCCCTGGATCGTGTGTATCCATGCCGGGGGCTATCCCTGTCCCTGCCCACCTGCCCTAATGACTACCCATAGCCCCCACCAATTACTGAGGCCTCTGGCTGCGCAGCTGAAGACTATTGCTCATAGGAAATTGACAATCATGGTTTAAGTGAGCACTTCACGCATGCCAAGTGGATTCCTGTGGGTGGGGGCAGGCCACGTAGCATGTGGGTGTCATTGCCCAGCATCCCAATCACACCCTGATGCCTGGACAATGTGCCTGAACAATGCAGGAAGCAATACCACACACGCAACATCTGAACACCCAGGGGATGGGACACAGCTTCGGGGACATGTCCACTGCCAGAGGGTTTGTGAGTGCCACGGGGTGGGCAGGTGTGGTGGGGGGGGGGGGATGCCTGGAGAGATGGATAAAAATCTGGGGGTCAGTCCGCATTGCAGCAGGAAGCGACGGCGGCATCATAATGGTTGTGCGAACAGGTGTTCAATGTGATGTACAAACCCCACCCCCAACGCCACCCCACCCCTCCCCACGCCTACCTACCACCCCCCGCCCCCCCCCCCTCAACTGCTTACCTCCTCCCATGGCCTTCGATATCTCTGGCGGGGGGCTCTGGGGCCAGAGGGTCCCGGCTCACTTGCCGGCAGCACTTGCACAGCCGTGCCACCCTGTCCCGTGTGCTGCCTGCGAGGAGCGGCCTCATCAGAGGGGTGGAACTCAGGGGAGCTGGCGGCTACCATCCCCAGTCCATGGGACGGGTCTGGCTTGGCACCCAGCGCATCCTCCTCCTCGGTCAGTGCCCATAGGGCCCTGGGGTTCACCTTGGGGCGGAGGGGCAGCTGGTTCGAGCCCCGGCTGCCCCTGCATCATCTGGCTCTGCCAGCCCTGGCGGTTCCCCAATGTCTGCACCATCGTGTTGGTGCCCTCAGCGATGCTCCTCAGTGACTGGGACAAGCTCCATAGCGCCTCGGTCATGACCATCCGCGAGCGGGACATGTCCTACACAATCTCATCAAGGTCGGCCTGGTACTGAGTCACATCCCCCAGTGAGTCAAATATTCTGCCGAGACCCTCGGCCAAGACCGTCGCCGACTGCGCAATGCCTTGGCCACCTTTGCAGTCTTGGCCTCAATGCCACTCATTGCCGGTGCCGTCTCCTGCGCCCCTAGCCTCTGAGACTACTCCAAACGGCTGTAGGTCTGCTGGAGTGACGCTGACATTTCCTTCTGAACATCCAGGTTGCTCCCTATCATCTCCATCAGCTCCGGCTAACCCTGCTCCACAGGCTCAGCATCAGGTTGGGACCCAGCTGGGTCCTGGGATCCAGCAGTACTCCAACTGCTCTCTCGCCCGGGGATTTCCACTGATGTGCATCATCAGCAGTGTGGTGCTCACCAGATTTTGCCCAAGAAGCCTGTCCACTAACATGTCCCACTGAGGTGTGTGTATCTACGCTGGTGGAGGGTGGGGATGACAGCTGTGCCACAACTACGGTTGCATCCTCTGGAGAACCTGTGGGAGAATGATCATGTGGTCAGTGGGAGGGATGGGCCAGTCAGTAAGGCAATTACCACTCACATTTGACAGGTCCTCCGGGTGGATCATGGCGCTTCTTCACCTCTGCAGCGTCCGCCAGCCCCCGCGTGGCTGACCGATCTGTCCTCAGCCACCCTGGTCACCTCCAGGGCCTGCTCCTCGAAGGAGGTGAGGATTCTTATGTCCGGCAGCCCTCCGCTGGTCTGGGCCCTCACCCGACGATTATGGGAGAGCTTTTCCTCAGGAGACACAGAGAGGGCATCGTTAGCTACTCAAGTGGTTTATAGTGGTGGGAGATGGGGGGTGAAGGAGGGGTTGGGGGGTTGAGGAGGGAGGGAGGTGGAGGAAGGGCTGGGGGTCACATGGGGAATTGGGGGGTGGATGCTCACTTGCGGGGATGGGGTGGGGGGCAGGGTAACGTTGGTGTCTATTCACTCGTGTTGACCTTTTTTCGTCACTGAAGGCCAGTCCTCTTGGTCACACTCCCCGAGCTGACAGCTCCTGCCACCTCATCCCAGGCAGCACTGGCTGCCTTGTGGCTGACTCTCCGGTACCCTCGGGAGAAGAGGACCTCCCTCCCGGCCTCCACGGCATCCAGCAGCCTACCCAGGTCAGCATCTCCGAATCCTGGGGCTGGTCTCCTGAGCGCCATTGTTGTGAGCTGGCTGGGGGTGGCTGAGCAAGTGCAGTTTAAGTGCTGCTCAACTTTGTTAGCGGGGGGCTGGTGAGCGCGGTCCCAGCGAATCAGCTGGCGAGCCTCATTTGCTATAAGAAGCCCATGATGCCTCGTTAAGTAGACCAATTAACATTGAATTGCGTTGCCGGCCTCACTGGGCCGAGCGCCGGGAAGCTCACAGCAATTCCCGCTCGTGACCACACTTAGAAATTTTTCTGGAGAATTGCACCCATAGAAGTCTGCTTGTTTTCCAATTGGGCCAGTTGAGTGGCCAACGTCAGGATTTAGAGAGGGGGAGAGGTGGCGGGTCAGGTGGATGCAGTGTGCGTGGATGGGTTTGGTTGGAGACAGAAGATCATGTGATGAAACTTCCAAGCAGGGCAGCACAGTGGCGCAGGGTTAGCACTGCTGCCTCATGGCGCCGAGGTCCCAGGTTCGATCCCGGCTCTGGGTCACTGTCCGAGTTTGTACATTCTCCCCGTGTTTGCGTGGGTTTCGCCCCCGCAACCCAAAGATGGGCAGGCTAAGTGGATTGGCCACACTAAACTGCCCCTTAATTGGAAAAAATAAATTTGGTATTCTAAATTTATGGAACAAAAAAAGAAACCTTCGAGCATTGGCCCAATCAGAGTTGGCAAAACTAGTGCCCGAGTATACGGTAGTGCAAAGAATTGCAACACTGAACTGCCAATCTACCACTGCTGAGATGGGACTATTTCTGGCGTGACAGAATGAAATGCCAGCATCGGACTTCTTTTGAGGAGCGAGGAGAGTGAGAGAGCCTGACCTTTCTTCCCAATGCACAAACTAAGGTCACTCCTACAAATATAGATCATTCACATTCTCCAACATTTGTATTGTAAATAATGATTTGCATAAACAATGTCTGTTTGCAAGCATATACCACATGAATGCTTTCCTGCTACTTGCACATGTAGAGACGATTACCATCTTGTCAGATACAAAATCTGCATCTACTGTTCACAGTCACTTGCCGTGTTGATCCTGACCTGGTGGGTGTTGTTTCCTGATCATAATATCAACTCCTGCTTATCTCAGTGTAACATTTATGTTTCAAACTGAATCATTGCCGGTGTCAGAATGACATTTAAAAAAATATATTTTTTATTCTCCTCCTTTTTCACATTTTCTCACAAATTTACACCCATAACAGCCTCCCCGACAGGTGCCGGAATGTGGCGACTAGGAGCTTTTCACAGTAACTTCATTTGAAGCCTACTTGTGACAATAAGCGATTTTCATTTTCATTTCAACTGATGTGTTGGGTAGGCTGGGTCGATGTGGACTGCACTTGATGCAGTGTAGCGAGAGACAGGCCTCCAACATTTGATAAAATGCAACACGATTTTATTCAACATACAAACTATTATACGTGTTCAACTGTGGGTTGACACTATGCTGACTTGACTGGAGACTTGACACTAGCCAGACCAGACTAACTTAGCTACCACATGGTGTAGGCACTGGCTAGCTCACGAGATCTGACTGTCTCAGAGGCTGGGTCCCGAGAGAGCGGGAAAACTGGTGCCCTCTGGCTTTATAGTGGCCGTGTCCTGTCTGGTGATTGGCTGCTCTGTTCTGTGTGCTTACTGGTCATCCTGTGTGTCAATCACTGCCTGTCTGCACTCCATTGTATACATAGATGTATATTATGACATAGCCCCCCCCCCCATTTTTTTTTCTATATTGTGTGTGTTCAGATAATAAGTATTAAGGTGCATGTGAATGTGGATGTGTATATGTGTGTGACTATATACAGAAGGTGCTAAAAGTACCTTATGTACACAGGAAGGTGTCGCTAGGGCAGATATAGGGCAGATGAAACGGTAACAATGATATTTACAGAGGTCAAAACGATAAGGTAACACAGTTGTGCAAAGGTTCAGTCTATAAATTTAGTCTCTGCGGCGGGTGACGAATTCTGGTTGACCGCCTCAAGGGTGGATCAGGGGCCGCCTGCACTTGGATAGGCTGGACCGCCGCCAATGCCGTGGTTGCAGAGGTCGGCAGGATTGCTGGCAGATCGGTGGCCTCGTGGTAGGGCACGTCCGGAGGAAGCATTGTGTGAGGCGGGACATCATGGTTGGGTGGCGGGTGTGGAACACTGCGCAGCGCCCGTCTGTTGCGTCGTAGGAAGGAGCCATCAGCCATGCGGACGAGGAATGATCTCGGGGCCACTTGCTTGACCACCACAGCTGTGGCCGTCCAGCCGCCGTCAGGCAACTGCACACGAACACGATCAGTTGGGACCAGCTCGGGGAGATCCGTGGCATGAGCGTCGTATGCTGATTTCTGTTGGGCCCGAGACTGCTGCATCTTTTGTATGACCGTGAGGTGGTCAAGGTCTGGAACATGGATGGCTGGAACCGTGGTTCGCAGAGTGCGATTCATGAGCATCTGCGCGGGAGACAACCCAGTGGACAGCGGGGATGCTCTGTATGCCAGCAGCGCCAAGTTGAAGTCGAAGCCTGAGTCTGCAGACTTGCATAGTAATCTCTTGACGATATGGACACCTTTTTCGGCCTTCCCGTTTGACTGCGGGTAGTGGGGGCTGGAGGTTACGTGACGAACGTTGTACAGGCGGGCAAAATCAGACCATTCCTGGCTGTAAAAACAGGGACCATTGTCACTCATCCCCGTGAGCGGTATCCCATGCCTGGCAAACGTTTCTTTGCATGCTTTAATCACCGCCTTCGACGTGAGGTCGGACAATTTGGAGAAGTAGTCGACCAGGAGGATATAGTCACGCCCCTTAGCGTGGAAAAGGTCGACACCGACTTTGGGCCATGGGGAGGTCACTATCTCATGTTGCTGCAGAGTTTCTTTGGGTTGAGCTGGCTGAAATTTCTGACATGTGGGGCAGCTGACGACCGTGTTGGCAACGTCCTGGCTGATGCCCGGCCAATAGACTGCCTCTCGAGCTCTGCGTCGACATTTCTCGACCCCCAGGTGACCCTCATGGAGTTGGCCGAGCACCATGGCTCGCATGCTCTGCAGAATCACAATCCTATCGAGCTTCATGAGGATGCCGTCCACCACCGTCAGGTCATCCTTGATGTTGTAAAACTGGGGACACTGTTCCTTCTGCCAGTCATTCGTGAGGTGATGCATCACATGCTGTAGCAGAGGATCCTTGGTCATTTCCTCACGAATTTGGATGACTCTCTCATCAGTGGCCGGAAGGTTGGAGGCACACAGTTGTACCTGCGCATTGATTTGGCAGCCCAAGTCAGTTTGTTCACACGGTGTGGTGATAGACCTGGAAAGGGCATCTGCAACAATGAGTTCTTTGCCTGGCGTGTAGACAAGTTCAAAGTCATAGCGGCGTAGCTTGAGAAGGATTTGTTGTAACCGAGGCGTTATGTCATTCAAATCCTTCTTTATTATGTGGACTAGTGGCCTGTGGTCCGTCTCAACCATGAATTTTTGGAGGCCATACACATAGTCGTATAATTTGTAAATTCCTGTTAGGAGGCCCAGGCATTCCTTCTCGATCTGAGCGTATCGTTACTCAGTGGGCGCCATGGCTCTGGAGGCATACGCAACTGGGGCCCATGAGGAGAGTCATCCCTTTGGAGGAGCACTGCCCCAATACCGTCCTGGCTCGCGTCAGTGGATATTTTGGTCTCTTTGGTAGGGTTGAAGAATGCCAGAACTGGGACTGTGGTGAGTTTTGCCCTCAGCTCACACCATTCGTTCTCATGAGCGGGCAGCCACTGGAATTCCGTCGACGTTTTGACGAGATGGCGGAGGGCTGTGGTGTGTGCCGCCATGTTGGGAATGAACTTCCTGAGGAAGTTGACCATCCCTAGAAAGCGGAGGACCGCCTTCTTGTCCTCTGGGGTCTTCACGGCGTTGATCACCGAGACCTTGTCAGCATCTGGCCGCACGCCTTGCTGCGAGATGTGGTCACCAAGGAATTTGATTTCTGATTGACCGAACGAACACCTGGCTCTGTTGAGTTGGAGGTCATGCTCATGGATTCTGTGGAATACCTGCTTGAGGCGATCGATGTGTTCTTGAGGAGTTGTGGACCAGTTTATGACATTGTCAACATACACGCACACCTCCTCGATACTCTCCATCATCTGTTCCATGATGCGGTGAAATACCTCTGAGGCAGAGATGATGCCAAAAGTCATCCGGTTGTAGCAGTGGCGACCGAACGGGGTATTGAATGTGCACAGCTTGCGACTGGATGCATCCAGCTGTATTTGCCAGAACCCCTTGGAGGTGTCCAGCTTCGTAAAGAGTTTGGCATGCGCCATCTCGCTGTCAGGTCCCACGATCTCAAATCGCAGTGTCGCTTTAAATGACTTATTGGAAACTCTGAGTTGGCATGAGCCACTGGCAGCTATGGCATTGCCATTGTAGTCAAGGAGCTGGCAGGCCGGTGGAAGAATGCTTGGTCTGACGGGGATGGTGTCGAGATCGGATTTGGAGATGAGGTTCGCCGATGCGCCAGTGTCCAGTTTGAACCGGATGCGAGCCTTGTTGACTGTGAGGTCCATTCATCGTCGGGATCCACACGGAGGATCGGGAGGTGCGTCGCTGTCTTGGAGAAAGGCAGCACATGCTTCGTAATGATGCCCACCCGGTATGGAGATTTGAGGCACGCAGTATCAGGATCTGTTGGGCTGTCGGGGTCAGAGTCTGGCATGGCCTGCTGTATTGAACGGACGCTTCTGCGCCGCGGCTGGGATCGCTGGATGCTGGGCAATGGAGCAGATCTGCAAAGGGCTGCACAGTGGCCAAGCTTGCCACACTGTAGACATCGTCATGATTTTGCCGGACATTGCCTCTTTAAATGGGCGGAGCCACAATTCGGACACGTCATGACACCAACCTCAGCGCGTTCCGTGCGCCATCGCGCATGCGCAGAGCGGTCGAACGACATACGGACCTGCCCATCTGGTCGTCGGTCTCGCCTTCCCCTCGGTCATGGCGCGCATGCGGAGGGGCCCGGGAAAAGCGCACGGAATGGCCACTCTCATCGATACTTAGGCCCCGCATTTGTGCGATGACCTGCACCCGTTCCGCCTCATGGGAGGTTAGCTTTGCCGTTTCTGCCGCCCTGATGTGGGAGTACCGATTGTTAGCATGTTTGTGGAGAACACACGTTTCGATGGCGATAGTGAGGGTGAGCTGCTTGACTTTCAGGAGCTGCTGGCGAAGAGAATCGGAGTGGACCCTGAAAATGATCTGATCCCGGATCATGGAATCAGCGGTCGAGTCATAGTTACATGACTGCGCGAGGATGCGGAGATGGGTCAGAAAGGATTGAAAAGGTTCATCCTTTCCCTGAAGCCTCTGCTGGAAAACATACCGTTCAAAGCTCTCATTCACCTCAATGTCGCAGTGGCTGTCGAACTTCAGTAGGACTGTTTTAAATTTCGTCTTGTCTTCGCCTTCAGCGAATGTAAGGGAGTTGGAGATGTGGATGGCGTGGTCCCCGGCTGTGGACAGGAATAGTGCGATCTTCCTGGCGTCTGATGCGGCCTCAAGATCGGTGGCTTCGAGATAGAGTTGGAACTTTTGTTTGAAGATCCTCCAATTTGCACCGAGGTTGCCGGTGATGCGGAGCTGCGGAGGAGGGCGGACGCTTTCCATGTCACCGGATGGCTGTTTGCTGGTCAACACTGATTCACTCAAGGTAGGTCCGTCAAATTTTCAGCATAACTCAGTTGGTACCATGATGTGTTGGGTAGGCTGGGTCGAGGTGAACTGCACTTGATGCAGCGTAGCGAGAGACAGACCTCCAACACTTGATAAAATGCAACACGATTTTATTCAACATCCAAACTATTATACATATTCAACTGTTGACACTATGCTGACTTGACTGGAGACCTGACACTAGCCTGACCAGACTAACCTAGCTACCATATGGTGTTTGCACTGGCCAGCTCATGAGCTCTGACTGTCTCAGAGGCTGGGTCCCGAGAGAGCGGGAAAACTGGTGCCCTCTGGCTTTATAGTGGTCGTGTCCTGTCTGGTGATTGGCTGCTCTGTTCTGTGTGCTTACTGGTCATCCTGTGTGTCAATCACTGCCTGTCTGCACTCCATTGTATACATAGATGTATATTATGACACCAACAATAAACAATAATCAGTAACAAATATGTCAATCCCCATATCAATAACAATGATCCCATCCTCCCACCAAACCCCAAACATAGCCCGCATGTTCACATAAACAAATGACAAAAAGGAATCAGGAATCACCCATAGTCACCATCAACACACACCGTCCCCCACCCCCAACCCTCCCACCCACCCCCCCAACTAATGTTCGATGTTATCCAGTTCTTGAAAGTGCGCAATGAATAATGCCCATGACTTGTAGAACCCCTCCATCCTTCCTCTCAGTTCAAACTTAACCTTCTCAAGAGTCATTTTTGAGACAAAACGCACCTTGTGTATCCTCTGATTCTTGTTGCCATAACTGTTGTGGGTATTCCTGAGACTAGGGGGAAGGTGAATGTGAATATTTTATATTATCCTCGCAATCATTTATGGGATATAAACCACCTGCCATTAATCCATCTTGTCTGAGTAAGTTTGTTCATGTTAGCAAGACCATAAGACAAAAAAATTTAGGAGCAAAAGTAAGCCATTCGACCCATCGTGTTTGCTGCACCATTCAATGAGATCATGGTTGATCTGATACAATCATGGATGGCGTGGTGGCACCGTGGTTAGCACTGCTGCCTCACAGCTCCTGGCACCCGGGTTCGATTCCAGCCTCGGGCGCCTGTCTGTGTGGAGGTTGCACACTTTCTCCCCCTGTCCACATGGGTTTCCTCCGGGTGCTCCGGTTTCCTCCCACAGTCCAACGATGTGCAGGTTAGGTGGATTGGTCATGATAAATTGCCCCTTAGTGTCCAAAAGGTTAAGTGGGGTTACTGGGTTATGGGGATAGGATGGAGGTGTGAGTTTAAGTAGGGTGCTCTATAGAAGGGCCGGTGCAGACTCGATGGGCCGAATGGCCTCCTTCTGCACTGTAAATTCTATGATTCTATTATTCTACAATAATCCTCAACTTTACTTTCCTGCCTTATCTTCATAACCCTTGATTCCCTTGCTGATTAAAAATCTGTGCATCTCAAGACTTGAACACACTTTTAACGGGCCAGATTCTACAGCTCTCTGTGGTAAAGAACTCCACAGATCCACTGTCCTCTGAGAGAAGAAACCTTTCTTCATCTCTATCTTAAATGGGCAACCTCTTACTCTGAGATTATGCCCTCTGGTCCTCGACTCTTCCACAAGGGGAAACAACCTCTCAGCACCGACCCTGTCAAGCCCCCTGAGAATCCTGTATGTCTCAATAAGTTTGCCTCTCATTCTTCTGAATTCCTGGGAGGTCAGGCCCAACATAAGGAAATCCCTCCATACCTGGGATCAACCTAGTGAACCTTCTCTGGACTGCCTCCAATGCCAATATATCCTTCCTTAGACACAGGGACCAAAACTATTCACAGTAAGATCTACTCAAGTAAACTATAAGTTAATAATAATCAATCAGCATCTATCTATCTTCCATGCTTATGGACAAATTCAGAAGGCAGGTGTTAAAAGTGTCAGAAAGATGAAGAGCCACTTACCATGGCTTTGTTCATTAGTTTTGAGACATTCCTAATCCAACCTCATCTCATTCATAAAGTCCTGCGTAAAGATAAAAACATCACAGTCAGGAGAAGAGTTCATATTGACTCCAGGTTGGCTTTTATGAGGAGGTTGGTATCCTCAATCACACTATCATTTGTTAGAAGGCAGCATCTGCTGGAATGTTCAACTCCATTCCCGATGCCTGATGCCCCCCATCCCAGGCAGAGACCCATCTATGCCCAGCCCACCTCCAATATTGCGAGAGAGCGTATCTGAACACAGGACACATGAGTGTGGTACAGGTCCCCATGAGGCACTCCGGATGGGTTGATTACAGTAAGCCTGGATTATGAAAGCAGATCGAAAACCACACAGATTCAACTGTAGCAGAAGCATTCGGTGAAGATTGAGGACGGAAGACCGTTCCTTGAGAACATCATGAAAACATGCTTTATGCCAAGATTTTTTCAATCTACCAGCTGGAAAACGCTACTGAACCTTTAAAAACAAAGGGCGGAATTCTTCCATTTTGAGACGGAGTGCGGTGATGGCTGCCTCCGGCAGTGCCTTTCCCCACTGGCCAGAATAGCAGGATCCACGCCTGATTCTGCGCTTCGAGCCTCATTCATTATGCAGAGGCAGGTTTCCCTCCGAGTCGCCTGCTGGGCCAGCAACTGATTCATCAATGGACCCGACGCCATATTTAAATACCAATCCAGAACACTCACATCACCCCCTCCAGCCCACCTGCCTTCACCGGACTGTGCAGGATGTCAGCAACCCAGAGGGAAAAGGCTTGCAGCCTCAAGAGGAAGCCTGGTCCTTGATTCAACCACCCTTCCCCCCAGGCTCATAACCAGCCAGTCACTCATTCCCCACTTGGACCGCTACACACAGCCTCCAGAGTCTTTTTCCATCCTCTTCCAGTAAACAATGTGGTTTCTCTTTGACCCCCATGTTGGTGAACTTTTCAGGCAGCCTCGTCGAGCTCCAGCTTTCCTCCCCTCGTTCTTCCCTCTGCTTTCCATTGTTCATCTTCCTCGTCCACCTCCTTGCCCTTCTGCCTGCCATTGTGAGCCCATGCCCCTCTCCCAGCTCCTTCCACATTGACCTCCTTGTCTTCGTCATGCCGACCGTCAGTTGACTGTTGTACGCTCTCCAAACTTTCTCTTCCCACCCGCGATGATATGCACCGCTTTGTGGGACTGGAAAATCCCAGCTCACTTGTGACGTAAGCTAAATGTGACAAAGACGGCTACCCAATTTGCATCACTATAACCTGCACATTCCAATTCACTGACATGGAGACACCACGGGCGCGATTCTCCGACCCCCCACCGGGTCGGAGAATTACCGGGGGCCGGCATGAATCCCGCCCCCGCCGTGTCCCGAATTCTCCGCCACCGGAGATTCAGTGGGGGCGGGATTCACACCGGCCCCCGGCGATTCTCCGACCCGGTGGGGGGGGCGGGAATCGCGCCGCGCCGGTCGGCGGGCCCACCCCCGCCGATTCTCCGGTCTGCGATGGGCCGAAGTCCCGCTGCTGTCAACCCACGCCAGCCGGCGTGGATTGAACCACCTTTCGAACGGCGGGACAAGGCAGCGCGGGCCCGGGCCTCCGGGGTCCTGCGGGGTGGGGGGGGGGGGGGGGGGGGGGGGGGGGCGCGGGCCGATCTGGCCCCAGGGGGCCCACCGATCCGCGGGCGGGCCTGTGCCGTGGGGGCACTCTTTTCCTTCCGCCTTCGCCATGGTCTTCACTATGGCGGAGGCGGAAGAGACCCCCCTCCACTGCGCATGCGCGGGGATGCTGTGAGCGGCCGCTGACGCTCCCGCGCATGCGTCGCACGGCAAAGTCATTTCCGCGCCAGCTGGCGGGGCGCCAAAGGCCTTTCCCCGCCAGCAGCGGGGTGGAAATCAGTCCGGCGTGGGCCTAGCCCCTCAAGGTGAGGGCTCGGCCCCTCAAGATGTGGAGAATTCCGCACCTTTGGGGCGGCGCGATGCCGGACTGATTCGCGCCGTTTTTGGCGCCGGTCGGCGGACATCGCGCCGATTGCAGAGAATCCCCCCCCCCCACGTCTGCAAAGACCCTCATTGACAATGATCTCATTAAATAAATTTTTAAAATTCCAATTAAGGGGCAATTTAGCGTGGCCAATCCACCTACGCTGCACATCTTTGGGTTGTGGGGGTGAGACCCACACAGACACAGGGAGAATGTGCAAACTCCACACGGACAGTGACCCGTGGCCGAGATCGCATCCGGCTCCTCAGCGCCGTGAGGCAGCAATGCTAATCATTGCGCCACTGTGCCACCCATGATCTCAGTGAGAATATGAATGAGCCACAAACTTTCTCCCCATTAGTAAGGTATCATAGAATCAAAGAATTCCTACAGTTCAGAACAAGTCTGCACTGGCCCTTGGAAAGAGCACCCTACTTAAGCCCACACTTCCACCCTATCCCCTGAACCCACTAACCTCACCTAACCTTTTGGACACTAAGGGACAATTTAACATGGCCAATCCACCTAACCTGCACTTCTTTGGACTATGGGAAGAAAGCAGAGCATCGGAGGAAACGCACGCAGACACAGGGAGCATTAAGGCAATCATCTGGAATATTCAAGGAAACCAGACAGTTCCCAGAAATTAACTCATCAACCTGCAATGGGTTTACGCTTTAAACTGAATCGCTTGAACAACGGAACCGTGGCTGAGACAGGAGATTCTCAGACATTTCCTTACAAGGGGGAATACACTCGTAACAATCATGTTTCAATTGCTACGTCATGTGACCACCCTTTGTGTGTTTAAGCTTCTGCTTTCTCTGAAGTAAGAAGACAAGCAGCTGAGATGCTGTTGAGAGAGGACTTGAGTGAGATCCTCCTTCCTCCCCTCTCTCCAACCCAACTTACAAGCTTTCGAATCCTGTTGCTGACGTTGACCATCCAGGGAAACCTCATTCAGACAGAGACTTCTTGAAGGAAATCAACCCCACAAAACTGACTACAGGAACACAGCAAAACCAACCATCTACATTTGAAAATGGGCAGGCGCCAGAGCATCTGGGCCTGTCTGGTCATGTCTTTAATGCTCACAGTGCACTAACAGTTAAATGCTCACTGAATTGGCAAGTATATCCTTTTCAAATGAGGAGTAATTCGACCCCTCCTCACCTGACCAAAAGAACAGCATGATCATCCTCAAGCTAATGGGTCTGTTTGAACATATAACAGCATATTACATGTCCATTCGAGGTTGAGTCCTTTGCTGTGAATAACAATTGCAGCCACCATGTGGAACCTTTAAAATGAGAGTTGGGGGCGTACAATTTTAGCACACAAAATTACACATCATTATTGTCAGAAGGATGTTTCCACCCCAGGCTTGGGGCTTGGACCCTGGGTCATCTCAAAAGACCACGTGGAATGTTGATGATAATACCTAAGGGTGCCCTTGCTCACCACCGCAGCGGTAACCTTGGTGTTCTCCATTGTACAGGAAGGTGGCATTTTGTGACCCTTCCAACGTACTGTAAATACACCAAGAACTGCACCTTTGAGATAACCACGCCATCAGCTTGAAAACAGGTCATTGTGATCATCTCCCTCTGTCCAATTCATATCCCGCCCCCCCCCCCCCCCCCCCCCCCCCACCCCCCCACCCCCCTCCAATTCATGAAGATGCTTACTTATTCTGGGACACTGAGAACAGAAGCTGAAGCCTGACGATCACTCATTGATTGAGCACAGTCCTGGTGAAGTAACCATGAAGGGAGGGAAAGCTGTCTGATGGATACTTTCAACGTTTGAAGCAGTTTAATCAACAACTGCTGTGAATGTAGATTATTATAGCTGCGTGTCATGGTGTTGTGTGTCATTAAGGAGCATGATCAAAGGTTGCATTCATCCACAAGGGAACACAATTACACTAAATGATATTATATCAATCACCCATTGTCTAAAGTCTGTTGTAATTTACTTTTGAAAGGGTTTGTCCAGACTTGTCCCAATGACTATCCAGTCTCGGTCTCTCCCTCAAGCCTGAACACTGCACTGTGTAGAGTTGACATGTCAGTATAATGAACAAAGCATTCTACCAGCATTCCAAACCTCTCTGTGCTACATGGATAGAAGGTATTAATGAACCAGTTCATGAAAGTGGATCTTTCACTGTGTTGCTTGAGTAATGGTAGAGTGGCAGGAGTGGATAGAATTTTTGTCCAGTTGGAGCAGGACTCTAAACCCACAACCTCTGATTCAGACCAAATGGCAGACAGTGTGAATGGCAGAAGTTGTGGGGACTGTAACAACCAGCTGCAGTGAGGTATTGTAATGGAATATTGATTCTTCCAAACCATATTACCACTTACCCCATGCCTTCACGATGATATCCAAGGGTAAGGTGGGCAATTTAAGTCGTGAAAGGTAGGTGAGTTAAGGCCGATTGAGATTCTCAAACCCTACTCCAACACTCCTTCAACCTGCCCATTTCCAGTTCTAAAAGGTTGTGGAGTAGATGGCAAACCATTATCAGATGGTTAGTTGGTCAATGGTATCTTTTAAGAAAACTGTGTGCCTCTGTTTTAATAGCATTCTAACTTCTAATTCTTAGAGGCCAGAGTTCCCTTGTCTCAGGCATCCCAATAGGTAAAAGGAGGAAGGATCAGATCCTTGAGAAAAGTGTGCGCACTGCTTGTGGGCCAGGGGGAGCAGAAATGTTTCCCCAGGCACAACCAGATTTTCACCATGAGATGAGATCCATTATAATCAGCTAACTCTAGCCTTCCAACAATCAGCTGACAATGTTCAATCACCATCTCGATATCTCACCTTACTCACAATGTCCACCCCAACAATGTTCAACCTTCCACGATGTCCGATCCTGCCCTCGATGTCAAGCCAACACGCAATATCCAAATTCCCCTCCATAATTTCCGAACCCATCTCCACAATGCCCAAGACCTGTCCACAACATCTGAAACCCCCCACAACGATTTGATCCCCCCCCCCCCATGATGTCTGAATTGGCCCACGATGTCCAGACTCCTCCATGATGTCCCAATCAACCCTCACACCCCCCGCCCCACCCCTGCCATAATGTCTAAACTCCCCATGATAACAACGTTCGCTTGATGTGTGAAACCTCTCAGGACATTGAAGCTCTCCCCTTTAATGGCCTATGATGCCTAACATTGTCTTTGATGTCCGAGAACACCCCCTCCACCCGCCCCTCTACACTCCATTCCACAATGTCAGAATTAAGTGCCATCCATCCCACTGCTGCTTTGCTGACAGGCCTCTCAATCTGGTTGGCTGTCAGCGACATTTAAAAAATTGTCCTGTGGCTAATTTGTGCAAGGCGTGCGGGAAGCTCACTCATCTGCCTTTCCTGTCTGAAACTCTTCGCCCCCGTTCTCTTCCCAGCCCAGAGTTATTTATGGGACTAAAGTGTCTGGGTGTTCACAGTGAATTGTAGGCCTCCAGTTGGATTCCTTGGCAACATTTCTGTGTCCAAACCGGCAGATTGAATCCAGGCACTCGTAACTGCGAAGCAAAACCATCTGGGCACAATGTTTCCACGGCATGATGAAATCAAAATCAGTTTCTTATTACGCCTGAAGCGTGTAATTCTGACGCACGGTGGCTTTAACTTCAATGTGTGAGTTAACTGAGGAGTCTGGTGAAATAGGGCTCAAAGGCGCCACAGGGAGAATTGTGACTGCGGATCATAGTGGAGGGGTTGGGAAGGGCGATGGGAGAGAAAGTGTGGGTGGAGGGGACAGCGGGGTAAATTTTTGGGGGGAGGAGAGGGGGCGGTGCCGGATTCATTCCCCCACCATGTCCTGCCACTGGACAACAGCGGCCTGGCTTCGGCCAGAACGTCCTCCCCAAGGAGAAATTTAAATTTTTAAATGCCCTGTTAATGGCCATTCTACAGGGCATTTGCATTTTGTCAAGGCGCACTGAACCCGCACTGGGTGCTGGGGACGCCCGCTGAATGCAGCTGGCCTCACAGCAGTAGCCCGGAAAGATGTATGTTTTTATTCAAAGGTGGGACAGGAGGGAGGGAAGGAATCCCCTGCGGCCCCAATGATTACCTCAGCGATGTTCCTTCTCCCATCAATCGCATTTTATACTTTTTTTAAAAAATGTTCTTCAGCCCAACCAATGTTTGTTTGCAGGGCCACAAGTCTTCCTCAGCAATGGCCACCATTCCTGGTGCTGCTGAGGCTCCCGGCCCTCTCACCGAGGGAGCTTGTGGCCACCCCGTAACCCTCGGCAGCAGCTTATTCTTTAGCTGTCGCCTGTAAAATCAAGGGGGCAATCTCACCGGTCGGTTGTGCGTGTTGCCGCTGCACATTTCCAGTCCGATCTTTCTGGGAAAATTCTTCCCCGTGTCATCGATGTGTTTGACCAACTTTCATTCTCACATTTGCATACCAGCAGAAGTGCTGAGGGACACATTATTCCTGTTATGTCATGTGGCAGACACCTGTTACCATGGTTCAGGGTTGGCTCTCTTGCCTCCGGGTCAGAAGATATGGTTTCCTGGACCGCCTTCAGAGGCTTGATCATGTAATCTAGGCTGACATATTAGTGCCGAGGGAGTGCTGCAGTTTGTCGATATTGTCCTTTGGATGAGATGTTAAATCATGACATATTTGCTCTCTCAGGGCTTAAAAGATCCTATTGCTCTATTTTGAAGAGCAGGGAAACTCCCCCTGGCTAATGTTTGTAGCACAAAGAGTTAATCTTAAATACGTAAATATATACATCAACAGGGATGGGAGTGTAGCGCACAAAGACTCACGAGAGACGAATAGAGATGAAGTCGATGAGGCTTTATTAAGCGTGACTTAGTTCCCCGCAGTTCAGTAGCTGACCGGCCTGCGGGGGAGAACTCCAGGTTCTTATACTCCGCCTTCAGGGCGGAGCTAGAGGTCAACAGCCAACCAGGACCCAGGATCTGTCAGCCAATGACATCACGGCTTCACAGTCCCACATGACCCCTAATGCATACTACCACATTCACCCCTTGTTAAAAATGAACCCGGCGGGGTGGTGCTTCGTATGGTGGTAAGGGTTTACAAGGCTGGTCCTGGGAGGAAAACTTTTGCATGTACAGAGGTTTTTTTGTGTGTTTTGAACTATTTACAGTAAAAGAGGGAAAAGGAAAAACGTTCTCGTTACAGTCCACAATATAGTAATGTTACATTGATGCCACAAGTCGGTCGGGCGTCTGGTCGTCCTCGTCGATCGCCTCGGCCCCGGTGGTGGTGCTTGTTCCCGTGTTGTCGTCTCCGGGAGCCTTACGGTTTCTGCTTCCGCTTCACTTCTGGTCGGACCTGGGAGGAGGACCGATCCCCCCGGGAAGGGGGCGCTCGCGGGGTGCGCCGGTGGCAGGGAGGGGGTGATTGGTGTCGGGGGGGTGTGTGTGTTGCTGGCGGGCGCCAGATCTCGCAGGGAGACCGTGTCCTGTCGGCCGTCGGGGTACTCCACGTAAGCGTACTGCGAGTTCGCGTGGAGGAGGCGAACCCTCTCGACCAACGGGTCCGACTTGTGCACCCGCACATGTTTTCGGAGCAGGATGGGTCCTGGGACCGCCAGCCAGGTCGGCATCGACATTCCAGAGGAGGGACTTCCTGGGGAAGACAAGGAGGCGCTCATGAGGCGTTTGGTTAGTGCTAGTACACCAGTAGTGACCGGATGGAGTGGAGAGCGTCCGGGAGGACCTCCTGCCACCGTGAAACTGGGAGGTCCCTGGACCGTAGGGCCAGTAGGACGGTCTTCCAAACCGTGCCGTTCTCCCTCTCTACTTGCCCGTTCCCCCGGGGGTTGTAGCTGGTCATCCTGCTCGAGGCTATACCGTTGCTGAGCAGGAACTGGCGCAGCTCGTCACTCATAAAGGAGGGACCCCCTGTCGCTGTGGACGTATGCGGGGCAACCCGAACAGTGTGAATATGGTGTTAAGGGCTTTAAATGACTGTGGCCGCTGTCATGTCAGGGCAGGGGATGGCGAAGGGGAAACGGGAGTACTCGCCCACCACGTTCAGGAAGTATATGTTGCGGTCGGTGGAGGGGAGGGACCCTTTGAAATCCAGACCAAGGCGTTCAAAGGGATGGGAAGCCTTGATCAGGTGCGCACCATCCGGCCTGAAAAAGTGCGGTTTGCACTCTGCGCAGATGTGGCAGTTCCTTGTGACTGTACGGACCTCCTCCACAGAGTAGGAGAGGTTGCGGGACTTTATAAAGTGGTAGAACCGAGTGACCCCCGGGTGGCAGAGGTCCTCGTGGAGGGTTTGGAGGCGGTCAATTTGTGCGTTGGCACATGTGCCGCGGGATAGGGGTGTCGAACGGCTCGTTCAGCTTTCCGGGACGATACATGATCTCATAGTTGAAGGTGGAGAGCTCGATCCTCCACCTTAAGATCTTGTCGTTCTTAATTTTGCCCCGCTGTGCATTATCGAACATGAAGGCTACCGACCGTTGGTCCGTGAGGAGAGTGAATCTCCTGCCGGCCAGGTAATGCCTCCAATGTCGCACAGCTTCCACTATGGCTTGGGCTTCCTTTTCCATTGAGGAGTGGCGGATTTCTGAAGCGTGGAGGGTTCGGGAGAAAAAGGCCACGGGCCTGCCCGCTTGGTTAAGGGTGGCCGCTAGAGCTACATCGGAGGCGTCGCTCTCGACCTGGAAGGGGAGGGACTCGTCGATGGCGCGCATCGTGGCCTTTGCGATATCCGCTTTGATGCGGCTGAAGGCCTGGCAAGCCTCTGTCGACAGGGGGAAGGTCGTGGTCTGTATTAGGGGGCGGGCCTTGTCTGCGTACTGGGGGACCCACTGGGCGTAATATGAAAAAAAACCCAGGCAGCGTTTTAGGGCTTTTGAGCAGTGCGGGAGGGGAAATTCCATGAGGGGGCGCATGCGTTCGGGGTCGGGGCCTATTATCCCATTGCGCACTACATATCCCAAGATGGCTAGCCGGTTTGTGCTAAACACGCACTTGTCCTCGTTGTATGTGAGGTTCAAGGCTTTAGCGGTCTGGAGGAATTTTTGGAGGTTGGCGTCGTGGTCCTGCTGATCGTGGCCGCAGATGGTCACGTTGTCGAGGTACGGGAACGTGGCCTGCAACCCGTGTTGATCAACCATTCGGTCCATCTCTCGTTGGTAGACCGAGACCCCGTTTGTGACGCCAAATGGGACCCTTAGGAAGTGGTATAGTCGCCCGTCTGCCTCGAAGGCTGTGTACTTGCGGTCACTTGGGCGGATGGGGAGCTGATGGTAGGCGGACTTGAGGTCCACGGTGGAGAAGACCTTATATTGGGCAATCCGATTGACCATGTCGGATATGCGGGGGAGAGGGTACGCATCTAGTTGTGTGTACCTGTTGATGGTCTGGCTATAGTCTATGACCATCCTTTGCTTCTCCCCTGTCTTGACTACTACCACCTGTGCTCTCCAGGGACTGTTGCTGGCCTGGCTTATGCCTTCCTTCAGTAGCCGCTGGACTTCGGACCGAATGAATGTACGGTCCTGGGCGCTGTACCGTCTGCTCCTAGTGGCGACGGGTTTGCAATCCGGGGTGAGGTTTGCAAACAAGGATGGGGGCTCAACCTTGAGGGTTGCGAGGCCGCAGATAGTGAGTGGGGGTATTGGGCCGCCGAATTGAAACGTTAGGCTCTGCAGGTTGCACTGGAAATCTAATCCCAGTAATGTGGGCGCGCAGAGTTGGGGAAGGACGTAGAGCCTGTAGTTTTTCAACTCCCTCCCTTGCACCGTTAGGGTCACTATGCAGAAACCTTTAATCTGTACGGAGTGGGATCCTGCAGCTAGGGAAATCTTTTGCGCACTGGGACGGATGGTCAAAAAACAGCGTCTTACCGTGTCGGGGTGGATGAAGCTTTCCGTGCTCCCGGAGTCGACCAGGCATGGTGTCTTGTGCCCGTTTATCAGCACTGTTGTTGTCGTCGTCTGGAGCGTCTGGCGCCGTGCTTGGTCCAGCGTCATTGAGGCCAGACGTGATCGTAGTGTTTGAGCTTCTTCCTCGAACCCCGTGGAGCCGTCGACACTGGGGTCTGTTGTTGCCGTCCAAGATGGTGGCGGGGGTGAACAAAATGGCCGCCCCCATGCATCGCACATGGCTGGGGGATCACAAGATGGCGGCGGGGGTGGACAAAATGGCCATCCCATGCGTCGCACAGGTCTGGGGGATCCCAAGATGGCGGCGCCCCTCCTCCCCTCGTGGTGGCCGCGACCCAAAATGGCGGCGCCTGCGGGTCGCACATGGGGCACTGGGGGGGTTGGGGAGCGTCAGAAACGCGCAGATCACCTTGTTCTCCGGGGACAGCGGTAGTCGGGACCCAAACTGGTTGCGCCTGCGGGTCGTACATGGGGCGCTGGACAGCGGTGGCCGGGACCCAAACTGGTTGCGCCTGCGGGTCGTAAATGGGGCGCTGGGGGGGGGTTGGGGAGCGTTAGAAGCGCGCAGGAATCCTTGTTCGCCAGGGACCGCGGCGACCTCCCAGGACCGGCACACAGCCGCGAAATGGCCCCTTTTTTCCCGCAGCTCTTACAAGTCGCTGCGCGGGCCGGGCAGCGCTGCCGGGGGTGTTTCGCCTGGCCGCAGAAATAGCAGCGGGCTCCCCGGGACAACTTGGCGTCTGAACCGCGCAAGCCTGTGGGGTGGGGGGGGGGTTTGTCGCGACGGGGGGTCCACGGAGCCCAAGGGGCTGCCGCGCGGTCGGGGCCGTAGGCGCGGGCGTTTCGCGCGGCCACATCTAGTGAGGCTGCAAGGGCCCGTGCCTCTGAGAGTCCTAGCGACTCTTTTTCTAAAGTCTTTGGCGGATTGGGAAGAGTTCATACCAGCCACAAAAGCATCACGCATCAACATGTCCGTGTGTTCCATCGCGTTTACCGGCGGGCAGCTGCAGGCCCGTCCCAAAATTAGTAGCGCGGCGTAGAAATCATCTATCGATTCTCCGGGACTTTGCCGTCCCGTTGCGAGTTGGTAGCGTGCGTAGATCTGGTTCACTGGGCGAACATAGATGCTTTTTAGTGCTGCGAACGCCGTCTGGTAATCCTCTGCGTCTTCGATGAGAGGGAAAATTTCCGGGCTTACCCTCGAGTGCAGGACCTGTAGTTTCTGGTCTTCTGTGACCCGGCCGGGGGCCGTTCTGAGGTAGGCCTCGAAACAAGTCTGCCAGTGTTTGAAAACTGCTGCTGAGTTCACTGCGTTGGGGCTGATCCTCAGGCATTCCGGGATGATCCTGAGCTCCATAGTTCTTTTAAGCACGCTTAATAAATTGTAGTGCACAAAGACTCACGAGAGACGAATAGAGATGAAGTCGATGAGGCTTTATTAAGCGTGACTTAGTTCCCCGCAGTTCAGTAGCTGACTGGCCTGCGGGGGAGAACTCCAGGTTCTTATACTCCGCCTTCAGGCGGAGCTAGAGGTCAACAGCCAACCAGGACCTGGGATCTGTCAGCCAATGACATCACGGCTTCACAGTCCCACATGACCCCTAATGCATACTACCACAGGGAGATCACATGATAATGGTGTATGCTGAGAAATAGTTCTATGTAGAGCCTCTTGATATGCCTGTAACCTACATAGTTAGCATAATGCTCAACAAAAGGTAAAGTTCAGCAACGGTCTTCCGTCCTGCATTATTTATAAATCCGAACCATTAACAATCGCAACTAAGACCCACAGTGATGGTAACACTTGATGGCAATGGAAAGCAGAAGTAAAGAACCCAGTGAGTGGAAGCAGCAGCAAGAGAAACGGCTGCAGGACAAGGACAGCAAGGGGAAATCGCCACCAGAATGTGAGAAAAAGTGGCCTTTTCCCACATTTACCTATGTGCTTCAAGCATGTGGAAGGGCTGGATCATGCCAAGGAGTGGCAGAACTGGTGTTGTAGAGTTACCAGGTACAGAACCAATTTGGGAATAGTAGAGAAGACCACAACAGAACAGGTCAGTACACTTCTCTACGCCATAGGCAGCAATGCAGATGACGTAATGGTCAGTCAGAGCATAACCAAAGACATGGGGCGAAATTCTCCGTTATCTGCGGAAAGTCCGCCGATCGGCGCAAAAAACAGCGCAAATCCGACTTGCGTCACGTCGGAAAAATGGGTCGAAAGTCTCCGGCCCGAAATGGGCTAGCAGCAACGTAACGGGATCCGCGCTTGCGCAGTGGTTCACGCCGTGCAGCGTCATACGCGCCGCACGGCGTGACGGCTCAAAAGGCCGCGCTGCTCTCCCCCACCCGACCGGACCACCCGACTGGATGGCTGGCCGCCGCTCAGCCCCGAGGTTCGAGTCACGGGATGTGGAGGCGCTCCTGGACGCGGTGGAGCAGAGGAGGGACGCCCTGTATCCCGGGCACGGCCGCAGAGTTGCCCCAGGCAGGGTGAGCCTCCCATATCCCCCCTCCCCCATATCCCCCCTTCCCCCATATCCCCCTCCCTCATATCCCCCCTCCCCATATCCCCCCTCCCCCATATCCCCCCCTCCCCCACATCCCCCCTCCCCATATCCCCCCTCCCCCATATCCCCCCTCCCCCATATCCCCCATATCCCCATATCCCCCCTCCCCCATATCCCCCCTCCCCCATATCCCCCATATCCCCCCTCCCCCATATCCCCCCTCCCCCATATCCCCCCTCCCCCATATCCCCCCTCCCCCATACCCCCCTTCCCATATCCCCCCTCCCCCATATCCCCCCTCCCCCATATCCCCCCATCCCCCATATCTCCCCATCCCCCATATCCCCAAGTGAATCCAGCCCTAACCTTAACCTCTGCAATGCACGCGCAACCGATGGGGTGCATTCATATACCTGCCTAACAGTGTTGCCTTTTACCCCTGCCACCCCCTCCCCCCCCACAGGAGAAGCGCGCACACAACAATAGGGAGCATGTGAGGACTGGAGGAGGCCCCGCTGATGAGAGGCCACTGACCGAACACCAGGAAAGGGCCCTGGAACTGGCTGGCGGACCTGACGACCGGGAGGTTGCTGATGCAGAGGTCGGGGGCGTACTAGCAAGTGAGCCACCGACAGCCCGTCCCCATATCCCCCCTCCCCTATATCCCCCTCCCCCATATCACCTGATCACTGCCTGATGTCTAACCATGCATGCTTCATTGTGTATCGCAGGACCAAACGTCCAGGCACCCTTCCCCGCAGATGCAGACCGCCCGCAGGATGCCCCTCGGAGACCACGGGAGACGGAGAGACACAGACCCTCCAGCATGCGACGCCCGCAGGATGCCCCTCGCACACCACGGGAGGGCAGCCCAGCCCAAGCGAACATCTGCCGCCCAGATGGATCCCGGGTTCCTGGAGTTACCACACCCACACATAGATCTGATGAAACCACCGACCTGGAGACGAGCGAAGAGGGTGACGGCCGGCTTGCGGTGGCTGCAGTCGCAGGTGGAGGAGTCCACCCGCGTCCAGGAGCTGGGAGTGGTGCCGGTCATGCGTGCCACCCAGGCCGACACCGCACGGGTGGCGTCCGCGGTGGAGGCAATGGGTGCGACGGTGTCAGACATGGGGAACGGTTTGCGAGGCCTGGGGCTTTCCGTGCAGGCGGCGTCTGTGGCCCAGGACATGGCTGCCCTCTCACAGGAGGCCAGGAGCCAGTGCCAGCGCCAGATGGCAGAGGCGCTCAACGCCATAGCCCAGTCTCTGCAGGCCATGGCCCAGTCTCTGCAGGCCATCGCTGAGGGCATCGGCGCCAGTGGCCATGTGCGAGCCGGCGTCGCACTGTCACAGACAGGGTTTGCCAACCCCCTTTGCTCCATGGCTGCAAACCTGCAGAACCCTGTCGATACCAGCACGGGCCTCCAGGACTGGCAGCGCCAGATGTCGGGGGGGCGTCGGATGGCCAGTCCGTTCGCATCCCCCACCCATGTAGAGGCCTGGGGGCCATCGGGCACCCCGAGGGAGGAGGAGGTGGTGTGGTCCGTCCCGGCTCCCCCTGTAGGGGAGGTCCCGGTACACCGCGACACCTCGGACTCCCCCCCCTTCCATCCCAGGTGCATCGGGTGGGCAACGGGCAGGACAGGCTGGCAGCTCACCATCCCAGTCGCCCGGGCCGCAGCCTGGCCCATCTAGGCCAGGACGCCCCAGGAAACGGCCGCCAAAGGGATCCAGTGTCAGAGGGCAGGAATCACAGGAGTCCACCTCCAGTTCTGCTGTACCGTCTGGGGAACCACGTAGACGTAGTCAAAGGGCCCGTAAGGCCAAACAATTAGACACTGAGTAAGTTGGCACGGGTGCAGGGCACAGATGAGTTTTAGGGGCTAGGGCGCGTGCATGAACTCGTTTGGTTATTAAAGTCAATGTTACACCTACAGAAGCTGCCTTTGTGCTCTGTCCAAAGCGTGCGGGGGTGTCATGTACGTTGAGCGCAAGTGTGTGTGTGAGGGGTGGTCTTACCTCAGCCCCAGGTGAGTCTGCCCCCTTCCCCCTGGGCCGCCATCAACATCCCCCGGGCAGAGGACGGGACCGTGTGCTGCAGTGTCACAGCCGCATGCAGGGATGGTCCGGGTGGATGGTGGTACTGTGGCCATGGGTCAGACATAGTCCAACGATGTGGAGCCAGGAGCTCACCGCAGGGCGGGTTGTCATCATCCTCCATGGCCTGCAATAGACACGCGCCCACCCGCAACTGTGTGAGCCCGGCCCGTTGTGCCGCAGGTGGATCGGCAATAGGGGGGGGGGTGGTGTGCATGCGGGTGGGGTGGGTGGGGTTGGGAAGGGGGGTGTGGGTGGTTGGCTGTTGCCATGGTGTGCGGTCTGTGGCCATACTACCCGATTCCCACGCCCATCTAGTCAGTGAAGCGGGCGGCTATCAGTCTGTCCCGTGCCCGCTGGGCCAGCCGGTAACGGTGGACAGCCACCCACCTGTGTCTACCCGTCTGCTCTGACCAGTACCCCCATCCCCCTCATCTGGGGAGGACTGCGCCTCTTCCTGCTGCTCCTCCACTCCGCCCTCCTCTGCCTGCGGCATATCGCCCCTCTGCTGGGCTATGTTGTGCAGGACGCAGCACACCACAATGATGCGGCCAACCCTATCTGACCGATACTGGAGGGCGCCCCCAGAGAGGTCCAGGCACCTGAAACGCATCTTCAGCACGCCAAAGCACCTCTCTATCACTCCCCTTGTCGCTACATGGGCATCATTGTAGCGGTTCTCCGCCTCATTGCGTGGCCTCCGTATAGGCGTCATCAGCCACAATCGCAATGGGTAGCCCCTGTCGCCCAGCAACCAGCCCCTCAGCCGGGGATGGCGTCCCTCGTACATGCCGGGGATGGATGACAGCGACAACACGTATGAGTCGTGTACACTGCCTGGGTAACGGGCGCAGACGTGCAGGATCATCATGCGGTGGTCGCAGACCACCTGTATGTTCATCGAATAGGCCCCCTTCCTATTGGTGAACACGGCCCTGTTATCTGCAGGTGGCCGCACGGCGACGTGCATCCCATCAATCGCGCCCTGGACCATGGGGAACCCAGCCACGGCAGAGAAGCCCACGGCCCGGGCACCTTGGCTGGCCCGGTCCACAGGGAAGCGGTTGTAGCGGTGCGCCATGGCATATAGGGCATCTGTCACTGCCCGGATGCATCGATGCACCGATGTCTGCGATATGCCGGACAGGTCCCCACTCGGTGCCTGGAATGACCCCGTTGCATAAACGTTCAGGGCCACCGTAACCTTGACGGACACGGGAAGAGGGTGTCCCCCGCCAGTGCCACGCGGTGACAGGTGTGCCAGCAGGTGGCAGATGTGTGCCACGGTTTCCCGCCTCATCCGGAGTCTCCTCTTGCATTCCCGGTCCGTGAGGTCCTGGTATGACTGCCGGGGCCGGTACACACGGGGCGCCCTCGGGTGCCTCCGTTGCCGTGGGGCCGCGACGTCCTCCTCCCCCTCCTCGTCCTGTCGGTCAGGTGTCCCTCCAGTTTGGGCGGCTGCCGCCTGTCCCTCTGCGGCAGCCTGCGCCGCCTCTCTGGCACGCTCCTCCTCCTCATCCAGGGCAACATAGACATTAGCGGCTGCCGCCACGGCGGCCAACATCGCTGGATGGTCTGAAAACATGACGGCCTGGTGGGGGGGAGGTGAACGACGACATGTCATCATTGCCCATATCCCCTCCTCCCCCCAGCCAGGTGGCATGGACCGCATGGGTCCAACTGTTGGAGGCTGGCACCTGGCCAGGTGGACCAACTCACTTGCCCTCGCATCCCCCTCCCCGGCACGGACCCCCCAATCTCCTCCCCGGCACGGACCCCCCACCCCCCTCCCCGGCACGGACCCCCCCGAACCTCCACCCCGGCACGGAACCCCCCATCCCCCTACCCGGCACGGATCCCCCCCAACCTCCTCCCCGGCACGGACCCCCCATCCCCCTCCCCGGCACGGACCCCCCCCAACCAACCTCCTCCCCGGCACAGACCCCAACCTCCTCCCCGGCACGGACGCCCCATCCCCCTCCCCGGAACGGAACCCCCTCCGAACCTCCACCCCGGCACGGACCCCCATCACCCTCCCCGGCACGGCCCCCCCCCCAAACCTCCTCCCCGGCACGGACCCCCCATCCCCCTCCCTGGCACGGACCCCCCCACAACCTCCATCCCGGCACGGACCCCCCAATCCCCCTCCCCGGCACGGACCCACCCCCCCATCCTCCTCCCCGGCACGGACCCCAACCTCCTCCCCGGCACGGACCCCCCATCCCCCTCCGCGGCACGGACCCCTCCCCAACCTCCACCCCGGCACGGACCCCCCCATCCCCCCCCGGCACGGACCCCCCATCCCCCTCCCCAGCACGGACCCCCCCCCAACCTCCACCCCGGCACGGACCCCCCATCCCCCTCCCCGGCACGGACCCCCCCCAACCTCCTCCCCGGCACGGACCCCACCCCCCTCCCCGGCACGGACCCCCCCCAACCTCCTCCCCGGCATGGACCCCCCATCCCCCTCCCCGGCACGGACCACCCCCCAACCTCCACCCCGGCACGGACCCCCCATCCCCCTCCCCGGCACGGACCCCCCCAACCTCCTCCCCGGCACGGACCCCCCCCCCAACCTCCTCCCCAGCACGGACCCCAACCTCCTCCCCGGCACGGACCCCCCATCCCCCTCCCCGACACGGAGCCCCCACCCCAACCTCCTCCCCGGCACGGACCCCCCATCCACCTCCCCGGCACGGACACCCCCCCCAACCTCCACCCCGGCACGGACACCCCATCCCCCTCCCCGGCACGGACCGCCCCCAACCTCCTCCCAGGCACGGACCCCAACCTCCTCCCCGGCACGGACCCCAACCTCCTCCCCGGCACGGACCCCACCTCCTCCCCGGCACGCACCCCCCATCCCCCTCCCCGGCACGGACCCCCCCCCAACCTCCACCCCGACACGGACCCCCCATCCCCCTCCCCGGCACGGACCCCCCCTCCCCGACCTCCTCCCCGGCACGGACCCCCCATCCCCCTCCCCGGCACGGACCCCCCCCCGCAATCTCCTCCCCGGCACGGACCCCAACCTCCTCCCCGGCACGGACCCCCCATCCCCCTCCCCGGCACGGACCCCCCATCCCCCTCCCCGGCACGGACCCCCCCCAACCTCCTCCCCGGCACGGACCCCCCCCAACCTCCTCCCCGGCACGGACCCCAACCTCTTCCCCGGCACGGACCCCCCATCCCCCTCCCCGGCACGGACCCCCCCAACCTCCTCCCCGGCACGGACCCCCCATCCCCCTCCCCGGCACGGACCCCCCCCCAACCTCCACCCCGGCACGGACACCCCCATCCCCCTCCCCGGCATGGACCCCCCCCCAACCTCCTCCCCGGCACGGACCCCCCGTCCCTCTCCCCGGCACGGACCCCCCCCAACCTCCTCCCCGGCACGGACCCCAACCTCCTCCCCGGCATGGACCCCCCATCCCCCTCACCGGCACGGACTCCCCCCCCAACCTCCACCCCGGCACGGTCCCCCCATCCCCCTCCCCGGCACGGACCCCCCCCAACCTCCTCCCCAGCACGGACCCCAACCTCCTCCCCGGCACGGACCCCCCATCCCCCTCCCCGGCACGGACCCCCCCCCCAACCTCCACCCCGGCACGGACCCCCCATCCCCCTCCCCGGCACGGACCCCCCCCAACCTCCTCCCCGGCACGGACCCCAACCTCCTCCCCGGCACGGACCCCCCATCCCCCTCCCCGGCACGGACCCCCCCCAACCTCCACCCCGGCACGGACCCCCCCCATCCCCCTCCCCGGCACGGACCCCTCCCCAACCTCCTCCCCGGCACGGACCCCCCATCCCCCTCCCCGGCACGGACCCCCCCCCCCAACCTCCACCCCGGCACGGACCCCCCCCCCAACCTCCACCCCGGTACGGACACCCCCCATCCCCTTCCCCGGCACGGACCCCCCCCCCAACCTCCTCCCCGGCACGGACCCCCCATCCCCCTGCCCGGCACGGACCCCCCCCCTACCTCCTCCCCGGCACGGACCCCAACCTCCACCCCGGCACGGACCCCCCATCCCCCTCCCCAGCACGGACCCCCCTCTCGGCATTCCCCCGGAGCCCAGCCCACTCTAACCACCCCCCCCCCCCCGCCGCACACACACACAACCCGAGACTCACCTCTCCTCACACATTCAGATTGCGGCCACGCCATCGCCTGCCCAGAGCCAACCCCCCAGGCCGTCACTCACCTCCACGCTGGTCGGCGTGAACCTGGAGCACAGGGTCACGCCGATGAAAAGGAGGTTTAATTTACGTCGACGTGAACGGTCATCACGTCGACGGGACTTCGGCCCATCCGGAAGGGAGAATATCGGCAGGCCGAAAATCGGCTGCCTTGCGCAGACCCGTGCCATTCTCCGACGGCAGCGGCGACATTAACGCCCCGCCGACTTTTCTCCCTTCGGAGACTTCGGCAACCGGCGGGGGCGGGATTCACGGCGGCCAACGGCCATTCTCCGACCCTCTGGGGGGTCGGAGAATGACGCCATGGTGACATACATATAGGTTATTGTCGCGGAAATTATAACAAAGACAAATTCCTCAAGGTTCAATTTAAGGAAATTTATTTACACAAAAATATTTGCGGAGAGAGAGTGTTCCAGCTGCAAAGCCAGTGCACTGCACTCTGAGATTCGATTGAAGGCAGCATGTTTTATAGTGTGAAATAACAGCTTGAAGAAAACAGCCATGTTTATATTAAATAGACGTTGGAAAGTACGTAAGCTGAAATACGTAGGACGTATGTTCTTGCCCTTGGCTAAAAACAACTCGAGTACACATTTTGTTATCTTACGGAGGACAATGTGTTTTCATAATAAGGCCGAGACCAGAATATGAAGCAGTATTTTGTTTATGTTACCTGACTTACTTATTTTCATTCAAAAAGCAATGTTGAGAACTATAGTCAAGCATTTCCCAGCATGCTTCTAAGTTGGCAACTCATTAATTTCCCTTCCACAGTTATCAAAACCATTGCCACTTCTTTTTGTCTTAAAAGAAACACCATTATAGAAAGGTTGAAGTTCAATAGACGCACCCTACGACTGGGAAAGAGGATAGATTCCTTCATTGTGATTTATGTCAACCAACTGAGAATTATGAATAAGGAGTCTTGAAAGGTGAAATAATTTGGAATCACATTGTTGTAGGAGTCTTAGAGGAGATTTCATCAGATATTCAGCAGTCGAGACTGTTCAGTTAGAAAGGCAAGCAGAAATGAGAAAACAAAATCAGATGCTTATCTAAGGTGACAAAGAGATCTTGTGGAGAAAAACAGCTGACACAGTGCAGTTTCTAGGAGCCGGAAGTAGCAGCACACCCAATCCAAAACCGAGGAAGAGTGAAGAGGACATGGTAGCTGCCATCATTGTGGCAGGAAAAGGCTGCACCAGCACGGAGAATGCCCTGCCCGGAATGCAGAGTGCCGCTCCTGCAAGAAGAGAGGCCATTTCAAATCAGTATGGTGAAGCAAAATATTTAACGCAAAAAACACACAATATTTAAAGGAGCAACAGCTAAAATCATGTAGCATTCAAAAGCTGAACAAAAAAAGTGCCATTCTTGGAAGAAATTACTGGATCAAATGGGAACTATTGTAGCACAGATGGTCAACAGACAGAAAACAAACTTCAAATTAGACACTGGAGCAGGGGTTTCAATTCTTTCAGATGCAGAACAGTGGCTAAAGCAAGACTTCCTCTAGCCATTGACTACTACTCAAAGATACAGGATGCTTTCAACTTTATCTTCACATCCACATTGGTTTTTATTCTTTTGGGGAATAGTGGGGAATGGTTTACCAAGCTTATTATTAGCCCATTGAACATTGTTATGAACGCTCCTTCCATGGCCGACATGTTCTAGCATTAGACTCAAACCCAGAACTTCTGGTCCAGCAGTAGGGACACTACCACTGCACCACAGGCCTCCTGGTATTCAGCTGAAGGTCAAGGGGCATTTGCAGCTAAACATCAGTGCAAAGGAAGAGAAATCATGTGATTCATAACTAAGGCTGTTCACCGTTAAGCCAAAACGCTTGCACAGATCTACTGTCCTACAAGGTAGATTTAGGACGCCAAGAAATACTGACAGAATTCAGGACAGCATTTCCAAGATTATTCAGAGACCTTGGAAAGCTGAAAACAGTTCATCACATCACATTGAGACCAGATTCAAAACCAGTGTGCTTGTTCACCCCAAGTAAGGTTCCACATTCACTTTTACAGAAGGCGAAACAAGAATTTGAGTCAATGTTGCATCTGGAGGTCACCTCATCTGTTACCAAATCTACAAGTTGGTGCTCAGGCATGGTTCCAGTAATGGTTCAACACAAATTTGTGTCGTATTCATTCAGTTGAACAAAGATCCACCCAAAAGCATGTGGATGAGAGCCTGGCAATTCTAGCAAAAAACACAACTTCTGCAAAATTGGATGCAAACATTGATTTCTGGCAACTAACTTTGGGTGAGAATCCAAACTACTAATTATATTCATCACTCGATTTGAGCAATCAACTACCATTTGGAATTAAATCGGTACCAGAGATTTTTCAGAGAATGATGACAGGCTTTTTGGAGGGATTAGAAGGGGTCATCTGCCAGATGGATGACATCCTGATCCATGGGTCCACCACACAGCAGCATAATGCAGAGTGAGAGCAATTTTCCAAATCTAGGAAGAAAACAAGATTAACTTTCAATAATGGACGTGAGTTCTCACAAACAACCATTACATTTCTGCGCCCCATTGTTCATGCATCAGGGCTGATCCCCAAAAGACGCAGACAATCAAAGATTTCTCACCACGTTATCGAGCTTCAGCGCTTCAAGGGAAAGTTCAATCAAGTAGGACAGTTCTTAACTGATCTGGCACATGTCTATGAACCTCTGCGACAGCTGGTTAGACAAGCCCAAGCACAGTGCTGAGGGGAATAGCAGAAAATCTCGTTCCAAAGGATAAAAGAGATGTTTATTTCACCAGACATATTGACACGCTATGTTCTGAACTACCCACAATAGCTGCTGCAGATGCAGCCGTGACTGGACTAGGAGCAGTATTCTTTCAAATGAAAGAAGATGGGATTCTCAGCCAGTTTAGTATGCATCTCAATGATTGACTGACAGGGAACACGGATACAACGTAATTCAAAAAAAGAGGCATTAGCAGCCACGTGGGCCAGTGAGAAGTTTGCTGACTACATCTTAGGCCCACAGGTTACCATTGAGACAGACCACAAGCCACCTTTTGGCTTTTGTTACCTTATTAAATACCAAAAGATGAGCAAGGATGCCACAATGAGTCCAGAGATTTCAGCTGAGATTAGTGTGATTGATACCACAAACAGAAATATCTGAGGAGAACAACAAACAACAGAAATGCATTGGCACCAATTCCTGTTGAAAAGCCTGAAAGGGAGGACATAAATTCCACTGAGGATGAAGAGTCATATACCTCACTGACCACCAAATTCCAATCGGCAACAACACAGAGGTTGAATGAAATTCGAAAGGCACAAAGCGCAGGTGAAGAATGTGCAAAAAGGAGAGAATACTACATAAACGGATGGGCTGGATTAATTCCACACCAGCTCAGCCTAATACTTTTATCATTGAGGACATCTCAGTGTCATGGCTGACTTGCTAGCTTATGAAGAGAGGTTGGTCATACTGAGAGTCTTTAGATTCGAGATCGTTCAAAGGCACAAGGGACACCTAGACATTACAAACTGTTGTGCGAGAGTGTGGAATTCAGTTTGATGGCCTAGGATCTGAAAACTATTTGAGTAAATGATTCTGAGTGACATCTCCTTGCAATCCATTGCCAGGAGCAACTTGGACTATTGATGGTATCCTCATTCCCATCCAGACTGTGGGAATGTCGCAGAATGGATCTTTGCAAGCCCAAGGTGTTGATTATTATTCCAGATGGATTGAGATTAAAAGGTCTTCGTGGCCCGACCTCAAGTCATTAAGATAAATGTTTGCCACACATGGCATTTCCGATCTAATTGTTTCAGACAATGGCCAACAGTTTGCAAATGGGTTCGATCCCGGCTCTGGGTCACTGTCTGTGTGTAGTTTACACATTCTCCCCGTGTCTGCGTGGGTTTCGCCCCCACAACCCAAAGATGTGCAGGGTAGGTGGATTGGCCACGCTAAACTGCCCCTTAATTGTAAAAAATGAATTGGGTACTCTAAATTTTTTTTTTTTAAAGTTTGCAAATGAATGTTTTAAAAAGTTTGCAGAAGATTATTGATTTGTCCACACACCTAGTTCACCCACGTGTCCACAAGCTAATGGAGAGGTCGAAAGAAGAGTATGAGTGGCAAAAGCTCTATTGAAGAAAAATTATGAGATCAACTTAGCACCATTAAGCTACCATTCCAAGCCACTTCAGAATGATTTGGCACCATCAGAATTTGTGATGTGAAGAACATTATGAACTCAACTTCCTGTTCTACATGCACTTCTACCACATCGCAAAGCAGCAGATATAGAGAGAGTAAGGGAAAAGGAAGGTGAGTATTGTTCAACTCAAATCAGAAATTCTAACCAATGCCTTAGAGGTGCATTATTTACCAGAACCCCAAACAGGTGACTCAGTCTGGAGGATTTGTGACCAGAATAATGAAGGCCAAGACTTGGAGAAAACAAAAAGTCCGTGATCTCACCTTGTAGAGACTGAAAATGGGACAATGAGAAGAAACAGAAGTGCACTTATATCTACAAGAAGAAGATCATCAATGGAATGAACTAACTGTCCATAAGTTCAGGAAGATAACTTGAAAAAAGAGCCAAAAGTCTCTGATGATTCATCAGCCACTCTACAGAGGAACCTGAATCTAATATAACATCCAAGGGTACTGAGAATCAGGTCAGGGAGATTGGTAAAACCACCACAACATTTATCTTTGTGAATCGGAGGAAAAAGACTTTGGGGACAGATGTACATAAATAAAGTATTTAACAGAGTCAGAGGCTGGAGGAGAGATGTGATACAAAGCGTTCATGTTAAATATGTAAATATATATCATCTATGCCATCAGTGAAGTAAGATCATTTGACAACATAGTATGCTGAGAGATAGTTCCATGTTGAACTTTGTGCGAAGACGGCGCCGTATCTAGTTAGTATGATGTTCGATAAAAGTTAAAGTTGACCAACAGTCTTGCCCCAGCAGTATTTATAAATCCAGATCAGGAAAAATTTCATCTGAGATCCACAGCAATAATAACATAAATGTTACCCCCGCCCCATGTCCCCTGCACACCAGATGCCAACCAACATAATTAGAGCAGATTAGCTGGTTGTTAATTCACTGGAATTGGTGTGACCTTGCTGTGTACAAATTGGCTGCCATGTTTCCTACAGTACAAACATGCCTATGCTTCAAACCTACTTCACTGACTTTGGAACATTCTGAGGTTGTGAAAGGTGTTGTATTAATGCCCTTTCATTACTCTTTTCTTACTCATCGAGTGTTAATAAACTTATGAAAATAAAGCCTCGTCACACCTCATAGGCTATAGAGGAGCATTGAGATCAGGCAATAGGAAGAGCAGATGTCTTTACTTAGCCCTCACCACATCAGAACCGACAGCGAAAACAAAAATAACAGACGTCGACCTGCTGAAAGCTGCCAGAGATAGTATGTGCTGTGTTGGTGCAGAACTCTGTGACAATTCTTTCCCTTTGGGATAAACACTAGATTTTGTCATTTTCCTGATATTTTGATGCTGCCACAATGAATACTTGTGAACAAACACGATGGTTTGCCATCTGTAAAACCTTTGTGTCACCTCTGAACATGGCTCCTGTTCACTATTTTGCTTCTTCTCAAAGCTGTGCGGCCCTCCTAAAAGAGACGCACATTAATTTGCAATTTAGGCGTAATGTTTCTCCTTCTCTCTTAAATGGTATGTTTTACACCTCCTAAAGGTACACTTTTATATGTTTTCCGGTTGGTTTAATTAATTCTCTGATCTACCACATTGAGTGGTTGAAGTAAATAACATAGTGACGGGAAAGCTAGATAAAGTGCATGAGGGAGAAAGGACCAGAAGTGTATGCTGCTAGCGTGAGATGAAGTACATAAAGAACATAAGAACTAGGAGCAGGAGTAGGCCATCTGGCCCCTCGAGCCTGCTCTGCCATTCAATGAGATCATGGCTGATCTTTTGTGGACTCAGCTCCACTTTCCGGCCCGAACACCATAACCCTTAATCCCTTTATTCTTCAAAAAACTATCTATCTTTATCTTGAAAACATTTAATGAAGGAGCCGCAACTGCTTCACTGGGCAAGGAATTCCATAGATTCACAACCCTTTGGGTGAAGAAGTTCCTCCTAAACTCAGTCCTAAATCTACTTCCCCTTATTTTGAGGCTATGCCCCCTAGTTCTGCTTTCACCCGCCAGTGGAAACAACCTGCCCACATCTATCCTATCTATTCCCTTCATAATCTTATATGTTTCTATAAGATCCCCCTTCATCCTTCTAAATTCCAACGTCCCAGTCTACTCAACCTCTCCTCGTAATCCAACCCCTTCAGCTCTGGGATTAACCTAGTGAATCTCCTCTGCACACCCTCCAGTGCCAGTACGTCCTTTCTCAAGTAAGGAGACCAAAACTGAACACAATACTCCAGGTGTGGCCTCACTAACACCTTATACAATTGCAGCAGAATCTCCCTAGTCTTAAACTCCATCCCTCTAGCAATGAAGGACAAAATTCCATTTGCCTTCTTAATCACCTGTTGCACCTGTAAACCAACTTTTTGCGACTCATGCACTAGCACACCCAGGTCTCTCTGCAAAGCAGCATGTTTTAATATTTTATCATTTAAATAATCCTTTTTGCTGTTATTCCTACCAAAATGGATAACCTCACATTTGTCAACATTGTATTCCATCTGCCAGACCCTAGCCCATTCACTTAGCCGATCCAAATCCCTCTGCGGACTTCCAGTATCCTCTGCACTTTTTGCTTTACCACTTATCTTAGTGTCGTCTGCAAACTTGGACATATTGCCCTTGGTCCCCAACTCCAAATCATCTATGTAAATTGTGAACAGTTGTGGGCCCAACACTGATCCCTGAGGGACACCACTAGCTACTGATTGCCAACCAGAGAAACACCCATTAATCCCCACTCTTTGCTTTCTACTAATTAACCAATCCTCTATCCATGCTACTACTTTCCCCTTAATGCCATGCATCTTTATCTTATGCAACAACCTTTTGTGTGGCACCTTGTCAAAGGCTTTCTGGAAATCCAGATATACCACATCCATTGGCTCCCCGTTATCTACCGCACTGGTAATGCCCTCAAAAGAATTCCACTAAATTAGTTAGGCACGACCTGCCCTTTATGAACCCATGCTGCGTCTGCCCAATGGGACAATTTCCATCCAGATGCCTCGCTATTTCTTCCTTGATGATAGATTCCAGCATCTTCAGTAGAATTGGATAGGGTTCTTATGAAGTATTGTTGAGCTATGTGGCCTGTGTTGCATGTATTTCTATCATCCCACACTCGGTCAAGGTCAGGTACAGTCACAGGTATGATGATGGACCTATCGCCTGAGGTTCTTATCTACCATCTGCCACTAGAGGCTGTGGCCTCTGCAACATTACAAACTGCTGATCTTCTGCACTGCGGTGTGGAGCTGTAAATCTGTGCATTGGAAGAAAGCGGAGCACAAACAGGCTGCACTGAACATTGGTATACTGTGCCACAGGAGTAGAGGCTGGAGGTTCTGACTCAAAGGTTCCCCTGCTCAATCGATCCTGTGAAGAGAGGCTGCTGAGCAGCAGGGGGGCGCTCTATCAAACTTGATGCATGTTTGCTGGTTTCCCATAATGGCTGACTCAAGGACAACACTAATCAGCAAAGTAGAAGGCCAGAGATGGCTAGAGTGGTCATTTTAAAATGAAGGAGGCCTATTTCACGTGTGAGAGAGAGACTGCATCTCTTGTGGGACTATTTTCTAAATCAAATTCTCTCTGGAAATATCAGGGTCAATACAGTTCATCAGTAAGTTGATAAACAGTAAATGGTGATTGACTATCATGATCATAGATTTGTACAGCACTGAAGTGGGCCATTCAGTGCACTGTGCTTGTGCTGTCCCTTTGCGAGAGCTGTTCAATTAGTCCCACTTCCTTGCTCTTTGCTCCATAGCCATGTCTAGACATTCATGTAATTTGTTTACAACACCCATCGTTGTTCGACTGAGAAAGACACACAGTTTACTGAAACAAGGTTGGACGAGTGTGCGGGGGAGAGAGCTAAAATGTAGTTGAATCAAATGCCAGTGTCATCTACAGACACACACTCGAGCAGACAGTCTGTTTGATGTCTCCATTCAAAACCTTTGCTGAAATATACTCCGCTCATTACATCACTCCTACACTGCCATTTTCAAACTGAAACTCTATTCTCAGTGCTGTGGGAGGGCTGTCTTCCGTTCAGACTCGTGTGTTTTTTTCGCTGTTCTCTGTCAGATCTGATAAACAGCCACGATGGGCATGCTTCTCAATTTGAAAGCTGCAGTGTCCCATCGCTGTAATTTTCTCCCCCTCTGTCCTGAAGGTGGTGACTCAATCTCAGGTATAGCATCAGCATTTCAGCTGTGATCAGTACGATCAGCAAGGAGAAGCAGGGAGTGTACACAGTGGATCTCAGGGAGTGTCAGGCATACCTGATCCTGTCTTACCTGCACCCTGACACACTCCATCACCATTGGACAGGAACTGCAAGGTGGAGATAGAAAACAGATGCCCCTGTTTGATTTTCCCTTCTCCCAGCTGGATAATGCACTGAGGCCTATTATAATCTAGCCACCTGGCTGAGGCCAGGGCCCTTTCAAACATGCATGGTTCAGTATTGCATCAAGGAGATTCTTACTTAATGGACAATGTTTATCCCTGAATCAACATTGATAAAACATTTTGATCTAGTCATTGTCACATTGCAGTTTGTGGGTGCCTGCTTCGTGTAAATTGGAAGCTGCGTTTCCTACATTACCACAATGACAATGTTCTGAATTAGCTATTATAATAATAATCTTTATTGGTGTCACAAGTAGGTTTACATTAACACTGTAATGAAGTTACTGTGAAAATCACTTAGTCGCCACATTCCGGCACCTGTTCGGATACACAGAGGGAGAATTCAGAATGTCCAATTCACCTAACAAGCACGCCTTTTGGGACTTGTGGGAGGAAACCAGACCACCCGGAGGAAACCCACGTAGACATGGGGAGAACGTGCAGACTCCGCACAGACAGTGACCCAAGCAGGACCCTGGCGCTGTGAATCACCAGTGCTAACCACTGTGCTACCATGCTGCCCATGAAGTGCATTGGGGTGTCCTGTGGCTGTGAAAGGGGCTCCAAGATTTTCTTTTGTTCCATATAGAAACAAGTCAGTGGAAACTCTGGATATCACTCACGATCCCCAGCTTTGAGCTGGATTAAAATTCTTGCGTTCTTCGGACGATAGAGCAGCTTTATCATTCCTGAGCAAAAATTCCTTTAATTTGACACTTTAAGAAGTGTAAGGGTTGCGAGAGCGCTGGGAAAGATGCTGCCATGCCCAATGGCACCTGACTTTTCCTGATTTTCACTAAAATTAGCAGAGAGGAAGATAAGCCCTTTCTTTCCAGATTGTTCCCACCACAAGTCAAGACCGGCAGCTGCAAAAAAACATTGTGTGCATGAATGCAGTTTGTTTTGAACAAAACGTTTAACCACTATTTACAGTGTAGAGTTTGGAGCATTTGGATTGAGCCCTGTAAATGTTCTTCGGCCAGGAGGAGGCAGAGAACATACAGCTCATCTGAGATCTGGTGAAGAATGGATGGTTTGTGTCCAATCTTTGGCAGTCCAAAGGGAGCTGAGTACACCAGATGCTTGGTGGTCTTGTGGAGGAATTAGGCACCATACCACAAATGTTCCAGTGGTTCAAATGAATTTGAGTCCTGGTTTTCTCCTGGTAGGAGTTCCGCTGTATTCTCCGGTGGTTTATCTATGTTGAAGGAAGCATCCAGTTCACCCATGGTCTAACACCAAAGGATGTGACAAAATTTTCTGGTTCCTTTTCATGTCATTTTCAAAGTTAATGCATAATTCCCACAGAAATGGTCACAATTTATACTGGGGTCACTAATCCCCAGAACTAGGGCGGGAGGGGGGTCGGAGAATCGGCGGAGACTGGCGTGAATCCCGCCCCCGCCAGTTGCCGAATTCTCCGGCACCAGATATTCGGCGGGGGCGGGAATCGCGCCGCGCCAGTTGGCGGGCACCCCCCCCCGGCGATTCTCCGGCCCGCGATGGGCCGAAGTCCCGCTGCTGGAATGCCTGTCCCGCCGGCGAGAATCAAACCACCTCTCTTGCCGGCGGGACAAGGCGGCGCGGGCAGGCTCCGGGGTACTGGGGGGGGCGTGGGCGATGTGGCCCCAGGGGGTGCCCCCACGGTGGCCTGGCCCGCAATCGGGGCCCACCGATCCGCGGGCGGGCCTGTGCCGTGGGGGCACTCTTTTCCTTCCGCCTTCGCCATGGTCTCCACCATGGCAGAGGCGGAAGAGACCCCCTCCACTGCGCATGCGCGGGGATGCCGTGAGCGGCCGCTGAGCTCCCGCACATGCGCCGCCCGGCAAAGTCAGTTTCGCGCCAGCTGGCGGGGCACCAAAGGCCTTTCCCGCCAGGTTGTGGGGCGGAAATCAGTCCGGCGCGGGCCTAGCCCCTCAAGGTGAGGGCTCGGCCCCTCAAGATGCGGAGACTTCAGCACCTTTGGGGCGGCGCGATGCCAGACTGATTCGCGCCATTTTTGGAGCCAGTCGGCGGACATCCCGCCGATTGCGGAGAATCCCGCCCAAGCCTGACACTGCTGTGAACAACCCAGGAGAAATCCATTGAAGCATAAAGCAGTCTTCCTTTCATGAATAAAACCGAATGTTCAAAGGAAATTTGTTTAATGGATAATGTAGATTCATACAATCATACCCCCACCAAGACCTTCATCCATGCTGTTACTTCCAGATTCGACTACTGCAATGCTCTCCTGGCTAACCTCCCATCTTTCACCCTGAGAAACATAGAATCATAGAATTCTTACAGTGCAGAAGGAGGCCACTCAGCCCATCAAGTCTGCCAATGGCACGGTAGCACAGGGGTTAACACAGTTGCTTCACAGCTCCAGGTTCGATTCCCGGCTTGGGTCACTGTCTGTGTGGAGTCTGCGCATTCTCCCCGTGTATGCGTGGGTTTCCTCCGGGTGCTCCGGTTTCCTCCCACAGTCCAAAGATGTGCAGGTTAGGTGGATTTGCTGTGCTAAATTGCCCTTAGTGTCGAAAAAAGGTTGGGTGGGGTTGCTGGGTTACAGGTGGAGGTATGGGCTTGGGTAGGGTGCTCTTTCCAAGGGCCAGTACAGACTCAATGGGCCGAATGGCCTCCTTCTGCATGGTAAATTCTATGGTTTTTTGAACAAATGTCTGGGAAAAGCACTTTTCCTGAAAAGCACTACCTCAACAGCAGTGTTATTCGAGAAAATGCATCTGATTCCAATGGACTGCTTGTCAATTTGAACAGGTCACTTGATAAAATTTTGCTGTAATACTAAACGCAAGCCATTTATCACAAACTTGAATGTAATTTCAGTTGGGCAGTAGGCCCCATTTACTCATCATCCCATTGCTCGCCAACCTACACTACCTCAAATTTAAGTTTCTCACCCTTTGGGTTCCAATCCATCTATGGCTTCGCCCCTTCCTGTCTCTGTAACCGCCTCCAGCTCTGCTAACCTCCAAGATCTTTCGCTCCTCCAATTTTGGCCTTTCATCCATCCTCGGTTTCCTTCGCCTGACCATTAGTGCCTTCAACTGCCTCGGCCCTTTCCGGAATCCCATGCCTGAACTGTCCACCTTTGTAACCCTCTCTGACCCTTTGAGGCTCTCTTTAAAACCTATCTCTTTGTCCACCCTGTTGGTTATGCGCCCCGATATCTCTTTATAGGGACCAGTGTCAATGTTTGCTTTCTTAGACTCCTGTAAAGTGCCTTGGAATGCACTACCATATCCAGGGCTTGATCTAAATGCACATTTTGTTAAGTATCAGTTGGACAATTGGAAGGTGGTAGGACAGGATTGATGTATCACTTTCCCAGCATTTGCTCAGCCTCAGATATGAGATGAGAGCAATTCTCAGTATGAACTGTGAAACCCAAGCTTCAGGGTGGAGCTATGAAAACCAGGCCTTTTAAATTAGCTGCAACACTCAGAACTCAGAAGTAACTTGGAGGCCGTAGCTTCATAAATGGCCAAAAGGTCTCACATGTGACGTCTCACCGAAACTGAGAATCTAATTAATTACAAAATACATGCACCCACACTCAACTCACATCTACATATCAGAAACCATTTTTAACCCTCATCTGAACCACTGAAGCTTCTACACCCTCTCACTTACCCTCACCCTCAACTCCAACCCTATTACTTGGGCTGCAGAATCAGCAAAATGCCCATGATTCACAATGCTTCTTACTTGTGTCTGTCTTCCACTGTACTGCTGCTTCATTAGCACGTGTGGCATTTTCTTTGAACAAGAAGCTTGCACAGCTCTCCAAGCAGTACAGCTGCAGCGTGTCTATCCAGTTGAGGTTTGTCGCGTCCACTCCAAACCAAAAAGCCATTGGGGAATTGGAGTCTTCTCACTGAATTAACAAGCAGAACAATCAGCACGTGTAGAGCGGTAAATGAGCAGATAAAATGCGACACAAATCGCAGCGCAGCTGGTAAGGCCTCAAAACCATAGCCGCCCAATAAGAGGTAGAATTCCAAGCTGGTGTCAGTTAGAGAAGAAGCCCAACGATTTAAATAATGCCTTAAACCAGTTACAAACAGTAACAAATGCCTATGACGAGGCTGGCACTCCACTCCAGTGCAGAGGGAGTGCCGCTCTGTTGGGGTGGCACCTTTCAGGTGAAATGTTCAGCTGAGGCCCTATCTGCCCTCTCAGGTGGATGCAGAGGAGGCCATGGCATTATTTCCCAGAAGATCAGGGATTTAGAACCATAGGATAGAACCATAGAATCCCTATGTGCAGGAGGAGGCCATTCGGCCTATCAAATCTGCACTGACCCTCTGAAAGAGCACCGCGTGTGGGCTCACTGCCCCACCCTTAACCCCACCTAACTGCACCTCTTTTGACACAAGGGCAATTTTAGCATGGTCAATCCACCTAACCTGGAGGAAACACACACAGTCACGGGAAGAAGGTAAAACTCCACACAGTCACCTGGATCCCTGGCGCTGTGAGGCAGCAGTGGTAACCACTGTGCCATCATGCCACCCCTCCCGATTGACATTACAAACCGATTTAGCAGGACAGACTTTTGCTACTGAGGCAGGTAGCCCAAGTCAGGCAATGTCTCAAGTTGGCAGACTGGCTTGGTAAAAAAATCCTCATCAGACCTAATTTTCACTGCCTCAATGGGGGTGGGAGTGCAATGGGCCCCTGAAGCAGACTGGAAGCGGCCACAGGTGCCAAGCCGGCTGTTTAAAAGGAAAAGGATAAAGATGACAGAAGATTAATTGAATCACAATTTTTTTTTGTTCGTTCATGGGACGTGGGCATCACAAGCTGTACCAGCGTTTATTGCCCATCCCTAATTGCCCTTAAGAGTCAACCACATTGCTATGGGTCATGTAGGCCAGACCGGGTAAGGACAGCTGATTTCCTTTCCTAAAAGACATTAGTGAACCTGATGGGCTTTTACGACAATTGACAATTCATGGACTTTTAATTCCAGATTCTTTATTGAATTCAAATTTCACCATCTGCAGTGGCGGGATTTGAACCTGGGTCCACAGAGCATTACTCTTGGTCTCTGGTTTACTAATCCAGTCACAATACCACTATGCCACTGCCTCCCCTGGCCAGTATTAGTATAATAATTGGTTTTTGGAATGATATGCATAAGCTATCATGTATATAGTGATGTAAACGACCTCCGACCAGCAGGTGGCAGTGTAAATCTACCACATGACTCTGTACCTCGAGGAGTTGGGAGTTAGTCGTCTTAGTAGATAGTCATACTTGCAGTAGCTCCAGGAAAATTAAATCAGTATTAGTAGTTTGTAATATATTTCTTGCAGTTATCTTTACCACGCATCTATTTTATAATAAAACACTTCAACTAGTCAAGAACTTGACGTTCCTCTGTGCATCATTCCTACCGGCCAAGTACAAGGACGTAACAGTTTTGACACAGGAGCTGAAGATATATAGAATAAGAGGGAAATCAATTTAAATATTCCAAAATGCAACAAATATTCCAAAATGCAACAGAACACCCATAATAAGTAATCCCTTTCTCCCAGGGTTAAACAAGGAATCCACACTGCGTAAAATAAAGAACATAGATTTATTTACAAGACGGTATACACACTGCCCGGTAGATCCCTATCGGGTTCCTCTCTCCAGGTTAGTGCCTTACTGGCCGACCTGTTATACAATGGTTAATAGAGTTCCTCCGCCACTAGCGGGGTAGCTCGTACTCTGTGTGGATCACAAGGAAGATATTCATTCCCACCCCGTAAATCCCATGTGGGATATTACAATAACAATACCAGCTTCGCTGATCTCGCTAAATAACCAGGAAACTCCAGGCCCGTCAGTTTAACCTCAGTGGTGGAGAAACTATTGGAAACAATTCTGAGAGACAGAATTAATCTGCATTTGGAGAGGCAAATTGAATTGAATTGATTTGAATTTTTCGGAGAGATGACCAGGTGTGTAGATGAGGGAAATGCATTTGACGTAGTCTACTTGGACTTCAGCAAGGCTTTCGATAAGGTCCCACGTGGGGAACTGATAGCGAAGATAAGAGCCCATCGGATCCAAAGAAATATGGCAAATTGGATCCAGAATTGGCTGAGTGGCAGGAAGCAGAGGGTGATGATCAAGGGGTGTTTTTCTGACTGGAAACCTGTTTCCAACGGGGTCCCGCAGGGATCATTGTTGGGGCCCTGGCTGTTTGTGGTTTCTATAAATGATTTAGTCTTGAATGTAGGAGGGTTGATCAGTAAGTTTGTGGATGATACGAAAATTGGTGGTGGGGTAAATAGTGAGGCGGATGGCCTTCGATTGCAGAAGGTTATAGATGGCTGGTCAGATGGGCTGATCATTGGCAAATTGAATTCAATCCGGATAAGTATGAGGTGATGCACTTGGGCAGAGCAAACAAGATAAGGGAATACATGATAAATGGCAGGACAGTGGGGAGGTTTGAAGATCAGAGGGACCTTGGTGTGTACGTACGCCGGTTGCATATAGTTTAAGAGCAGGGGTTTTATGTTGGAACTGTACCAAACGTTAGTTAGGCCACAGCTAGAGTATTGTGTGCAGTTTTGGAATCCACATTACAGGAGGGGTGTGATAGCACTGGAAAGGGTGCTTTTCCAGTGAGATTTACCAGGATGGTGCCTGGCCTGGAGAGTTTTAGTTGGACAGACTCGGGCAGAGAAGACTGAGTGGGGCATGACTGAGATGAATAAAATTGTGAGAGGCATAGATAGAGTAGACAGGAAGAGGCTTTTACACTTGGTGGAGGGATCAATAATCAGGGGGCATAAATTTAAGATAAAAGGGGCAGGAGGTTTCGAGGGAATGTGAGGGAAAACTTTTCACCCAGAAAGTGGTGGGAATCTGAAACTGGAAAGGGTGGTGGAGGCCGAGTTCCTCAAATCATTTCAGAAGTATTTAAATGTGTACTTACAATTGCAAGGTATACTATGGGCTAAGTGCTGGAAATTGGGCCTAGAGCAGTTAAGCGGCTGTTTTTGACCGGCAGAGATGTGATGGGCCGAAGGGCCTTTTCTCCTGGAAAGAAATCATAGAAATCATAAAATCACTACTACAGTGCAAAAGGAAGCCATTCGGCCCATTGAGTCTGCACAAACCCCCTGAAAGAGCACCCTACTTAGGCCCATGCACTCACCCTGTCCCGGTAACCCAGTAACCCCACTTAACCTTTAAGACACAAAGGGGCAATTTAGCATGGCCAATCCACCTAACCTGCGCATCTTTGAACTATGGGAGAAAACTAGAGGACCCGGAGGAAACCCACACAGACACAGGGGAACCTGCAAACTCCACACAGACACCCAAGGTCACGATCGAACCCTGGTCCCTGGCGTTGAGAGGCAGAAATGCTAACCACTGTGCCACCGTGCCACCCCCTGTGCTGTAGACATCTCTGACTCTATAACGCTATGACTCTAACTCATGCTGTATGTTTGTAATGTCTGTACTTATTGTGTGTTTTCCACTGCAATCAAAGCCCAGCAAGACAATCAGTGAGATCACTATCCTCAAGGCTAAATTTTACAACCCTCCACCAACATATTTGAAGGCTCATAAAATAAAGTGCTTGGCCTTTCCACCGCCTTCCCACCCACCCCCAACCTCTCTCCCATTTGATGGTGGACAGGGAAGGTATCAAGCAGCCCTGCCAACCCCATGCCTATTGAGGCCTTCAAGTGGCTAATTAATGACCGCTTCAGGGTCTGGCAGATTTTGTTGTGCAGGCTGCTGTCAAGCAAGAAAGGGCGGTGGGGCGGGGGGGTGGGGGGGGGGGGGTCCACCGTGCCCATCGGAGGTAATCACCCCCCTCCAAGATCATATCCCCTATTTAACCCTTCCCTTCCAGATCTTTCAAACTTAACCCCCCAAACCTCTCATCCCCCTCGCTGGGGTCTGCCAGCTGGGCTTGCCCAAAACCCCTTATTCCTGAAGACTGCCTGTAGTGCCAGATGGCCAGTATTTGAACCTGGCGCTGCTGAGACTACAGCCGGTACGATGGGATTTCCTCTCAGATGGGGGCACAAATCTCACCCTGAAACAATTAAGGCTGCTCCCTGCATAAAATGGCTGTGGGGCAGGCAGCTTTCGGGTGGGCGGGCGGACAACTAACTTCTCAGTCGGTGGGTGGTGAGCAAAATGGCGTCCCATGAAATCCAGCTGTTTCACAGTATCAATCTGATTGACACAAATAATCAAAACAGCGTCCTAAACATTATAGATAAAGAATAGCACCAAGGGCTTTATTTTTTTTTAAAAAAAGAGCAATGGCTGTTGGAAGAGATAAACATGTGCTTATTTTTTGTAAACAAGATTAATTTAATTTGTTTAACATTTTGGCTATAGCGAGGAGGTTCGGTGAGAATTTTCAGAAGCTGTTTCTCGAATTAAAAGTGAAGGGGGGGGAGGGGGGGGGCGAGGGGTTCAAAGAACTAACAGTATGGAAGATTAACAAGAGGTAACATTTTAGCATTACTCTTTAAAAAGCACCTGACAAATTAGTGAGGGAAAAGTTACCTTCTTAATTCGTCAGTCTGGGGGTGGCATGGTGGCGCAGTGGTTAGCACTGCTGCCTACGGGGCTGAGGACAAGGGTTCGATCCCGGCCCCAGGTCACTGTCCATGTGGAGTTTGCACATTCTCCCCGTGTCTGCGTGGGTTTCGCCCCCACAACCCAAAGATGTGCAGGTTAGGTGGATTGGCCATATCTTTTTATTAAAACAGTAAAAAATATATACAAGGCCAAACGGTACAAACACTAATTTTGTGTTGGAGAAACAGTGTGCCCTCCCCTCAGTACCAATGTACGGGGAAGGGGGGGTGGATACGCTAAATTTCCCCTTAGTTGGGGGAGAAAAATAATTGGGTACTCTGAATTTAGTTTTTTTGAAATTAAAATTAATTCATCAGTCTAATCTTCACAGTTAGTACTAATTTCCTAATCTCTTGGCAAACCTCAACTACAGTGTTATGTTTCATTCTCTCCCTCTCAAGAAAACTCATCGTCTTTCACCGTGCAAGCCACACTTTCTTTCTGTTGACTGAAACCCAGTCGTATGACCTACCTCCAGCCAGCTGACTGAGTGCAGTCAGACAGAGAGAGGGCAACCAAAGGCCAGCACCACCAGCATGAAACATCTACCCATGCTGTCACAACTGAGATTCCTACTTGCTGAACAGTTCCCATGGCAACACGACAGTACAGACAGTGTACCCAGGAAGATTTAGCCCCTTTATTTGCGGCAGTGAAGAAATAAAGTTGCCAGCCAATATAATATACTCCATTTCATAAACTTAATTGCTTTGAGCATGCATATATGACATATTTACCCCGCACCCTTTTTCAGAAGGCAGGGCCCTTTCTTCTTGGATTAGCAGCCCTGCCAGAATTTTTCTCTTTGATGTCTGTGCATCTCAAACAGTATCAACATTTTAAATGGTGACTAAGTATGCTTTCATACTTCAGACAGTGACTCCCACTCCTGCAGGCCATGTTGAAGAAATACTCTCGACTTTCAACCCATCCCCGAGCTGTCATTCTTGAGCCAATTTGAAGTCATTCAAAATTTGCCTAGGTTTTATCTCAATGGTTGAAATAAGTGGTCGAGAGACCTGTCAGAATATCATCAGTGAAATGGATTATTTGAGGAGGGACGCAAATCACACTATACCATTCCTTTTGATGGCTGGCAGCATACAAACGCATAAGGCCCAAGGTGGGGCCTACAGGAGTGGGGCAGGTTCTTCAAGATTACACTGCCAGGATTTACGAGTAATGTACGCTATATTTCTGCATGTCCGTTGTTCAGACACATAACTGATGACAGTTACCCAGATTAAACAGAATTGTTACTGTGGATAAGGCAAGAAACATTGCCCAATTCCTAAAACACTGATGAGTTGTTTCACATATAGATTTGTCAACTAGAATACCCTGGAGCCTCGAAAGGTAGAATTTTACACTCCTCTCCAAGGTGGGTTCTGAGGCGGGGTGGAGACAGAGAGGTGGAGGTGGGGGGGGGGGGGGGGGGCATTTTAATAAGGACAGGGAAGTCCACACCGAGTAGTATAAAGAGCTTTGTTTGCTGCCCAATAATAGTTTTGCGGGTTCGGCAATGCTCCCCCACGCATCGATCCCTCTCCAGAAACACCCTCCTAGCCCATGGAGCCGTACCTGCCGAGACAAACCTCAAACTCATCCCATTAACCTTCCTAAAACAGGACTTAGGCACAAAAACCAGGAGGTTCTGAAACACAAAGAAAACTTTGGCATCTTTACCGTCTGGACTCGACCAGCCAATGACAATGTCAGCACGTCCCACCTCTTAAAGTCCGACTACATTCCTTCCACCAACCGCGCCAAATTCAACTAATGCAGCTGGGCCCAACTCTGCGCCACTTGTATCCCAATAGAACGAAACCCGCTCCTACCAGCCGAAGCGGCAGTCCCACAAACTCCTCCCCTGTCCCTGGGCAATATTTGGGAAAATCTCACTTTTCCCCATGTTGAACTTATACCCAGGAGTGGGTGGCACGGTAGCACAGTGGTTAGCACAGTTGCTTCACAGCTCCTGGGTCCCAGGTTCAATTCCCGGCTTGGGTCACTGTCTGTGCAGAGTCTGCACGATCTCCCTGTGTCTATGAGGGTTTCCTCCGGGTGCTCCGGTTTCCTCCCACAGTCCAAAGATGTGCTGGTTAGGTGGATTGGCCATGCTAAATTGCCCTCAGGTTAGGTGGGGTTGCTGGGTTACGGGGATAGGGTGGAGGTGCGGGATTAAGTAGGGTGCTGTTTCCAAGAACCGGTGCAGACTCAATGGGCCGAATGGCCTCCTTCTGCACTGAAAATTCTATGATTCTATGAAAAGAGACCAAACTACTCCAAAATTCCCATAATCCTGTCAAAGCTCCCGATCTAGAGGGAGGGGTGGGTCTGCTGTTGGACCCACCCTTCCCTCGCTCAATTCCCCTCCACCACCTCAGGCCCCTAAGCGCCATGGCCATTGCTCAATCACCAAGGCAAAGAGCAGCAGGAAGAGCGGACAACCCTGCTTTGCAAACCAAAGTAGTGTCAGCTGACCCTGTTAGTCCGAACACTCACCTTAGGTGCCTCATACAACAAACGAACCCAGTCCACAAATCCCTGCCTAAAACCAACCGCCCCAGCACCTCAAATAAGAATGTCCACTCCACCCCAATCAAAAGCTTTCTCCACGCCCATCGCCACACCACTTCCACTTCTCGACCCTCCGAGGGCATCAGAATGACATTCAGTAACCTCCGGACATTCGTCGACAGCTGCCGCCCCTTCACAAATCCCGTCAGGCCCTCAACTATCACCCCCTACATAATCCTCTATCCGCGTCATCAGCACCTTCTCTGACACCTTCTCGAGTGGCAGTACGATCCACGCTGCTCCGTTTCCATGTCGTTCTTTAAAATAAGCAGTATGGAGGCCTGAGACAGCGTGGCGAGGGGGGCTCTCCTCTATCCATCGACTCATTATACATCTCGACTAACAGGGTTCCACAGCTCTGCCCCAAACATCCTGCACAGCCTGGCGGAGAACCCATCTGGACCCGGGCCTTCCCCGTCTGCATCGACCCCACGCAATCCATTACCTGCCTCAGTCCGACCTGGGCCCCCAGTCCCTGCACCTTCGCCTCCACTACCCTTGGAAACTCCAGCCTGTTTAAGAACTGCTTCACACCCTCAACCCAACCGGAGGCTCCGAATTGTTTAATTTCTGGTAAAAAGGCCTCTAACACCCCACTCACCTCCTCCGGCTCCGTTACCACCGTACATTTGCCATCTCTCATCCACCCAATTTCCTTCGCCGCTGCCTGCCTCCTCAACTGATGAGCAAGCAACCTGCTGACTTACCCCCCATATTAATATACTGTCCGCCTGGCCCTGCCAGTTGCCCTACTGCCTTTCCTGTGGACAGGAGTCCAAACTCCATCTGAAGCTTCCGTCTTTCCTTCAACAGCGCCTCCTCAGGTGCCACTGAGTACCTCCGGTCAAGCCCCAGAATGGCCTCCACCAACCTCAACCTTTCAGCCCGCTCCACCCTCTTCTTGTGTGCATGGATCGAGATACACTCCCCCCTTACAACCACCTTCAGCGCCTCCCACAACGTGGAGGTGGAACCGTCCTCCGTCTTATTTTGCTCCACATAGTTCTGGATAGCCACCCCTATTTTTCGCAAACCTCCTTATCCGCCCACAATCCCACATCCAACCTCCACTGCAGCCATTGGCCATTCCCCTTTGCCCCCAGCAAATCCACCCGATGCGGCCTGTGGTCAGACAACAATTGCTGGATACTCCGATCCAACCACCCCCACCAACAGTGCCTTGTCCAGGACAAAGAATTCAATCCGGGAGTGCACCCGGTGGACATGCGAGAAGTACAGAAGCTCCTTCGCTCTCGGCCTCTTAAACCGCCACAGGTCTGCCCATCCCATGCACGCCATAAACCCCAACTGCTCCTTTGCCATGGCCGACACCTTCAGGGACCTGGGACACAACTGGTCCAGCCTCAGGTCAAGCACCGCATTAAAATCCGCCGCCCCCCCCCCCCCCCCCCCCCCCGCCATAATCAGCCGGTGCGGTTCGAGGTTTGGGATCTTTGCCAAAACCCGCCTTAAAAACTCTACAGTGACCCAATTTGGTACATATATATTCACGAGTACCATGGGCACCCTTTCGTACCTCCCAATCACCATCACAAGTCTACCTGGCAGCCCCACAATACGGAGATTCTGCCTTCTGGGGCGATTCTCCAGGTCTTCCACCTTCTCCCTCAACCGATCTGGCCCTCTGCCACAAGCACCATCTCTGCCCCCAACGAGGCCAGCCAGTCCTCATGATCCACCACCAACTCCTCCACCTAGTGGAGCGCCGAACACTGTGCCTCCAACCTTTGCTACTCTCTCCACAGCCGCCCTGATCGGCTCCGCCACCTTAGCCAGGTCCTCCGAGGCCTCTTGCTTCTTCAGTTCAGAAACTGCATAGTATCAGAGGACTGCAGAGATAGTGATCCCACCACAATGGGTGGGATTCAGATCGCGACGTCTCGCAGGATCACGTTATATTTTGTGAGGTGTGGCGAGCTGGGTAGATCCCGGAAGAGGGATTTCCCGGCATCTATCGGCCGTGCCACCTTCCGGGCCCCTAGTGTGAGGCTGTGGGACCATGTGAATCTGAAAGGACTCTTCCGAAAGGTGCTTGCCAGAGGTGGTTTTCTGTTGTTTTCTACAGAAACAGTTGCTCCCGTCTTAATGTGGAGACTGGGAAGGTATGGGGGAACTTGTAGTAGGTGTTAAACCTGGCAAGGCCAGGGACATGAAAGGCACTCCGACTTTGGCGGCCAGGACCTCATTTAAATAATTCCGTGGAGATTCCACCTCCCATGTCTGCATTTAATGGAAGTGTGGTGAACCACTGTGAAATGAAATGAAAATCACTTATTGCCACAAGTAGGCTTCAAATGAAGTTACTGTGAAAAGCCCCCAGTCGCCACATTCCGGCGCCTGTTCGGGGAGGAGGTACGGGAATTGAACCATGTTGTTGGCTGCCTTGGTCTGCCAGCGATTTAGCCCTGTGCTAAACAGCCCCACTGTTACACCTTTATTAGGTGCTTTATGGTAAGGCCCCTGTACTACAGCTTCGCCGGTAGTCCCTGCCTGCTGGCTCCGCCCACTAGGCACAGTATAAATATGCGTGTCCTGCATTCAGCAGCCATTTCACCAGCTGCTGTGGGAGGCCACACATCTTAGAGCAATAAAGCCTCAGATGTATCCAACTCTAGTCTTTGTTCAATTGATCGTGCATCAGGGAGGCTCCCCCAAGACCTCAGTCACTGCTGTAAATATGATGATGACGTTGACCAAAATTGTGACCACCTCTTCGACCTTCCCCAGCTTGTCAGGTGGGCAAAACTCTCAGCTAGTCAGTTTGTGTGACCTCACAAGCACATTAAATCGGACCAGGTACCATTGATGAGGCTGGCAGATTTTCACCTTTTCCCTTGGAGTTTAATATTAACTTGTTATCGTCAGGCCAATAAAAACTGGTGACAGAGAATCAGTGGCCATGTTTTGTGCATTTTCTTTCCGTGGAGAAGAAAATCAGTAAACACGGCAAACAATTAATTCTGTGTCACCCAGTGATAAAAGTTAAAACTGCCCCTCTTTTAAAAGAGATAGAAAAATTCCCCCCAAAATATATCCCACAATAATTAATTGTCCAGATTATGAAAGCATCATCGTTGCATGGGCTTATTAGTGACAATTAATAGTTGTGTTAGGGACAGGAAGCCATGTCTTAGAATTTATACAGGCCGAGTTCTTTCAGACTAATACTGTAAGGACCATAAAACCTTCCATTTCTCATCGCACCCATTTTCTAATATCTCCAAGGGAGGCACAAGTCCTCGGATGACAACATATCTTGCCACACAGTATGAACTGTGGTTAAGTCCAGGTCATAGCTAATGAAGAGAGATTGAGCAGTTTAGACCTAAACTCTCTCGGATTTATAAAAAATGAGAGGAGATCTAATTGAGGTATATAAGATGATAAAGGGTATTGAAAAAGTAGACATAGAGTGGATGCTTCCTCTTGTGGGGTAATCTAGAACGAGAGGTCATAGTTTTAGATTAAGGGGTAGCAGATTGAAAACAGAGATGAGGAGAAATTACTTCCCCCAAAGGATTGTGAATCTGTGGAATTCACTATCCCAGAGTGCGTCGGATGCCGAGACATTGAGTAAATTTAAAGTGGAGATAGATTTTTAATCAGTAAAGGGTTGAAGGGTTTTGGAGAATGGACAGGAAAGTGGAGCTGAGGCTGAAGAGATCAGCCATGATCATATTGAACGGTGGAGCCTACTCCTGGTTCTTTGACAAAGGGTCATCTGGCCTCGAAACGTTAGCTCTTTTCTCTCCCTACGGATGCTGCCAGACCTGCTGAGATTTTCCAGCATTTTCTCTTTTGGTTCCTGGTTCTTATGTTCTTGTGGCATGTCAGCATTAGAATACATCACCGCAAAAAAACATGGCCAATATTTTAATAAAAGCAAATTACTGCGAATGCTGGAATCTGAAACTAAAAGAGAAAATGCTGGAAAATCTTGACAGGTCTGTCGGCATCTGTTGGGAGATTTGACAACTTTGACAAAGGGTCATCTGGACTCGAAATATTGGCTCTTTTCTCTCCCTACAGATGCTGACAGACCTGCTGAGATTTTCCAACATTTTCTCTTATGGACAACATTTTGCAGCCCTATCACTGAACTGACATGAGGACATCATTGGATGGAGCAGAATTGAGAATTATGCCAACTTGCGTGAAAAAGTAAAGATTCATGAGGAGAAGCAGGAGGTTCCATCAGAGCTACTCGTATGTGTGAAACAGGAAACCAGGGGAGGCATCTTACCACCTTCATTTCATAAATGTCAATTGGGACCATGTGCAGGTCCTGACTCATATAGTCCATAGGTCCCGTCCACCTCCACAATCCTTGAGGAGATGGGCAATACTTGACCATCTGTCTGACAGCTCAGAGACAGTAGAAAGGTTCAGAGAGGTGCTAAATGCCATCAACATACATGTGGGGGGTTGTCTCTGCGTGCCCAGATAATGTTCCCATGGGAATGCCAGAGGGGCTGGGAGAGAAACCATTGCGAGTGATTCTCTAGCTGTGACTGAATATCGGAACCAGGCGAGGGCCGTCCCACCCACTTGGCGGATGGGAAGAGGCATCGGAGGAGGATGTTGTGGTCAACCTTGTCAAAGGCTGCAGATGGATAAGGAGGAATAGCTTATCATCATTACAATCACATAGGATGTCATTTGTGACTTTGATGAGGGCCTTTTCAGTCCTGTGGCAGGGTTCGGGGTCTCATTGGAGGGTTTCAAACATGGAGTTGGCAGAAAGGTGGGTGGAAATTTGGGAGGCAAAAGGACTTCAGAGAGGAAAAGGAAGTTGAAGATGGGCCATAGTTTTCAAGAAGACTCAAGGGTGAGTTCTTGAGAAGAGGGGTGATGATGGCAGATTTGTTGGGAATATAAAATATCTGGTATTATTTGTCCAATTTGAAAATCAATTCAGACATAGGATTTTTCAATGTCATCAATTCTTTTCAAACTCTATAAATCCCACGAAGCATGTGGGTGGTTCATTAGTTGCATCTCAACTGGCAGATCTGATGGTAATTAAACACTGCTGAATTGTTTGTGTTTCTGTCCAGCCTCCATAGTTTTCATATGCAGTCACCCGCAATTGGATCAGAAGGAAATAATTAGAGGTTATTCCAGATGCAACGCTTCCTATCCGGATTTACCCATTTAAGAGGAACACACACACACACATACAAACACACATCATGCTAGGATTTCCCTGGAGTTTCCAGGACATAAAGATGAATCGCCTGAATGCTGCTGTAAGTAACCCAGGGGGAAAACATAATCACGGGGGCATTAAAATAAAGGGATATGTGTTTTCATCGTCATTGAGCATTTTTATTGGAAATTAAGATGGGGAGAGCAGGGAAGGCTGTTTGACTGACAATCAAGAAGCACATAATAAAGGGCCCACTGGTTTCTGGGTCACATGGGAAGGTGGGATACTTTGACAATGGATATATCAGGTGACCAATGGCCAAGTGGGGGGCACGGTGATTGGAGCTGGGAAGTCAAGTGATGAAAAAGGAATAGGTCCAAACATAATTGACAACCTTGTTGCACACATATACATTACCAATCCAGATGTAGTGTTTAAAACCCTGGTGCTGGATTCTCCGTAGCCCAACGCCGAAACCAGGATCGGCGATTGGGGAATAGCTTCTGATGTCGGAATTGGGGCAGGCACCGATTTGACACCGGTCCACGATGCTCGGCCCCCTCCAAACCTGCGTCATCGGGACATGCGCCTCATGCAGCTGCAACGCCGTCGGCGCATCAGCGGCTGGCCCACCCGCGATGCTCCGCCCCCGATGGGTCGCGTTCCCAAGGGCACGGGCCACCTGCGGTCCCAGCGGTCGGGAACCCGCCATGCTGGCTGCCAGCGTCGTCGCACATGTCCGGGGTCCGTGCCATGGGACAGGGGGCTTCTGCTAGGGCTGGGGTGGTGGTGAGGGATGGGCTGTGGAGTCGGGGTTGGAGGGTTAGGGTTCCAGCATGGCCGGCGCCATGTTTTACGGCACGATCGGTGCAGGTCGTCTGCCCTGCCCATGCGCAGCCCGGGACCCAGCACTTCTCCAGACGTATTCTGCGCGATCCGCGGGCCTTTCACGCAGCGCCGTGCTAGGCCCTCACCGGTACCGCAATCGGTGAAGGGTTCGCGCCAATTTTCCTGTCATAAAACCCCCGCGGATTCTCCGTTGATGCCGGCACTTTGCCTTAGGAATGGAGAATTCCGCCCCCTAGATCCAGCAGCACCTGGAGCCAGGTTGTTACAGTATAGCCACAACGCTGGCATTTACCAAACAACATGGAAAGTTGCCCATGTATGACCTCTGCACAAAAAGCAGGGTATTTCCAATCAGACCCATTACCTCCCCATCAAGTCATCTTCAGTGATGAGTGGGGTGTGGCAGTGCTATCTAGTGGCACTTACTCAGCGATGACCTGGCCACCAATGTTCAGTTTTGCTTCCACCAGGACCTGGGTTCAGATTGTATTCAAGCCTCAATTCCAATATGGTCCAAAGAGCTGAATTCTAAAGGTGAGGTGGAAGTGAATGCCCTCGGCACCAAGCCAGCATTTGGCCCAGTGTGGAATCAAGGAACCTAGTAAAATTGGAGTCAATCGGAATTGACTGAAAATTCTCCACTGGCTATAGAAAGATGGCTGTGGATGTTGAGACCAATCATCTCAGCCCCAGGAGATCACTGCAGGAATTCCTCCAGGAAGTGTCCTGGACCCACCATTTTCAATTGCTTCAACAATGACCTTTCCTCCATCATAAGGTCAGAAATGGCGACTTAAACACCCAAATAAAAGCAAAATACTGTGCATACTGGAAATCTGAAATAAAAATAATTCTGTGGAAGTCATAAGGACTTGAAACGTTAACTCTGGGCGCAAATTGGGGCGACAAGGTGGCGCAGTGGTTAGCACTGCTGCCTCACGGCGCCGAGGTCCCAGGTTCGATCCCGGCTCTGGGTCACTGTCCCTGTGGAGCTTGCACATTCTACCGGTGTTTGTGTGGGTTTCGCCACCACAACCCAAAAATGTAACAGTAGGTGGATTGGCCACGCTAAATTGCACCTTAATTCTAAAAAATTACTTGGGTACTCTAAATTTTAAAAAAAACTCTGGGCGCAATTTAATCACCTAGTTGTGCCTGCCGCAGATCTGGCCGCACCGGTTAAATAGCGAGAAAGGTCAAAATCGCGATTCGCGCGGGGCATGAATCAGTTTGCTATGTAACCGGCCCGCTCCCAATGGCAAGGCCCTAACCTTTCCCAAATATGCTGAGAATATCATTGACCCTCATTTGCATTCACTTTCATCACATTAGCAAGATTGAAGTTGAATACAAAGGCCTCCTGGGAATTAACTGCTCTCCAGCGAGAAATCATGCGGGCGTCATTTAGTGCTTCTTTTTAAAAATGTGACGCTGGCGCAGTGGCTGCTGAGGGGAAGTGAGGAGGTGGGTGGCCATTTCCATTTTCGGACATGCAGCTCAAGGTCACCAGAGCAGCTGGCCCAGTGCATGGTGGGAGAGGGTACGGACCCCTCGGGGGGGGGGGGGGGTTGGGCTTAGTCGGGAGGCAGCAGCGATGCAGGTCGGGGGTCGCCCCTGGGCCATGGTGGTGAGGGGCTTTGCGTCTGTGAGTCCTTCGAGCCATCTTCAAATGTTGTGGAGACCCATAACAGAGCAAACCACGGCTGCAGCCTGTCTGTTCTACCAAACACTTCGAGGTCAGAGCCTTTGTGTGGCTTCAATCCTGAAAGTCAATTTCACTCCCTTTGACTGAGCTGCCTCCAGCTTCACGGCTAAAGGCTATGTCAAATAAGGAATTAGCCTTGTTAGTTGTGATAACACTTTACAGCTCACAAGTGGCTTCTCGCGAGTACACATGCCAATGACTATGATATCACATTTCAATCAAACTTTGAAGCTTGAAACAAAAGCATCCGCACCATAGAGGCAGCAGCCAACAATCAAACACTCAGGAATTGGGAATAAGCATTGATGATATCCTCACGGCCGGAGAGTAAGTGTGTGGATCAATGGAGGGCACCTGAGCACGTTCTCCATAATGTTTCCGACAGGAGTCTGTGTTCTAAGAGCTCCTGCTGTGGCCGGGGGTGGGGGTTGGAATGCGCAGAGCAAGGTTTGCCAGCACAACTGGCTCACTGGATGGCACTCTGAGAGAAGGTGGGACACCTGAGGATGGAGGAGCGTTGGGGGATTTGAGGATCCCGGAATGGAACCCCGAACTGATTGTCGGTCTCTCTCCGTCTCCAATTCCGAACAGACGGAACAATATGGCTGGTTAAGTTTGTTCCGCAGAGGCTCTCCTTGTGGTGCTGGTGGCAGCCCAGGCAGCCAGACACCAGAGAAGGCAGCAGCTTTGACGCAGGCTGGAGGTGGTACCCCATGTGCAGGAGGCCGCCGCACACTCTGAAGACCCGGTCACCCATCAGACCAAGGTGGAACTCGGGGGGGGGGCACCCAACAATGGCTCAAGATGTACAGGCAACGTTGGTCTTTTGAGGAGATAACAGACAGCATGTGCCACAGGAGACTCCGTCTCAACAAAGAGACATTGCCGCACTTATGCCACGTCCTCACGGACATGGCACCCCATGGTGGAGGAGGACACCTGCTCCCAGTGGCCGTGAAGGTCAAAGCATCCCTGAACTTCGATGCAACAGGATCATTCCAGGGCTTGAGTGGGGACTTGTGAGACATATCGCAATCTACAGCCCACAAGTGTATCCATGAGGTCACGGATACCCTATATGCCCGGGAATCAGACTTTATCAACTTTGAGCAGGACCAATCCCAAGTTGCCTAGGCTGCAGGATTCTTCACCATCGCCGGGGATGCCCAGGTCCAGGAGTAATTGATGGCACACACGTTGCCTTGCACACATCAAGACATCAGGGAGTGCCCTTCATCAACAGAAAAAGGTTCTACCCTGAATGTTCAACTCGGGAGCAACCACGACTTCCGGACCATGCGTGTGTGTGCACGCTTCCCAGGGAGCATGCATGACAGCTACATCCTGGGATACTCGAAGATCCCGACGTCTTTGAGGACCACCCTAGGATGGCGGGTTGGCTCTTGGGGGATAAGGGATAACCGCTGAGGCCTGGCTGATGACACCAGTGCGGGGGCCGGAGCTAGAGGTGGAGACCGGTATATCGAGGTCCATGTTGCCACCCATGCTGTCATTGAGCAGAGTAAGAAGTTTTACAACACCAGGTTAAAGTCCAACAGGTTTGTTTCGATGTCATTAGCTTTCGGAGCGCTGCTCCTTCCTCAGGTGAATGAAGAGGTATGTTCCAGAAACATATATATAGACAGATTCAAAGATGCCAGACAATGCTTGGAATGCGAGCATTAGCGGGTGATTAAATCTTTACTGATCCAGAGATGGGGTAACCCCAGGTTAAAGAGGTGTGAATTGTGTCAAGCCAGGACAGTTGGTAGGATTTTGCAGGCCAGATGGTGGGGGATGAATGTAATGCGACATGAATCCCAGGTCCCGGTTGAGGCTGCACTCATGTGTGCGGAACTTGGCTATAAGCTTCTGCTCGGCGATTCTGCGTTGTTGCGTGACCTGAAGGCCGCCTTGGAGAACGCTCACCCGGAGATCAGAGGCTGAATGCCCTTGAATGCTGACTGGAAGGGAACATTCCTGCCTGGTGATTGTTGCGCGATGTCCATTCATTCGTTGTCGCAGCGTCTGCATGGTCTTGCCAGTGTACCACGCTTCGGGACATCCTTTCCTGCAGCGTATGAGGTAGACAACATTGGCCGAGTCGCACGAGTATGTACCGCGTACCCACATCATTGAGCAGTGCATCCGAATACTCAAAATACCTGGCCCGCTCCAGTGGTGCACTGCAGTACACCCCCCAGAAGGTCTCCCTCTTTGTGGTGGTCTTTTGTGCCCTCCACAAATTGGCACAGCAGCAGAGCAACATGCTGGAGGAGAAGGAGGAAGGGCATGTGGCCTCGTCTGAGGAGGAAGTGGACCAGGAGGGGATGGAGGACGAGCCTAAGGAGAACCAGCACGAGGAGCCGGAGGATGGAGGACAGGCAGCGGCGTGGGTCAGGCATGCCCGGAGAACGAGAGAAACTCTCATCCTCACCCAATTTCATAGGATGAGGCTTAGTCCGTCAGCTCACCCCTCACCCCCAATCCCTCCTTCTCCCCAATCCCCTCTCCTCCATTCCCCTCCTTCCCACCAATTTCCCTCCTTCCCCCAATCTTCCCCAACCCCTCCTTCCCTCCAAACCCCCTCCCCGTGCCCCATTCTCTCGGGTAACCTGGTCCCTCTGCTCAGCATCTGACTGGGATCCAGCTGAGTCCTGGGATCCAACTGCTGTTTCCCTTGGGTGTTCCTTCCGCCACCTGACGTGCATCAGCAGCTGTGTGCTGTTCACCTGATTGTGCCCCAGAAGCTTGTCCACTAATGTCGCCCACCGAGTGTATGCCTCTGCACTGGTTGAGGGTGTGGCTATGATGCATCGATGATGGCCTCCTCAGAGCTCTCTCGGAGGTGGTCTCTTGGGTGGCAGGGGAATGCCTCCGGATGGTCCAGCCCCGTCAGACGGAGATCCTGCGAGACAATGGACATATGGTCAGTCAGAGGGAAGGAACATTTTGTCTGACATGAACAATACACTTGAGACAGGTCATCTTGGTGAAGGGGCAGTGGATCCTCACCTCTGCAGCGCAGGTCAACCTCGCTGCTGGTGACGGTTCTGTCCTCGGTCAACCCTGTGATTTCCAGGGCCTGTTCCTCAGAGGTGGTGAGGATTGAATCTCTCACACTCCTCCCCCCACTCCACCCCCTCTTGGCCTTTTCCCACTTATTATGGGCTATCTTCTCCTGCACGTACAAAGAGAGGGCTTGTTGGACCAGCAGGATATATAGCAGGTGGCATGTGTGAGCACTGGACCTGGACATGAAGGGGTTGTGTAGCTCCAACTACAAGAGGTTTGACACCATCCTGTACAATGCAGCCCACTTGAGTGGCACCCCATTCGCCATCTTGCACATTCACTCCCACCACCACTGATGCGCAGTGGCAGCCGTGTGTCCCATCTGCAAGATGCACTGCAGGGACTCACCAAAGCTCCTCTGGCAGAACATTGCAAACCCGCGACCTCTACCATATAAAAAGACCAGGCAGAAAGTGCCTGGGAACATTGGAAACTCTACACTCCCCTCCTAGTCACATACAGTCCTGAGCTGGAAATAGAGGCTATTCCCTCAGCATTGCTAGGTCAAAATACTGCAGCTCCCAACCTAACAGGACTGTGGGAGTATCTTCACCACAGGGGCTGCAGGGGTTCACCACCAGATTCTCGAGGGCAAATAGATGTAAGAATATTGTCATAAAGGAAGGATTGGCGACCACCAGTCAATGTGTACGGTCTATTTACAAATGATATCTACACAGAGTCTTTCACGATGTTACCACTCCCAGCTCGAGGATCTACTCTGGGTGCAAAAGCTTGCATTCTGCACCAAGATCCCCATTCTCAGTTCCCATTGGGGGATGGGATCACATGACCGTCCCAATGCAAGCCCCTTAAAGGGTCCAGCTACTCCAAATATGTTTCAGAATTGCTCTCTAGGTTTGCTTGAAAGAATGCCTGACACCCGCCGACGTGCCATGTTCGATCCCGGCTCTGGGTCACTGTCCGTGTGGAGTTTGCACATTCTCCCCGTGTTTGCGTGGGTTTCGCCCCCACAACCCAAAAGATGTGCCAGGTAGGTGAATTGGCCACGCTAAGTTGCCCCTTAATTGGAAAAATGAATTGGGTACTCTAAATTTCTTTGAAAATGTATTGCTAATGAAAGGGTTTGCTGTGGTTGTGTTCACCTTTGATATATGCAGAGGTCTCGTGACTCATGGGCAGTCACACACTTGAGAAAACAAGTAAGGCCTTGAAGCAAAAACAGGTGGAAGGCCGGACATCCTGTGGCTAAACAGCTACATGTAGGAGGGTCATTTGGGAAGACAAACTATATGGACTAAGTCCACCGGGACATGGACCAATCAAAGGGTGACCGAGCACCCTGGAGACCAATCGAGTGCGTCAGGAGGATCAGGCACCCGGCAGTTGCCGTGCAGCCCTCTGAAATGCCCTCTGAAATGCCTTCTGAAATGCCCTCTGAAATGCCCTCTGAAATGCCCTCTGAAATGCCCTCTGAAATACCCTCTGAAATGCCTTCTGAAATGCCCTCTGAAATGCCCTCTGAAATGCCCTCTGAAATGCCCTCTGAAATGCCCTCTGAAATGCCCTCTGAAATGCCCTCTGAAATGCCCTCTGAAATGCCCTCTGAAATTCCCTCTGAAATTCCCTCTGAAGTGCCCTTTGAAATTACCTCTGAAATGGCCTAGCCAAGCCACTCAGTTGCATTCAACCGCTATGAAAATAAATAAGGAATGAAACTGGATGGTCCACCTGGCATCAAACCAGGCACCGGAAACGAGAACAGCAAACCCAGCTCTGTCAACCCTGCAAAGTCCTCCTTACTAGCATCTGGGGGCTCGTGCCAAAGTTGGGAGAGCTGTCTCACAGACTAGTTAAGCAACAGCCTGACATAGTTATACACACCGAATCATACCTTCCAGACAATGTCCCAGACACCACTATCACCAATCCTGGTTATGTCTGGTCTCACCGGCAGGACAGACCCAGCAGAGGTGGCGGCACAGTGGTCTACAGTAGGGTGGGCGTTGCCCTGGGACTCCTCAACATCGACTCTGGACCCCATGAAGTCTCATGGCTTCAGGTTAAACATGGGCAAGGAAACCTCCTGCTGATTACCACGTACCTACCACCATCAACTGAATCAGTCCTCCCCCATGTCGAACACCACTTAGAGGAAGCACTGAGGGTGGCACGAGCACTGAATATGCTCTGGTGGTTTGTCTTCAATGTGGCTCGGTAGTACCACCACAGACTGAGCTGGCCAGGTCCTAAAGGACATAGCTGCTAGGCTGGGACTGCAGCAGGTGGTGAGGGAACCAACAAGAGGGAAAAACATACTTGATCTCATCCTCACCAACCTGCCTGCTGCACATGCATCTGTGCAAGACAGTATCGGTAGAAGTGACCACTGCACAGTCCTTGTGGAGACAAAGTCCCGTCTCCACATTGATTACACCCTCCATTCTGTTGTGTAGCACTACCATCGTGCTAAATGTGATAGACTTCAAACATATCCAGCCACTCAAGACTGGGCATCCATGAGGCGCTGTGAGCCATCAGCAGCAGCAGAATTTTATTTAACCACAATCTGCAACCTCATGGCCTGACATATTCCACACTACCATTACCACCAAGCCAGGGGATCAACCCTGGTTCAATGAAGAATGCAGGAGAGCATTACAGCCTTGGTTCAAACATGGACAAAAGAGCTGAATGCCAGAGGTGAGGTGAGAGTGACTGCTCTTATAATCAAGGCAGCATTTGACCGAGTATGGCATCAAGGAGCCCTAGTTAAACTGGAGTCAATGGGAATCAGGGGGAACCTCTCCGTTGGTTGGAGTCATACCTGGCACAAAGGAAGATAGTTGTGATGGTTGGAAGCCAATCGTCTCAGCTCCAGGACATCACTGCAGGAGTTCGTTAGGGTCGTGTCCTAGGCCCAACCATCTTCAGCTGCTTCATCAGTGACCTCCTTTCCATCATAAGGTCATAAGTGAGGATGTTTGCGGATGACTGCACAATGTTGAGCACCATTTGCGACTCCTCAGATAATGAAGCAGCCCATGTCCAAATACAGCAAGACCTGGACAATATCCAGGCTTGGGCTGACGAGTTGCAAATTACATTTGTGCCACACAAGTGCCAGGCAATGACCATCTCCTACAAGAGAGGATCTAACAATCTCCCCTTAACATTCAATGGCGTTGTCATCGCTGAATCCCACACAATCAACAGCCTGGGGGTTACCATTGATCAGAAACTAAACTAGACTAGCCATATTAATACTGTGGCTATAAGAGCAGGTCAAAGAAATCCTACGGCGAGTAACTCACCTCCAGACCCCCCAAAGCCTGTTCACCATCCACAGACACAAGTCAGGAATGTAATGGAATACTCCACTTGCCTGGATGAGTGCAGCTCTGAAAATACTCTAGAATCTCAACATCATCCAGGACAAAGCAGCCCACTTGATTGCTCCTCCTTCCACAAACATTCAAACCCTGAACAGTGGCCTCCGTGTGCACCATCTACAAGATGCACTGCAGTAACTCACCAAGGTTCCTTAGACAGCACCTTCCAAACCCATGACCACTGGCACCTAGAAGGACAAGAGCAGCAGATACCTGGGAACCCCACCACCTGGAGGTTCCTCTCCAAGTCACTCACCATCCTGACTTGGAAATATATCGCTGTTCCTTCACTGTCATTGGGGCAAAATCCTGTAACTCCCTCCCGAACAGCACAGTGGGTGTATCTGCACCTTAAGGACTGCAGGGGTTCAAGAAGGCGACTCACTACCACCTTCTGAAGGGTAACTAGGGATGGGCAATAAATGCTGGCCTAACCAGTGATGACCACATCCCGTAAAATGAATTTCACTCACGGTGCCCAGGTCACAGGTTCGATCCTGGCTCTGGGTCACTGTCCGTGTGGAGTTTGTACATTCTCCCCGTGTTTGCGTGGGTTTTGCCCCCACAACCCAAAGATGTGCAAGATAAGTGGATTGAACATGCTAAATTGCCCCTTAATTGGAAAAAATGAATTGGGTACTCTAAATTTAAAGAAAAATGAATTTCAAAAAAGCCAAAGCATAAAATCAGGCTCATTGATACGACATTGTCAGGAGCGAGACATTCAACAAGAGAACACCTGCTGGGAGCTGATCGCACACTAGTCAGACCAAATCCAGTCAACCTGTAGTCAACCTCGTCTGACTAACTAAGGGGTAACTTCAAAGTCAGAAAATTACTCTGTATTTTTTTAAAGTTTAATTATTTGGCAGAGCAGCACAGTGGCACAGTGGTTAGCACTGCTGCCTCACGGCGCCAAGGTCCCAGGTTCGATCCCGGCTCTGGGTCACTGTCTGTGTGGAGTTTACACATTCTCCCCATGTTTGCGTGGGTTTCGCCCCCACAACCCAAAGATGTGCAGGGTAGATGAATTGGCCGCGCCAATTAATAATAACAATCTTTGTTGTCACAAGTAGGCTTACATTAACACTGCAATGAGATTACTGTGAAAATCCCCTAGTCGCCACATTCTGGCGCCTGTTCAGGTACACTGAGGGAGAATTCAGAATGTCCAAATTACCTAGCAGGATTTGTGGGGGGGAACCAAAGCACCCGGAGGAAACCCACGCAGCTGCAGGGAGAACGTGCAGACTCCACACAGATAGTGGCCTCCTTAATTGGAAAAAATGAATTGGGTACACTAAATCTATATTTTAAAAAATAAGTTTAATTATATGTCAATAAAGCTGTTCAATTTGCGGTAAAATTGTGTCAGTTGTGATTCTAAATCTCACGGATGTTACACATGGTTAGACAACATATGCTGCTGGCCTTGCCAACAACACCCACATCTCATGAAGAATAAGAAAAAAGCAATGCTCAGAAGAGAATGGGGATAAATGCACAAATGTGTCATCATGTATGGGCTTGTTAATCATTTCATTCAAGAAATCTTGCTCATTTAGTTAGTCTTTCAGATTGTGCTGCAAATACAAAAGAGGTATGCTAAAGATTTGTAGAAAGATTTTCAGACTTTTAATTTCTATTGCTGCTAACATCTGGGATTATATCACTGATCTGAAACATTAAAAAAATAAAAGTTCCTTTTCAAATGTACATGGTGGTAAGATCAAAATGCAGCTCTCAATTGGTCATGTTCAGTCTAAATTTGCAGCATTTCCAAAAACCCTTAGCATGCTGCAATTCGAGTAGGTTTTCCAATTATTTCAACCTCTTCCAGTTGCCAATTGAAAAGCTGGCTAGCACATCTGCTGTACAATCTGTACCTTCACCTCAAGTTATTGGGTTTGTATCCAGACTTAACTGAGGTGGTGAAAGAGTCTTCCATCGCAAGTTCAGTGTGTTCTCTGAAAAAACAATAAAAATATTATTTATGAGTGTCGACAAAGCAGATTTCCATCTTTGCTGGATGAAGTGAAGTAGGCTTGGGACGATCGCATATTATGTGGATACACAGTTAGTAATTATTGATATAAAAGTTAGTTTGCTTGGTCAACAGGGCCACAAAGGCATAGATAACAGAAATGTCAAACTGGTGTGGCAGTATGAGGCTCTGTGAGGTTGTGGTTTGTACTGTTTTGTAAGGTTGACTGTCAGGGGTTGCTCAGTGGTAGCCACCCATGCCTCTCAGTGAAAGGATCAAGATGTGCCCTGGAAACTTGAGCATGAGATAGGATGACACTCCAGAGCAGTACATTCAGGAGATGTTGTCACACATGTGAGATGTTAAACTGAGGCAATATGAGCAAAACTTTCCCCAAATTTACTATGCCAGGTTCAGTATGACAACCACCAAGTATCTCTCCGGGTGCACAGCCGAATTTTCGCTCTCGATTTTCTAGCACTCTGCGCACAGCGAATCTGGGGGTGTGATTTGCTAGCACTCCACGCACAGCAAATCTGGGGGCGTGATCTAAAGGGGCAGGGCCTGATAGAGCCAGCAAGGCCTGCTCTGCAGAAATCGTGGTGTCTTGCGCTAAGAATAAACTCCCCACCCCTGCACGGACACAGAGAACCCCCCACAAGCATCAGGGGGACACCCCCTCCAGCACACAGGCGACGGGGAGACCTGCTCCCCTCCCGGCATCGGGGCTTCCCCCCAGGCGTCAGGGCTCTCTCCACCCCTCCCCCATGCCGCAGGCACTGGGGTACGCAGCCTCCACAAGCATTGCTCTCCTCACAGGCCCACCCCCACCCCACAAACATCGGGCTGCACCCCCACCACCACACATAAGGGGAACTCTCCCCAATGGGCTTCCCCAGAAAGCCTTTGCGTGCAGTGTGAGGCTGCACTGTCAGGTTAGCACTGTATGGGCATCACCCTCACCGCCAGGATTTCATGCGGGCGTGGTTATCATGACTGGTTGTATTTTTGATAACCACTTGCGAGATGAAGCAGCCATTGCGAGATTTAAAACCGCAGCTAACGCAGCCACTAAACTGAGGCCTACGTCTTTTCTTAGGAGGGAATCAAACATCCCAGGGTTTTTTCCAGAAAAGTAATTCATTGTAAAGTGCTTTGAGACACCCTGATGTTGTGGAAGATGCTGTATAAAGGCAAGTTCTTTCTTTACACTGTTATTTCTTAGTGTACTTCGCTCCGCATTTGTGTTCAATAGATCAGGGAGAAGTGCAAAATAGTTCCAAATGTTCTTGGCCTTCAAGCCATTGCAATTCTTAGTCAATCTCTGGTTCAGCACATCGTATTAATCGGGCATCTCCTCCACTCAAATGGCTAATTCTTTGCTTAAATACTGATCTCAGGATAATGCGCTAGATATCAAAATATGGTTGAACACCAGGGGTTAACATAAACTGGAGACCAAAGTGGAATCGTTCAATTTTCTTGCAGTACAATTAAAAATAGGTTTACTTCCTTGAACATCGCTTGTAATACATGGTAGCTTCTGCGACATAGAAAAAGTGTCTGAATAAGTTGGTTGCAGTTCAATTTGGGTGAAGATGAAAACTCCCAGGTCTCTTGACCAATAGCTATCCCTCAGTGATAGTTCTCAACAAAGAACTGGCACAAGACTGTCCCAAACCTATTTCAATGGCCCAACAAAATAAATATTTTTTTACACACACTTGTATGGTATTTTCCACCAGTTATGTACCCCTGTTCCATATTCAGCCACTGGAGTGGGATAATCATCATAGAATTGAATCATAGAATCCTGAAAGTGCAGAAGGAGACGCTCCGAAAAAGCACCCCACCCAGGCCAACTCCCCACCCTATCTCTGCAACTCCACCTAACCTGCACATCTTTGGACACACAGGGGCAATTTTAGCATGGTGAATCCACCTAACCTGCACATCTTTGGACACTAAGGGGCAATTTTAGCATGGTGAATCCACCTACCCTGCACATCTTTGGGCTGGATTAATGGATAACATCTACCTGGCAGCTGACCTGGGCCACATATCAGCGACATATAAGAGCGCTCGAGAAATTCCATCAGCAAAGCATCTGTCGCGCCCTCTGGATTCAGTGGGAGGACTGTCAAATAAACCACTGGTGTCCTTCTTGAGTCCAGCTCCTTAAGCATTCAGGCAAAACTCCTGAAAAATCAATCACGATGGACAGGACACTTTGTCCCAATGGCCGATGTGTCTTCCTCACCAGGTCCAGCTTTCTCAACTTTTCAAATGGTCAATGATGCAGATGAAGACAAAGAAAACAGTACAAAGACACTCCTGAAACTCTCCTTGAAGTGTGGCAGCATTGACCTTAATAACTGGGAGGAGCTGGCGACCTATCATTCAGAATGCCACAACGTTTCCATCAAACTACATCACACTTTGAGTCACAACGTCCTAATGATAAGGCAGGAGCAGTAGAGAAGGAAGGAAAAGAAAAGAAATCCTGCACTTTGGAACCCACTATCTCGTGGGAAGTCCTGCCCCATGTTTCCAAAGATCCTGCGGGTCGAGAATTGGCCTGTGATGACCACTTAAGATTTTCATCTTGCTGCCACCAGTATTAACCCAGCTGTGGCAAAGGCTGTCACCAAGTGAGGAGCACTGGTGGCCTACATTCCAGGGCGCTCAGCGTCTAATCGAGGGACCCGGTGTCAGGAAGGGGAGACAGTGGCACTGAAAGCCACCCCCTTGCTCTTGCTGCCAACCCCTGCCCCACAACCCCCATCCTGAGAAAACTATCCTGCCCTTACTTAACTTAGATCTGGATCGCTCCTCGATCCTGCGTCTCCTGTGGCTGCCGTTCAGCAGCAGCTGCCACCACCTCCCCAGTAACATTACTGGGCAAAACAGCTGACACCTTCTCATTGGCCGGCAGCTCTCAGTGGTCAGTGTTGTGTTATGTAATTTGGAATAACACAAGCTGCCACTTGATGCAGTTTTGAGTAAAAGATGCTCCAGACTTTGAAGTGAGTTCAATGTGTTTTATTGAACTATTAGCACAGTTCTCAATGAGTTCGACTCTCTGCTAATCTAAATGTAGTAACTCAGTCTAACTGAACCAGTCTTGTTCTAAGCCACGTGCAGGGGTGTGATGCTGAGGATACACCCTGTCTCACGCTGTAGATGTTGGTCTGTGGAAAGAGGCAGTGTGTGAGTGCCTCATCCCTTTTATAGTGAGAGACCACCCCTGAGTGACCTGACTGCTCATTGGTTGTGTCCTATTCTATGTGATCATTAGCTGCATGTTTCCATATCATGACATCTCCCCTTTCTTTTATGTTTTGTTGGCTTTTGTGAATGTATTTACATGTGAATGAGTCTGTCTAACGTGACTGACGGAGGACAACAGAACCGAGCAAACAAAACAAATGTTCACAAGCCCAGTCTCTGAGGCTTGCGTGTGATCGTGGTCGACTGCCGGAGAGGTGGCGGAGGGGACGATGGCGCCTTGACAGGCGGGATGGAAGCCTGACTGGTGGCCTCATGGTGCGAGGTATCAGGAGGTGGCAATTCAACATATGGAAATGGAGGAGAAAGTGGTTGCGGGCAGGCAACTTTGCGCAGTGTCCGTCGATTCCTTAGCACGATGGAGCCATCAGCCATACGTACAACATAAGAGCGGGGCACGGCCTGTCGAACAACAACAGCCGGGGCAGATCACCCACCATCCAGTATCTTGATCCTGACAGTGTCTGCCGGGGATAGCACGGCCAGATCAGTGGCATGGGCATCATAGCCCTGCTTTTGACGGTCTCTGAGTTGCTGCATCTTCTGCAGCACCGGGAGGTGATCCAGGTTGGGCAGGTGTATGGCTGGAAGCGTCATCCGCAGGTCCCTGTTCATCAGGGGTTGAGCCAGCGACATGCCAGTGGACAATTGAGTCGCCCTGTACGCGAGCAGCGCAAGGTGTATGTCGGAAGCAGAGTCCGCGGCCTTGCAGATGAGCTGTTTCACAATGTACACCCCTTTCTCGACTTTTCCATTGGACTGCGGATAGTGCGGACTGGAGGTGACATGCTGTAAATTGTATGACCTGGCAAACGTGGACCATTCTCGACTGGTAAAGCACGGGCCATTGTCGCTCATGACGGTGATTGGGATGCCAAGCCTTGAGAATGTCTCCTTACAGGCTTTGATGACGGTCCGAGAGGTGAGGTCCGGGAGCTTCAGCACCTCAGGGTAATTCAAGAAATAGTCGATGATCAATACGTAGTCGCGACCATTCGCATCAAAGAGGTCGATGCCAACCTTGGACCACGGAGAGGTCATTATGTCATGCTGTTGGAGCGTCTCCTTGCTCTGCGCTGGCTGGAACCGCTGATAGGTAGCTCAATTCAGGACCATGTTCGTGATGTCCTGGCTGATGCCGGGCCAGTAGACAGCTTGCCGGGCTCTGCGTCTGCACTTCTTGACGCCCAGGTGTCCCTCATGAATCTGGCGCAGCACCAAGCTCTGGAGACTGAGTGGAATGGCAATCCTGTCCAGCTTGAGGAGGACACCATCAATCACCATCAGGTCGTCCTTCACATTGTAAAGTTGTGGGCACTGCCCTTTCAGCCAGCCATTGGTGAGGTTATGGATGACGCGCTGCAAGAGGGGGTCATGGACCATATGATGATGTCATCCACGTACACACAAACCCCTTCAATGCCTTCCATCATCTGCTCCATGATGTGATGGAATATCTCCGATGCCGAGATGATGCCAAATGGCATGCGATTGTAGCAGTATCTGCCAAAAGGTGTGTTGAAGGTGCAGAGCCTTCTGCTGGACTCATCCAGCTGGATTTGCCAAAATCCCTGTGATGCATCCAATTTGGTGAAGAAGCGCGTGTGCCATCTCACTTGTGAGTTCCTCCCGCTTCGGGATGGGGTAGTGTTCCCGCATGATATTCTAATTGAGATCCTTGGGATCAATGCAGATGCGCAGGTCCCCCGAAGGCTTCTTTACACCATCGAGCTGACTCAGTCAGTCAGTTCGGGGACCTTGGATATGATGCCTTTTTGCTGAAGATCCTTGAGCTGTGCCTTCAGGCGCTCTCTCAGTGGAGCAGGGACTCGTCGCGGTGCGTGGACCACTGGCTTGGCATCAGGTCATAGCAGAATCTTGTAACGATACGGCAGCGTGCCCATCCCGTCGAACACATCTGGATACTGGGCGAGGATGTCGTCGATGCCGGCCTGAAGATCCACACGGGAGAATGTTGTGGTGTAAACCCTTTGAATGAGGTTCAGCTGCTTGCAGGCGTGCGCACCTAGTAGGGACGCCCTGTCCGGCTTAACAATTTCAAAGCGTAACCGTACTTGTGTGTGCCGGTTGGATACGTGCAGATGGCAGGATCCCAGTGCCGTGATGGCATTCCCGTTGGACCATGGGGGGCTTCTTAATGCGTCTGAAGTCTGCCTGTGAGATGAGGTTGGCAGAGGCACCTGTGTCCAGCTTGAACTGGATGGGGCAGTGGTTGACCTTCATCACTGCTCGCCATTCGTCCTCGGAATCCACAGCTAGGATCGATTGGACTTGCAATGAGTCTGGTGTGGCATATTCATACTTTGTAACAATGCCCACATGGTAGGTGTTGTCCAGGCATTCAGCACCTGGATCCGTTGCACTACCGGGATCAGAATCCTGTCGGAATTGGAAGCGCTGGCTCCTGACTGGTGGTGCAGATCTGCACAGGGCTGCATGGTGGTCTGGCCTCCCACAGTTTAAACAGCCTCTGCCTCTTGCAGGGCAGTGTTGCTTTAAATGGGCGGTGCCACAGTTCGAACATGTCATGACGTAGGCGTCCTGACGCTCCGTGCATCATTGCACATGAGCAGTGCGGTTCTCAGACGTCTGCACCTGCGCAGTCCGAGTTTCGGCCGCTTCGTTATCCCGTTCGCGATTCTCAGACATCTGCACCTGCGCAGTCCAGGTTTCGGCCGTTTCGTCATTCCGTTCGCATCACACATGCGTCGGGCCCTGGGAAGAGCGCGTGAAATGGCCGCTTTCGTCAATGTTGAGGCGCTGCATCCGGGAGATGGTCTGCACACTCTCCGCCTCGTGGGAGGCTAGTTTAACATTTTCTGCCGTTTTGTGCTGGGAATAGCGATTTTTAGCGTGCTCATGCACTGTGCATGTTTCAATCGCGACTGGTAGGGTCATATGGTTGATCTTCATTAACTGCTCTCTCAGAGGATCAGAGTGAACTCCAAAAATGATTTGGTCTCTGATCATGGAGTCAGTGATATCACCGAAGTTGCAGGATTGCGCTAGCAGTCTAAGGTTAGTTAAATATGAGATGAAGGATTCGTCTTTACTTTGCAATCACTGCTTGAATATGTGGCGCTCGAAGATTTTGTTGGTGTCCACCTCACAGTGGCTGTCAAACTTGTCCAGGATGGTCTGAAACTTTGTCTTGTCCTGGTCTTCAGCGAAGTGAAAGGAGGTGAATATTTCCAAGGCGTGATCACCCGCTGTGGTGAGGAGAAAAGCTTTCTTCCTTGCATCAGAAGCACTGTTGAGGTCTGAGGCTTCGACGTAAAGCTGAAATTTCTGCTTGAATGTCCGCCAGTCGGCACTGAGATTGCCGGAGGTCCTGAGTTGGTGAGGAGCCGGAATCTTTTCCATTGTGCTGGTATACATTCGCTGGTCGTCACGGTTCTTGCTGAGTTGAGCAAACTAGATTGAACAGACTCCTGGTATCATGTTGTGTGTTATGTAATTTGGAATAACACAAGCTGCCATTTGATTCGGTTTTGAGTAAAAGATGCTCCAGACTTTGAAGTGAGTTCAATGTGTTTTATTGAACTATTAGCACAGTTCTCAATGAGTTCGACTCTCTGCTAATCTAAATGTAGTAACTCAGTCTAACTGAACCAGCCTTGCTCTAAGCCACGTGCTGGGGTGTGATGCTGAGGATACACCCTGTCTCACTCTGCAGTTGTTGGTCTGTGGAAAGAGGCAGGGTGTGAGGGCCTCATCCCTTTTATAGTGAGATACCACCCCAAGTGTCCTGACTGCTCATTGGTCGTGTCCTATTCTATGTGTTCATTAGCTGCATGTTTGCATATCATGACAGTCACGACCTCTGTCACCTGGGTCCTGATCCAAGAGAAAGGTCCGCCGCTGGCCTGCCAGCTGCCTTATTGTCTCTAACGAGACAATCCCGGTTTGGCCGGGCCTTCCCCAAAGGAGGCAACAAGGGCCTCTTACTGGCTCTCCATCTGGCAGGCTAGACCCCATTCGCCTCCACAAGATTCCGCCCACAGATAATTCCCAAACATATACTTGCATTGCAATGGTGGTTGAGGGGGTGGGGTAAATCACTGGATCGCAATCAGAAGCAGGAAACTTCTCATCAACGAGGGAGAGAGATAACTCACCCCAGCTGGCCTCAGCTAACTGAGCACTAGATCATGGATAATGGGCCACACGTTGAGCCATTCTGTGTCCCCCATCTCACTGCAAACAAGGGGAACTCACCACAACACAAGATGTGCTGAGCGCCTAACCTCACAGAGGAATCCCTACAGCACAGAAAATTGAAGTAATTTTGAGACTCCGGGTCCCATGCCTACCTGACTCTCACCAACACTTAAGGTTCATTGTTCACCTCTTTACAAACAGAACCCTCTCTAACTGCAAATATAGTACAGACCTCATTAACACCAGGCTGCTGAATTCTCCAAGTCACTTAAGGCTTTCCACAAGACCAGCAATTAGCAGAAAAAAGAAAATTGTCTGTTTTGTTTAAGAAATTATGCTTCCTATTTAAAATGACTTCCTCTTTTTGGGTACAGATTCTGCAGGTCCGTTTTTAATAAGTTACACATGTCTGCCTGACATTTTGTCAGCATCTTTAAACCTTGCCCAGGAGCTGAAAGTAAAAGGAGTAATAAATAGGCTCACCGATTAAAGCACCACAGATGGGGGAGGCGAAAAGGTGTGAGCAACATTTGACCAGTTCACAATTTAACTCTGTGAAAACCTTCACTTGCACCAAGCTTCTTTTCTATAAAAATAGCAACCTATGCCCAAGAGCCAAATCGTTCTTGTGTTTGCTGCCTCCGCGTGTGATTGAGCTGCCCTATTCTCAGGGTGGGATAAAAGTGCTTTCAAATCAATACCCATGGGTGCGAGACACAAATGGCTACACAGCCAAGAGTGTCAGCTATGGCTCGCTGGTTTCACACTCGCTTTCGAAGCAAAGGCTGGTGTTAGAAATCGTCCCTGCTCTGGAGACTTTCGAAGAAAGTATGGGCTGACACTCCGGTACGGCACTGAGAGAGTGCCGCACTCCCTGAGAAGCCACGTATCAGAAAAGCCATTAAATGGAGGCCTCGCTTGCGCCTCGGGTGGGCAAGGGAGATCTCCCGGCATTAATTCTAAGTAGAGTGGGAGAGTTCTTCCTGGTATCCTGGCAAATATCTAACCCTCGAGCAACATCAGTTAAAAATAATATCCAATGATGATCGCATCGCTGTTTGTGCAAATTGGCTGCTGCATTTCCCACATTACAACAGTGACTACATTTCAAAAGTATTTAAGCAAATGCAAAATGCTGTGAGTGCTGGAAGCTGAAATTTAAATAGATAATGCTGGAACCTCTCAATGGGTCAGGCAGAATCACTGGAGGGGAAAATAAAATTAATGGCACAGGCAGAATTTCAAGGTGGTCATTCCCCGAATACCAACTCTGCTCAAATTTTCAGCCGATCTCCACCATGGTTCCAGCATGTTCTATTTTTGCTTCAAAAATAATTCATTGACTTTAAATCACTTTGAGGCACTGAGGTTGTAAAAAGTTTTTTTTTTAAATTGACTTGAATGGAATGTGAAATCCGACAGAGGGACTGTAAAGTGGGCGGATGAAGTCAATTTGAGTCAGTTTACCACCGGCTGGGTTCAGTGAAAATGTGCCTCATTGTGTGGTTCAGTTAAAATGTACAAATGCTTTCAGGTATGGAAAAAGCACCAGAAAGTGCTAGAAACACACAGTAGGTCATTCAGCATCTGAAAGGGAAGCAAATAAAGGTCAAAGTTCCAAACGCGGTGAATTTCCCTCACACCTGGGGCGAAATTCTCCGGTATCGGCGCGATGTCCGCCGACCGTCGCCACAAACGGCGCAAATCAGTCGGCATCGTGCCGCCTCAAAGGTGCGGAATCCTCCGCTAGGGCCTGTTTAGCACAGGGCTAAATCACTGGCTTTGAAAGCAGACCAAGGCAGGCCAGCAGCACGGTTCAATTCCCGTACCAGCCTCCCCGAACAGGTGCCGGAATCTGGCGACTAGGGGCTTTTCACAGCAACTTCATTTGAAGCCTATTTGTGACAATAAGCAATTTTTATTTCATTTCATCTTGGGGGGCCGAACCCTAACCTTGAGGGGCTAGGCCCGCGCCTGACTGATTTCCGCCCCGCCAGCTGGCGGAAGTGCCCTGCCAGCTGGCGCGGAAATGACATTGCCGGGCGGCGCATGCGCGGGAGCGTTAGCGGCCGCTCACGGCATCCCCGCGCATGTGCTGTGGAGGGAGTCTCTTCCACCTCCGCCATGGTGGAGACCGTGGCGAAGGCGGAAGGAAAAGAGTGCCCCCGCGGCACAGGCCCGCCTGCGGATCGGTGGGCCCCGACCGCGGGTCAGGCCACCGTGGGGGCACCCCCCGGGGCCAGATCGCCCCACGACCCCCCAGGACCCTGGAGCCCGCCCGCGCCGCCTTGTCCCACCGGTAAGGTAGGTGGTTTAATCCACGCCGGCGGGACAGGCATTCTAGCAGCGGGACTTCGGCCCATCCGGGCCGGTGAATCGCGGCGGGGGGGGGGGGGGGGGGGGCGCCAACCGGCACGGTGCAATTCCCGCCCCCACCGAATCTCCGGTGCCGGGGGGTCGGAGAATCTCGCCCCTGTTTTTATTTAAGTCTCCCAGTGTTCCAATGGTTCCTCTTGCCATCTCAACTAACGTCGGATTTAAAGGTGACAATCAGTCTTTCCTCATGAACAAACAAAAGGCAAAAAGAAAAGGAAAATGCGGACCTTGCCCCTTTAATGTGGTTTGGCTTGAATGGGATTCTTCCAGTTTTCCCCAGTGTGTCCCATTCACTCGGCCTGTTTCATGTCAAACCGAGGCCCCTATAGTGGCCCGAGGTGTGGTGGAAAGGGCAGGACACATAGAAAAAGAAAAGGAGGCTATGCCATTAAAATGAACCAATTATCTTTTTGAGATTATTGGCGGCACAGTGATTAGCACTGCTGCCTCAAAGCGCCAGGGACCCTGGTTCGATTCCAGTCTTGGGTGACAGTCTGTGTGGAGTCTGCATTTCCTCCACTTGTCTTTGTGGGTTTCCTCTGGGTGCTTCCAGTTTCCTCCCAATGCCCAAAGATGCGCAGGTTAGGTTAAGGGGATAGGGTGGGGCATGCGGGGGAGTGGACGTGGGTAGGGTGTTCTTTCAGAGGGTCAGTGCAGACTCAATGGGCCAAATGGCCTCCTTCTGCTCTGTAGGAATTCTATGATTCTATTCTATCATGATTGTCACACAAATTACAAGTTTTGGACTCGACTGGTTGTACTTCTGTGAGAAACGGTTGTATCTCTGAATCTAGAATTAGTGGTCACTGATAAAAGTAAGGAGTTTTCCATTTAAGACAAAGCTGAGGAGAATTCTCTCAGAGGGTGTCAGTCTTTAGAATTCTTCCTGAACAGACGGTGGAGGCAGTCTTTGAATATTTTTAAGGTAGATATATTCTTGATTAACAAGGGGGGTTTATGGTTAACAGGGGTAGGCAGGAACGTGGCATTGATGTCAAAATCAGATCATCCATAATCTTACTAAATGGTGGAGCAGGCTGGAAGGGCCGAATGGCCTTCTCCTACTTATAAGTCATGTGCTCGTATGTTTGTTTCTCCACCTGAAGATACGACTGGACTGCATTGATCAACTGGCTACTGTTGTACTGACAGATGGTCACATTACCCAGCAAAGTCAACATTCACCAGGAAATCACAGGTTAGCGGACAATCACAGCCATTTTAAACCCAGGATTGGGAAACTGCAAAACAGGAACAAAGAAAGCAGCATCAAGATGATTGCTTGAGGTGTGGATTTTTAAAATATGCCACTGCAAATCAGGATTCAAAGTACATGGCCGGAATTCTCCGACCCCGCGCCGGGTCGGAGAATCCCCGGGGGGGGCGAGAATCGTGCCAAGCTGCCCCGACGCCGGCTCGCCGATCCTCGGGCGCCGATTCTCGGGCGCCCGCGGGATTGCCGCCGCGCCGGTCGGGGGCCTTTTAAAGAGCCCCCCCCCCCCCCCAGCCCCCCCCCACTCAGCCCCCCCCCCCCCCCCCCCCCCCCCCCGGCGATTCACGGGGCCTCGACGGGCCGAGTGCCCGCCGTGTTCGGCCAAGTCCCGCCGGTGTGGGTCACGCATGGTTCCACACGGTGGGACCTCTGAGTTCCGTCTGCGGGGGCCATCCTGGTGGCGGGGGTGGGGTGATGTGACCCCGGTGGGGGGGGGTGGGGGGGAGGGGTCCTCCACGGCGGCCTGGCCTGCGATCGGGGCCTGCCAATCGGCGGGCGGGCTATTTCTGTGGGGGCCTATGTTCCTCTGCGTCGGGCCCCTCTAGTGCTCCGCCATATTGCCCGGGGGCTGGCGCGGAGACGGGAACTCACGCGAGTTCGCGCGAACTCGTGCCGGACATGGCAGCATGCGCAGACTCGCAACGGCCGTAGCGCGCATGCGCAAACTCACGCCGATCGTGGCATGCATACGGGAACTCGCGCCGGCCGTGCCGTGCGTGCGCGGACACGTGGCAACCGTGCTGTGCATGCGCAGACTCGCGCCGGCCGTAGCGCGTATGCGCGAACTTGCGCCGGCCGTAGCGCGTATGTGCGAACTTGCGCCGGCTGTAGCACGCATGCGCGAACTTGCGCCGGCCGTAGCGCACATGCGAGGACTCGCGCCGGCCATAGCACGCATGTGCGGAGTCGCGCCGGCCGTGCCGAGCCGGCTGGAGCAGCAGAGACCACTCCGGCACCGACCTAGCCCCCTCGGAATGGTTGAATACCTGACAATCGAGGACCGTTGACGCTGGAGTGGTTCGCGCCGCTTTTCAAGCCGGAGTCAGAACTTGGCTGCGAGATTGGAGAATCCCAGCCCATGTGTGTTATATGCAGGGAAGCACAGGCAAATAAAAATTTTAAATCCTCAAAACTTCAAATACATTTGAAGACTAAGCATGGCGAGTTCAAGGACACACCATTTTATTTTTTTCAACGGATGCAGTGAGATCTTAACTCTTCAGCTGAAGTCTTTATCGGAAATGTAATATTGAATGACAAAGCAAGTGAGATCGTGAGGACCAACCAGGCTCACCTGTCACATTGAAGGTAAATGAAAATGGTGGGTTGCGAAGTTCAGGCCGCGTGGGTCACGAAGGTCGGCCAGTGCGGGTCACGAAGGTCGGCCAGTGCGGGTCACGAAGGTCGGCCAGTGCGGGTCACGAAGGTCGGCCAGTGCGGGTCACGAAGGTCGGCCAGTGCGGGTCACGAAGATCGGCCAGTGCGGGTCACGAAGGTCGGCCAGGGCGGGTCACGAAGGTCGGCCAGTGCGGGTCACGAAGGTCGGCCAGTGCGGGTCACGAAGGTCGGCCAGTGCGGGTGACGAAGGTCGGCCAGTGCGGGTCACGAAGGTCGGCCAGTGCGGGTCACGAAGATCGGCCAGTGCGGGTCACGAAGGTCGGCCAGGGCGGGTCACGACGGTCGGCCAGCGCGGATCACGAAGGTCGGCCAGTGCGGGTCACGAAGGTCGGCCAGTGCGGGTCACGAAGGTCGGCCAGTGCGGGTCACGAAGGTCGGCCACTGCGGGTCACGAAGGTCGGCCAGCGCGGGTCACGACGGTCGGCCAGTGCGGGTCACGACGGTCGGCCAGTGCGGGTCACGAAGGTCGGCCACCGCGGGTCACAAAGGTCGGCCTGTGCGGGTCACGACGGTCGCCGGTGTGGGTCCCGAAGGTCGGCCAGTGCGGGTCACGAAGGTCGGCCAGTGCGGGTCACGACGGTCGCCGGTGTGGGTCCCGAAGGATGGCCGGTTGGTAAAATTGGGGCCCAGGCAAAAAAGTTTGAAAAACACTGTATTGCAAAAGGATTCAATTAAGCATTGTTTCAGAGCACCAAACTAGTGCTCAAGCTTATTTATTGTCCCATTAATTTTTCGGAGCTTGCCTTGCCAATGCAGCCACCTGCATTCTGCACATGAGCAAAGTCCACATGTGCCACACATTTGATCACCAATGACACCAGAACCTGCCGGCAGATTTGTGAACCAGCGAGGATCAAGTCGCGCGTGGACATGTTGACCTCATCACTCCCGCGATGTCATCATGTGCCTCCACATCTGCGCAGGCTCATTGTTTGCACTTGCTCTCTCAAAGACAATGCACGAGATTAGGCATGCAATGCTACCCATAATTCACACATGATTAACTTTGAGAATAACTCCAACAGTTTTCGTCAATCTTAATTTCATTGTGTTTCCATTGCTACTGCTTCATTTTCTTTATAATGGTTGTTTTAGAGTTGGTTCATGCGGTGTTACTGTTTTGGACTAGAGATTAGCAATGACGGCTCATAAAATCAGTTTTCATATCAGGCTGTTTTGCAAATTAAACCCTTCGCGGCTGAAACTCTGATGGCTGATGCCAGACTAGTCAACTGGAAAAGATCAGCCCTCCCCAGTCTAATGAGACTGTAACATATGAGTAATGTAACATGTCCACATCACTGGTAGTACAATCATATTCCAAACTCAGCCACGGCAAGGGGACTGTGAGACATAGTGCAATGGGATCTGAACTAAATTAAGAACTTGGGTTCATTTAAGAATATTGCCTCACTTTCGATAATATTGGGTTCAGAATGCCACATCCTTGTAATGAAATCAGTTCATTTGAAAAGAGACACAAATCCTTTCCCCGCAGTGGATTACCGTCCCAAGAAATTATAGCACTGCTTTATGTCAATGCAAAATGTTTTGACATAGCACTGGGTGTAATATAGCTCTATGCCAGAGTGTGGCCAAGTTTTTAAAACTACCCAGAAGTCTTGCTGGATGTTCCACACACTTTATGAACCTGCTGCTGACACATCTTAACATTGGGAGAAAGAGAGCCCTCCTGCCCATTCCTCACCAATGTGAAAAAGATACCCAAGGGTGCACTGTGCTCGCACATGCTCAAAACCCATTTGCATCGGAGATTGATTCAAAGCACGACTAACAATGGAACTGCTGGTGCATTTTTTTGGTTCCCTTATTGATTCTTGGGCCATGGGCATCACTGCCAAGAGAGCTACCTTTTCCCACACCTAGTTACTCCGTGAAGGTGGGATTGGACCTTCTTTTTCAACCACTGATAGTGTTTCCGTGCTGTTGAATGGTTTGCTAGGCCACTTGGGCAGCTAGGGATGTGCCACAATGGACTGGATCCAATCACATACAGACCAAACTGGATAAGGATTCCTTCCCTCAATTACATGAGTGGACCAGTTGCATTTTTGCAGCAACCTGACCACTTGATGGTTGTTAACCGACACCAATTTTATTCCGCTTAATCTCAACGGAAATAATTTTCAAAACATCTTAATGACTGTAACTTGATCGAAATTATTCATTTTGAGCCAACTCATTCCAAGCCAAAGTAATTAACTTGACTGGCATCCCACCCAGCACCACACACGTCCATTCCCTCCACCTATGTCACACCATGAACGGAAGGGGCAACTAGCTACAGGATGCACTGCAGCAATTTGCCAAGACCTTTGCAACAGCACCTCCAAAACCTACAAGCTGACTAGTGGGAGAAGACAACAAATGCATTGGAAGGCCATCATTTTCAAGTTTTCTTCCAAGTCAAATACCATCTTGACTTGTTTTAATATTCAGATAAAGGCCCAAATTGGAGTGGTCGCAACTAATTGTTTTTATTTCCAGATCCTCTGGAATATTCCATCAAAGGATAATAAAACAATACAAGAGGAGACATTGGAGCACAATTGCCTTTTATATCCCTATCAGGAGCCATATAACAGTCAGTTCACAACATTCAAGTGCCATAGATAGCGACTTTACATTGCCATTTTTTTATATTCACGAGGTCAAAATCCTGAAACCTTCTATTTTACAGCATTGTGGGATCACTCCCATCACATGGACTGCAATGGTTCAAGAAGAAGGTTCAGTACCACCTTCTCAAGGGAAATCGGTGATGGGAAATAAAGACCAGCCTTCTCAGCGAAGCTCACGTCCCAAGAATGAATGAAAGGGCGGCACGGTGGCACAGTGGTTAGCACTCCTGCCTCACAGTTCCAGAGACCCAGGTTCAATTCCGGCCTCGGGTGACTGTGCGGAGTTTGCACTTTCTCCCCGTGTCTGCGTGGGTTTCCTCCGGGTGCTCCAGTTTTCTCCCACAGTCCAAAGGTGTGCAGGTTAGGTGGATTGGCCATGCTAAATTGGCCCTTCGTGTCCAAAAGGTTAGGTGGGGCTACTGGGTTACGGGGATGGAGTGGAGGTGATGGCTAAAGTAGGGTGCTCTGTCCAAGGGTCGGTGCAGATTCAATAGGCCGAATGGCCTCCTTCCGCACTGGAGGGATTCTATGAAAATGTAAAAGCGCCTTTGAAATGAAAAAAAAAAGAAAATCACTTATTGTCACAAGTCGGCTTCAATGAAGTTACTGTGAAAAGCCCCTAGTCAGCACATTCCGGCAGCTGTTCAGGGAGGCTGGTACGGCAATTGAACCATGCTGCTGGCCTGCCTTAGTCTGCTTTAAAAGCCATCGATTTAGCCCAGTGAGCTAAACCAGCCCCTTGCCAGTTGTGGCAATTAGAGAAGTTAGTAAGCATTCAATGTGATTCCTTTTAATGTATATTCTGACATTCATTTTGGATCAAGATTTGCGATTCAAAGCAGGTCAACATTTATTTTCAGATCTGCGCATTCTGAAATCTGTGAAAGTCGGACGAGTATGAAGAAGCATTAAAAGCAGTTTCACCTCACATATTGTCATACTGGCAGGGTAGAGGGAGGAGGGTGGTGAAAGGTTTGTGTGGAGTATAAGCAGCAGCATAGACCAAGTAGGTCGAATGGCCTGTTTATGTGTTGTCAAGTCTATGTAATTCTCTGCATTTGTGTAGTAATTTGTGTAGTTGGGAGGGCACAGTGGTTAGCATTGCTGCCTCACAGCGCCAAGGACCCAGGTTCAATTCCGGCCTTGGGTGAATCTCTGTGTGGCATTTTCACTTTCTCCCCGTGTCTGTGTGGGTTTCCTCCGGGTGCTCCGGTTTCCTTCCACAGTCCAAAGATGTGCAGGTTAGGTGGATTGCCATGATAAATTGTCCTAGTGTCCAAAGATGTGCAGGTGGGGTTACAGGGTGCGGGAGTGGGCCTAGGTAGGATGCTCTTTCAGAGGGTCAGTGCAGACTTGATGGGCCGAATGGCCTCTTTATGCACTGTAGGAATTCTCTGGCTCTATTCTATGATTCGAAAGTAAAGATAAATGCCTGGATAAACATTACCAGCAAATTGATTAATTTAACCACCTGGAGCTGGATTCTCCGCACCCTTGCGGCGAAATCGTGGCCGGCGCGGCGCGGAGAATCGCTGTTACCGCAAGAAATCGGGACCCGCGCTGGGTCACCGATTCTGCAGGCCCCGAAAAGCGGCGTCGCCAGGGAGTACACTGCGCACCTGGGGCCATTGCCAGAGGTCCGCTCAGCAAATCTCTGCCCCCGATCGGCTAAAGTCCCAGCGGCGTGGAATTAATGTGCTCCAGTCGGTCGGGATACTCGCGTGGCGGCTACGGACTCAGTCTGCGGCCGCCCTGGTCGGAGGCTATGGGGGGCCTTATAGGTGGCCGGGGAATGTTCGTGCGGGGGTCGAGGGTCAGGCGCAAGGCTGATTGGGGGGGTCTCCTTTGTGGGTCTAACACCACGGTCCGAGTCCGCCATGGAGCACGGCGTGGCCGCTGGAGGCCGCCATCGTGCGCATGCGCGGCCTCTGACCCGGAAGTGCGGGGGCCCGCAACTGCAGCAAAAGCTGCGAGATTTACTCTGGGTCCCTGTTAGCCCCCTGCAGGGCTGGGAATTCGTGTCCCTTTAATCCAGGATTTTCAGCAGGAAATCTCTACTGTTTTGACGCCGGTGTGGGGACATAGTCCCAGTAATGGAGAATACAGCCCCTGTGCTTTTAACCTTAAAAATCCTAACATTCTGTGAATTCATTAAAATAAATCTGCTAACGGTTAACTTTACTGATAATTTGTGATCTTCTTTCCTCAACCCCCCCCTCTTTCCTCAAAAAGTAAAACATTCTCAATCTCTCAGCAATTATTCAAAGGCTATTGAGAACATCCTTCCTCCAGATGATCACCAGCAATTATTGATAAATGGTCCAATTCAAAGAGCCTGGTGCAGCTGGACCCCTGAGACCACCCACCTCAGCATGGATGAAGGCTTTCTGTCAATCTTAGATGCCAGGTAGCGTAAGAATATTCATTAATAGTTGGTTCCTGTGGAGGATAAGGACGGATGGGGAGATGGAGTGGGGGTGGGGAGCACCTTCAGATGCCAGGAAGACCCGTGATATAGTCCACTGTCAGGAAGATGAACACCACGGGCAAAATTCTCCCCCAACGGCGCGATGTCCACCGACTGGCGCCCAAAACGGCGCCAATCAGACGGGAATGCTCCGCATCTTTGGGGGCCGAGCCCCAACATTGAGGGGCTAGGCCGACGCTGGAGGGGTTTCCGCCCCGCCAGCTGGCGGAAATAGCGTTTGTTGCCCCGCCAGCTGGCGCGGAAATGACATTCGGGGCGGCGCATGCGCGGGAGCGTCAGCGGCCACTGACAGTTTCCCGCGCATGCGCAGTGGGGAGAGTCACTTCCGCCTCCGCCATGGTGGAGGCCGTGGCGGAGGCGGAAGGGAAAGAGTGCCCCCACGGCACAGGCCCGCCCACAGATCAGTGGGCCCCGATCGCGGGCCAGGCCACCATGGGGGCACCCCCGGGGTCAGATCGCCCCGCGCCCCCCCCCCCCAGGACCCCGGAGCCCGCCCACGCCGCCTTGTCCCGCCGGTAAATACCTACTTTAATTTACGCCGGCGGGACAGGCAATTTCTTGGCGGGACTTCGGCCCATCCGGGCCGGAGAATTGAGCGGGGGGGCCCGCCAACCGGCACGGCCCGATTCCCGCCCCCGCCCAATCTCCGGTGCGGGAGACTTCGGCGGGGACGGGATTCACGGCGGCCAACGGCCATTCTCCGACCCGGCGGGGGGTCGGAGAATGACGCCCCACAGGTCATAAAATATAATCGTTTTGGATCTTTATAAAATCAACTTTTCATTCAGGAGAAAGACTGCTAATGATATTTTCAATCACGCCAACATCATGGACGAAGTTTCACGGCCCTGTCGCAGTGGGGCCGGGACCAGTAAATTTGGCAAGCCAACCAAAAGTCTATTGACTTGGGCAGGACTGGAACATACCGCCGGTGAGAATGGCTGTAAAATTCCGTCCCAGCACTCATTTTACAATAAAGCTTTTCAGGATGTTTCTAACCTCAATTGTGAAGGTTCACTGTCCTCAAACTGATCAAATCAGCTTTTCATGTCATTCACGGTTCAATTGGTAGGAGTCTTGCCTCTGAGTCAGGAGGCTGGTGGTTATTATTTCCAATCCAGTTCTTCAGCACGAAAATCTAGGCTGACATTCCGATGCAGTGTTGAGTGAGTGCTGAGCTGTCAGAGGTACTGGGGTAGATTTTAATCATTAAGGCGAGAATAGAAAGTTGGGAGATTTTCCTTTGTCTCGCTAATGGGAACTAGTGTGTTAAGGTAAAGAAACTGCATTTAATCTGCTATTGTTAGGATTGAAATTTAAAAGTTTTAATATTGTTTTCTCTTGTTTTAATGAAGCTTGTTTATAAAATAACCACGTGATAATCATATATTATCGCTCATGGAAAAAATGTATCTTTCCGCACTGTCTAAAACTGAAAAAACGTAATGCAATCTAGTCCACTCACTGTTGAGAGCTGACAAGGTGTAACAAACTGGGGGCTCGGGGTGAAATGGGAAAGGGGAATATTGAGGAACAGCGTCAGTATGAACTGGGAAGAGGGAATTTTGAAGAACAGCGTCAGTGTGAACTGGGATGAGGGGATATCGAGGAACAGTGGCAGTGGGACCCAGGAAAGGGGAATACTGAGGAATATTCTCATTGTGAACTGGAAAGACCAAATATTGAGGCACATAGCATCAGTGTGAACAGGGAGAGGGGAATATTGAGGAACAGCGTCAGTGTGAACTGGGAAAGGGGAATATTCAGGAAAGCATCAGTGTGAACTGGGAAAGTGGAATATTCAGGAACAGCGTCAGTGTGAACTGGGAAAGGGGAATATTGAGGAACAGCATCAGTGTGAACTGGGAAAGGGGAATATTGAGGAACAGCATCGGAGTGTACTGGGAAAGGGGAATATTGAGGAACAGCGTCAGTGTGAACTGGGAAAGGGGAATATTGAGGAAAGCATCAGTGTGAACTGTGAAAGGGGAATATTCAGGAACAGCGTCAGTGTGAACTGGGAAAGGGGAATATTGAGGAACAGCATCAGTGTGAACTGGGAAAGGGGAATATTGAGGAACAGCATCAGTGTGAACTGGGAAAGGGGAATATTGAGGAACAGCGTCAGTGTGAACCAGGAAAGGGGAATATTGACGAACAGCGTCAATGTGAACTGGGCAAGGGGAATATTGAGGAACAGCATCAGTGTGAACCAGGAAAGGGGAATATTGACGAACAGCGTCAATGTGAACTGGGCAAGGGGAATATTGAGGAACAGCATCAGTGTGAACTGGGAAAGGGGAATATTGACGAACAGCGTCAATGTGAACTGGGAAAGGGGAATATTGAGGAACAGGGTCAGTGTGTACTGGGAAAGGGGAATATTGAGGAACAGGGTCAGTGTGAACTGGGAAAAGGGAATATTGAGGAACAGGGTCAGTGTGAACCAGGAAAGGGGAATATTGACGAACAGCGTCAATGTGAACTGGGAAAGGGGAATATTGAGGAACAGCATCGGAGTGTACTGGGAAAGGGGAATATTGAGGAACAGCGTCAGTGTGAACCGGGAAAGGGGAATATTGAGGAACACCATCGGCATGAACTGGGAAAGGGGAATATTGAGGAACAGCGTCAGTGTGAACTGGGAAAGGGGAATATTGAGGAACAGCATCGGAGTGTACTGGGAAAGGGGAATATTGAGGAACAGCATCAGTGTGAACTGGGAAAAGGGAATATTGAGGAACACCGTCAGTGTGAACTGGGAAAGGGGAATATTGAGGAACAGGGTCAGGGTGAACTGGGAAAGGGGAATATTGAGGAACAGGGTCAGTGTGAACTGGGAAAGGGGAATATTGAGGAACAGCATCGGAGTGTACTGGGAAAGGGGAATATTGAGGAACAGCGTCAGTGTGAACTGGGAAAGGGGAATATTGAGGAACAGGGTCAGTGTGAACTGGGAAAGGGGAATATTGAGGAACAGCATCGGCGTGAACCGGGAAAGGGGAATATTGAGGAACAGGGTCAGTGTGAACTGGGAAAGGGGAATATTGAGGAACAGGGTCAGTGTGAACGGGGAAAGGGGAATATTGAGGAACAGCGTCAGTGTGAACTGGGAAAGGGGAATATTGATGAACAGCATCAGTGTGAACTGGGAAAGGGGAATATTGAGGAACAGCACCAGTGTGAACTGGGAAAGGGGAATATTCAGGAACAGCATCAGTGTGAACTGGGAAAGGGGAATATTGATGAACAGCATCAGTGTGAACTGGGAAAGGGGAATATTGAGGAACAGCACCAGTGTGAACTGGGAAAGGGGAATATTGAGGAACAGCGTCAGTGTGAACTGGGAAAGGGGAATATTGAGGAACAGGGTCAGTGTGAACAGGGAAAGGGGAATATTGACAAACAGCGTCAGTGTGAACGGGGAAAGGGGAATATTGAGGAACAGCGACAGTGTGAACTGGGAAAGGGGAATATTGAGGAACAGCATCGGTGTGAACTGGGAATGGGGAATATTGAGGAAAGCATCAGTGTGAACTGGGAAAGGGGAATATTGAGGAACAGCGTCAGTGTGAACTGGGAAAGGGGAATATTGAGGAACAGCGTCAGTGTGAACTGGGAAAGGGGAATATTGAGGAACAGCATCGGTGTGAACTGGGAAAGGGGAATATTGAGGAACAGCGTCAGTGTGAACTGGGAAAGGGGAATATTGAGGAACAGCATCAGTGTGAACGGGGGAAGGGGAATATTGAGGAACAGCGTCAGTGTGAACTGGGAAAGGGGAATATTGAGGAACAGCATCAGTGTGTACTGGGAAAGGGGAATATTGAGGAACAGGGTCAGTGTGAACTGGGAAAGGGGAATATTGAGGAACAGCGTCAGTGTGAACTGGGAAAGGGGAATATTGAGGAACAGCATCAGTGTGAACGGGGAAAGGGGAATATTGAGGAACAGCATCAGTGTGAACTGGGAAAGGGGAATATTGAGGAACAGGGTCAGTGTGAACGGGGAAAGGGGAATATTGAGGAACAGCATCAGTGTGAACTGGGAAAGGGGAATATTGAGGAACAGCGTCAGTGTGAACCAGGAAAGGGGAATATTGATGAACAGCGTCAGTGTGAACTGGGAAAGGGGAATATTGAGGAACAGCATCGGTGTGAACTGGGAATGGGGAATATTGAGGAAAGCATCTGTGTGAACTGGGAAAGGGGAATATTGAGGAACAGCATCGGTGTGAACTGGGAAAGGGGAATATTGAGGAACTGCATCAGTGTGAACTGGGAAAGGGGAATATTGAGGAACAGCGTCAATGTGAACTGGGAAAGGGGAATATTGAGGAACAGCATCTGTGTGAAGTGGGAAAGGGGAATATTGAGGAACAGGGTCAGTGTGAAGTGGGAAAGGGGAATATTGAAGAACAGCATCAGTGTGAACTGGGAAAGGGGAATATTGAGGAACGGAGTCAGTGTGAACGGGGGAAGGGGAATATTGAGGAACAGCATCGGCGTTATCTGGGAAAGGGGAATATTGAGGAACAGCGTCAGTGTGAACTGGGAAAGGGGAATATTCAGGAACAGCGTCAGTGTGAACTGGGAAAGGGGAATATTGAGGAACAGCGTCAGTGTGAACTGGGAAAGGGGAATATTGAGGGACACAATCGGCGTGAACGGGGAAAGGGGAATATTGAGGAACAGCATCAGTGTGAACTGGGAAAGGGGAATATTGAGGAACAGGGTCAGTGTGAACTGGGAAAGGGGAATATTGAGGAACAGCGTCAATGTGAACTGGGAAAGGGGAATATTGAGGAACAGCATCAGTGTGAACTGGGAAAGGGGAATATTGAGGAAAGCATCAGTGTGAACTGGGAAAGGGGAATATTGAGGAACAGCGTCAATGTGAACAGGGAAAGGGGAATATTGAGGAACAGGGTCAGTGTGTACTGGGAAAGGGGAATATTGAGGAACAGGGTCAGTGTGAACTGGGAAAAGGGAATATTGAGGAACAGGGTCAGTGTGAACCAGGAAAGGGGAATATTGACGAACAGCGTCAATGTGAACTGGGAAAGGGGAATATTGAGGAACAGCATCGGAGTGTACTGGGAAAGGGGAATATTGAGGAACAGCGTCAGTGTGAACCGGGAAAGGGGAATATTGAGGAACACCATCGGCATGAACTGGGAAAGGGGAATATTGAGGAACAGCGTCAGTGTGAACTGGGAAAGGGGAATATTGAGGAACAGCATCGGAGTGTACTGGGAAAGGGGAATATTGAGGAACAGCATCAGTGTGAACTGGGAAAAGGGAATATTGAGGAACACCGTCAGTGTGAACTGGGAAAGGGGAATATTGAGGAACAGGGTCAGGGTGAACTGGGAAAGGGGAATATTGAGGAACAGGGTCAGTGTGAACTGGGAAAGGGGAATATTGAGGAACAGCATCGGAGTGTACTGGGAAAGGGGAATATTGAGGAACAGCGTCAGTGTGAACTGGGAAAGGGGAATATTGAGGAACAGGGTCAGTGTGAACTGGGAAAGGGGAATATTGAGGAACAGCATCGGCGTGAACCGGGAAAGGGGAATATTGAGGAACAGGGTCAGTGTGAACTGGGAAAGGGGAATATTGAGGAACAGGGTCAGTGTGAACGGGGAAAGGGGAATATTGAGGAACAGCGTCAGTGTGAACTGGGAAAGGGGAATATTGATGAACAGCATCAGTGTGAACTGGGAAAGGGGAATATTGAGGAACAGCACCAGTGTGAACTGGGAAAGGGGAATATTCAGGAACAGCATCAGTGTGAACTGGGAAAGGGGAATATTGATGAACAGCATCAGTGTGAACTGGGAAAGGGGAATATTGAGGAACAGCACCAGTGTGAACTGGGAAAGGGGAATATTGAGGAACAGCGTCAGTGTGAACTGGGAAAGGGGAATATTGAGGAACAGGGTCAGTGTGAACAGGGAAAGGGGAATATTGACAAACAGCGTCAGTGTGAACGGGGAAAGGGGAATATTGAGGAACAGCGACAGTGTGAACTGGGAAAGGGGAATATTGAGGAACAGCATCGGTGTGAACTGGGAATGGGGAATATTGAGGAAAGCATCAGTGTGAACTGGGAAAGGGGAATATTGAGGAACAGCGTCAGTGTGAACTGGGAAAGGGGAATATTGAGGAACAGCGTCAGTGTGAACTGGGAAAGGGGAATATTGAGGAACAGCATCGGTGTGAACTGGGAAAGGGGAATATTGAGGAACAGCGTCAGTGTGAACTGGGAAAGGGGAATATTGAGGAACAGCATCAGTGTGAACGGGGGAAGGGGAATATTGAGGAACAGCGTCAGTGTGAACTGGGAAAGGGGAATATTGAGGAACAGCATCAGTGTGTACTGGGAAAGGGGAATATTGAGGAACAGGGTCAGTGTGAACTGGGAAAGGGGAATATTGAGGAACAGCGTCAGTGTGAACTGGGAAAGGGGAATATTGAGGAACAGCATCAGTGTGAACGGGGAAAGGGGAATATTGAGGAACAGCATCAGTGTGAACTGGGAAAGGGGAATATTGAGGAACAGGGTCAGTGTGAACGGGGAAAGGGGAATATTGAGGAACAGCATCAGTGTGAACTGGGAAAGGGGAATATTGAGGAACAGCGTCAGTGTGAACCAGGAAAGGGGAATATTGATGAACAGCGTCAGTGTGAACTGGGAAAGGGGAATATTGAGGAACAGCATCGGTGTGAACTGGGAATGGGGAATATTGAGGAAAGCATCTGTGTGAACTGGGAAAGGGGAATATTGAGGAACAGCATCGGTGTGAACTGGGAAAGGGGAATATTGAGGAACTGCATCAGTGTGAACTGGGAAAGGGGAATATTGAGGAACAGCGTCAATGTGAACTGGGAAAGGGGAATATTGAGGAACAGCATCTGTGTGAAGTGGGAAAGGGGAATATTGAGGAACAGGGTCAGTGTGAAGTGGGAAAGGGGAATATTGAAGAACAGCATCAGTGTGAACTGGGAAAGGGGAATATTGAGGAACGGAGTCAGTGTGAACGGGGGAAGGGGAATATTGAGGAACAGCATCGGCGTTATCTGGGAAAGGGGAATATTGAGGAACAGCGTCAGTGTGAACTGGGAAAGGGGAATATTCAGGAACAGCGTCAGTGTGAACTGGGAAAGGGGAATATTGAGGAACAGCGTCAGTGTGAACTGGGAAAGGGGAATATTGAGGGACACAATCGGCGTGAACGGGGAAAGGGGAATATTGAGGAACAGCATCAGTGTGAACTGGGAAAGGGGAATATTGAGGAACAGGGTCAGTGTGAACTGGGAAAGGGGAATATTGAGGAACAGCGTCAATGTGAACTGGGAAAGGGGAATATTGAGGAACAGCATCAGTGTGAACTGGGAAAGGGGAATATTGAGGAAAGCATCAGTGTGAACTGGGAAAGGGGAATATTGAGGAACAGCGTCAATGTGAACAGGGAAAGGGGAATATTGAGGAACAGCATCAGTGTGAACTTGGAAAGGGGAATATTGAGGAAAGCATCAGTGTGAACTGGGAAAGGGGAATATTGAGGAACAGCGTCAGTGTGAACTGGGAAAAGGGAATATTGAGGAACAGCGTCAGTGTGAACTGGGAAAGGGGAATATTGAGGAACAGCATCAGTGTGAACGGGGAAAGGGGAATATTGAGGAACAGCGTCAGTGTGAACTGGGAAAGGGGAATATTGAGGAACAGGGTCAGTGTGAACTGGGAAAGAGGAATATTGAGGAACAGCGTCAGTGTGAACTGGGAAAGGGGAATATTGAGGAACAGCGTCAATGTGAACTGGGGAAGGGGAATATTGAGGAACAGCATCAGTGTGAACTGGGAAAGGGGAATATTGGGGAACAGTATCAGTGTGAACTGGGAAAGGGGAATATTGAGGAACAGCGTCAGTGTGAACTGGGAAAGGGGAATATTGAGGAACAGCGTCAGTGTGAACTGGGAAAGGGGAATATTGAGGAACAGCGTCAGTGTGAACTGGGAAAGGGGAATATTGAGGAACAGCGTCAGTGTGAACTGGGAAAGGGGAATATTGAGGAACAGCATCGGCGTGAACTGGGAAAAGGGAATATTGAGGAACAGGGTCAGTGTGAACTGGGAAAGGGGAATATTGTGGAACAGCATCGGTGTGAACTGGGAATCGGGAATATTGAGGAAAGCATCTGTGTGATGTGTTAAAGGGGAATATTGAGGAACAGCGTCAGTGTGAACTGGGAAAGGGGAATATTGAGGAACAGCATCGGTGTGAACTGGGAATGGGGAATATTGAGGAAAGCATCAGTGTGAACTGGGAAAGGGGAATATTGAGGAACAGCGTCAGTGTGAACTGGGAAAGGGGAATATTGAGGAACAGGGTCAGTGTGAACTGGGAAAGGGGAATATTGGAGAACAGCATCAGTGTGAACTGAGTATGGGGAATATTGAGGAACAGGGTCAGTGTGAACTGGGAAAGGGGAATATTGAGGAACAGCATCGGAGTGTACTGGGAAAAGGGAATATTGAGGAACAGGGTCAGTGTGAACTGGGAAAAGGGAATATTGAGGAACAGGGTCAGTGTGAACTGGGAAAGGGGAATATTGAGGAACAGCATCGGCGTGAACTGGGAAAAGGGAATATTGAGGAACAGTGTCAGTGTGAACTGGGAAAGGGGAATATTGAGGAACAGCATCGGCGTGAACTGGGAAAAGGGAATATTGAGCAACAGCGTCAATGTGAACTGGGAAATGGGAATATTGAGGAACAGCGTCAGTGTGAACTGGGAAAGGGGAATATTGAGGAACAGCGTCAGTGTGAACTGGGAATGGGGAATATTGAGGAACAGCGTCAGTGTGAACTGGGAAAGGGGAATATTGAGGAACAGCGTCAGTGTGAACGGGGAAAGGGGAAAATTGACGAACAGCATCAGTGTGAACTGGGAAAAGGGAATATTGAGGAACAGCATCAGTGTGAACTGGGAAAGGGGAATATTGAG